>NW_028227268.1:27212500-27535000 GCF_978045245.1 Mus caroli
CACGGGCACTGGACTATTTACAGCTCACTAGGGCCTTCACACCCATGAGCTCACTGGAGCCTCCCTATGCGCCCTGGGAACCCAGCAGGACACACACCAGATCTTGGTTTCATCCACTGGGAAACTGAGGTTAGACCTCAGCCAAGAACTGCCCGAAGCCCAGCCCCTTAACTCTTCTATTCTCCCAACACCCCTAAATTGGAACAGGGGAGTCTGGAGCTGGAGCCAGGTGGAGGGGGAGGGTTTGCTCTGTTGAGTTAAGCCTGTCCCAGGAGCTGGAAGGAGCCACAGAGGCAGTGGGCCAGGATAGCGGAGGCGGAAGTTTTCACGGCCTTGGCCACTGGCTTGGCAAGGGCCTGGCAGAAAACACCTTCAGGGTGGACGTGGGGAAAATAGGGCCTGTGGGCTAGCTCAGAGCACAGTTGGACTGGCTGCTTAGGTGAAGGCAAAGGTGGAAGGGAGGCTCCAGCCTGCAAATTTATCTTTGGAAATGAGACTTAGGTGGTTGCATGTCAACTGCAGCTGAAGGGATACCAGGTAGATACCAGGGGGACTTCCCATCTATAGACGGCCCTAGGCAGGTTTTTTTCTGCCTTAGGGACTGGGTTCAGTCCAAGTCCTCCCATGTCATCCCACGTAGAACAGGAATCCATCAATCTCTCCACTTCTCCAGTCTTTCAGACCTTCCAAGAATTTGTTCCCTCCCTAGGTCCTGGTCAGTTACCTCCTGGATTTTTTTTCTCCCTCCTAGTAGGTCCCAAAGGGTCCTGAGCCCCTCCCAGAAGCTTCTAAGATTCCTCCCCAAGTCCAGAAAACTGTATGATTCTTTGTTCTTTGTCTTAGACCTGGGTCCTGAGAGGAGTGCTGAGTCCCCTATAAGCCTAAAGGACACTTGGGGACAAGAATCATGTCTTCCCATCAACTGTGGCAGCCTCCTAAGTTCTCCTTGCTTTCGCTAGGGCAGGTTCTGCCCATAGGGGGCGCCCACACAGTATGGTTGCAGCTCCTGCTGGCACCGGGCACTGTGAATCACCCACAGGAAGATGGGTCCGGGAACCTGTATGTGGCATCCAGCTTCTCCAGCACCCTCAGCGGTCTGTGACGACTAAGAGGGAGAACGTTCAGATGAGGAGAGAGCCTTCTGATTTAGGGTGGGAGGGTGGGAACTGGATGGTGAGAGAGAGAGAGAGAGAGAGAGAGAGAGAGAGAGAGAGACCCTCATGCTCACAGCACCCATGAAGTCCCTGACCATGCACTTACTGGACTGCGCTTTTAAGCGAAACCCCAAACCAAGCAGTCTCAAATCTTTCCTTAAGTCTCTAGGAAAGAATAGTGAGTCAGCTGTGGCCATGAACTCACCCTAGGCAGTAAAAACCGAAAACAAGCATGCTCCTGAAGGAATGGAGAAGGGTAGGGAGGGGGGACAGGGATTTCCCAGGCTGTGCCGAGGGCATCAGCATCGTTTGAGGTCTTCAGGAGTGAGGCAGCATCCTTATGGGCCCCTAGAAACTCAACCACATCAAAGGCACCTGAGGTAGGTGTCACACACAGTCACAGTCACACAGTGACCAACCGAGTCCCTCAGAGGAGTGCACAGTGACACAGTTGACTTGAAGCCATGACACCCAGAGACCCACCAAGCAGTGGCTTCTAAAAGGTCATACCGAAGCAAGCACAGACTCTCAGACACACGTGCAGACATCTCAGGGTCTCACATGGCCACATGTATCCACGGTAGCTGCCTCCATACAGCCACACACAGATCAGGAGCAGCAAACCACAGCTATGCAGACAGCCACCTCTGTCTCCATCTACCCAGCGCCCATTGGCTCTCAGAACCTGTCCCTGGGACTCACACACACAGCACAAATAACACTCATTCTTGTGTACATGGTCACACAAACACACAGCCACAAGGTCACATGTGGCCACAACTGCATAGCTCCCTGTACAATGTGCAGAGCCACACCTAAGACACGGGGAGTCACACACACACATTCTGTTACACACCCACCACATTCACAGTTACACAGTAGTCAGATGGCCTCAGCCACACAGTTACACACACCATCACACAGACACACGAGTCCATGAAGTCTCTGGCGCTCAGTTCTGATGGCAGTTGGGCCCTGGGGTGGGAGGCTGAGTGAATCACCAAGTGCCCCACCCCTCCCTCCCTTGCTGGCCCCTCCCTGGCATCCTTCTCTGAAAGCACTTCACTGTATGGTGTTGGCCAGGCTTTGGTGAGACCCCACACCATGCCTTGGAGAGGCCTAAGTCCCACAAACCAAGCCTTCAGCGTTTGCACTGAGCCAGAGAACGACTTTCTCCAAACTGGATCCCCACTTCCCATTGTGGGCTCACCTATTTCTACACAAGCATTTGAGTGCCCCTGAGAGAACTTGGTCCAAACACCCACGTGTTCCAGACTTCAGCCTGAAGGACTTGCCTACACCCCACACTTTAATCTCTTTTGGAGGTTGGAACGATGGCCCTGTAGTTATGAGCACTGGTTGCTCTTCCAGAGTACCCATGTTTGATTCCACAAGGAGGCTCACGACTAGCTCTAACTCCAGTTTTAGGAGCTCTTATACCTTCTTCTGCATGTATCAAAGTAGTACACATACATGCATACCTACATACATACTACCAATTTATATAAAATATAATTTTTTTAAAAAATTAAAACCCTTCTTTGATTCAGCAACATTGAAGACGCGGAGGGGCTGAGTTGGGGAGGCTGACTTGTTCTCAGATGACCAGTACCACCTGTGACAGAGGTATGGGAGGCAGACCCAAGAAGGACTTCCCTGTGAACTTGGCCTTCCCTAATCTGGGGGAATGAGCTTTGAAAAATAACTGGTTTAGAGCCAGTATTGTGGCACAGGCCTTTAATCTCAGAACCTGGAAGGCAGAGGCAGGTGGATCTCTGTGATTTTGAGGCCAGCCTGGCGTGCAGAGTAAATTCAAGGACAGCCAGAGTTACACAGTAAGACTTTGTCTTGGGGACAGGGCACCAGGGATGGGGGTCGGAGATGGGACAAAATATAAACAAACAAAAATCTGGGTGGTGGTGGCACATGCTTTTAATCCCAGCATTTGCGAGGCCAGAAGCAGGCAGATCTCTGAGTTCCAGCCCAGCTTGATCTACAGAGCCAGTTCAGGAACAGTCAGGGCTATAGAAACTCTGAGAAACTTTGTCTCAAAAAAGATAGCTGACATAAAGACACCCTGTCCCAGAGTCTAAACATCTGGGTTTTTATCTGATTTACTATGTCAACACACGCCAGTCTTGTCCCCTCCTGTGTTCCCTTCTTCATGTGTCTCTTGGGGGGCACTGGGCTGAATGGTTTTCCCACCAAGGTGTTTACTAATACGCAAACTACCAATCCCATCTCTCCTGGTTCCAGAATTCAAAACCCACTGGTTTGGGGGACTTCAGATGTCTTCTAGCTCTAAGGCCCATGGCAGCTGAAGGACTTGGGGCCTAGACATACACGCATGAGGACCTAGCTTTGGATCCTGAGCACCACGGAAGGAGCTGGACGCAGCACACATGCCTGCAATTCCAGCACGAGCTAGAGACGGGAGGATCCTGTGGCTTACTGGCCATCCGCTGAGCTGAATTGTGAAGCTCCAGGTTCAGGACAGGACAGGAATTGAGAAAGACACCTGATGCTGACCTCTGGCACACACACTCACACACAGTGGGACCATGGTAACTGAGCAGCCCCACAGGGTGGAGGCTGAGGGCTTGTCCACAGGCTGCCAAGTGCTCCTCCCTGCCCTGCTGGGCGCCTGGCACTCAGAGGCCACCACTACCTTCCAGGCTGAGCCACGTCATCTTGCTGGTTTGGAGGCTTGGGCCAGTTCAGGGTTTGTGGTTAGAGCAGGTGGTGACCGAGTCAGAACTTTCCAGCCCCACGCTGTGCAGAGGCAGGGCTTCCAGGGTGGGTTGGATTGTCTGGGGATTCCTGCCACCTTTACAGGACTAAAGATGCCAAGGTCCTCCAGGAACCAGGAGAGTCTCCATCTCAATCCCAGGCCTGGGGGTGGGGACAGAGCAAAGGCAAGGACGTTCCCTGGACCTCCGTGAGGGTCTGTTGGTTTCCTATGTTGAGTCTATCTGCTTCCTGGTCGCTTCTTGGCTGTTTTCCTGATACTTGGGGGACAGAATCATACAACATTAGTGGGCACCCAGGACATTCCTCCAGCCTATGATGCAGCCCCCAGTCACACACACCATCACAAACCCCACGTCACTGGCTTCCCAGGGGCTTGTGCTCTGCCAGGCACATGACGTTTCCTTTGATCTTCTAATGACCTCATACTTAGCTGTTCTTAACCCCATGCTACAGATGAGAAAAGTGAAAACTGGAAATCCCAAGCCACCTGCCCAGGGGGCGCTCGGCTAGTAAACTAGAGAATCAGGGTTCAAATCTCTTGTCTCTACTATAGAGTCCAGACCTTCAACTACATCTCAGCCTCCGTGGAAACCCCTCTAGACACAGGGACTTGGAACTACTTTATGAGACAGACTGTGTCTGTGTTGAAAGAAGCTGGCCTGAAGTGCAGGTATCTCACTGCAGCAAAGAAACCCTGATGTGCCAGGACATGGAAGGACTTGGGTTGAATCTGAGCTGTTGAGAAAACACATTATTAAAAATAGCTCTCTATGGAGCCTGGACCTACATTTCTGTGGCTTCTATTTGCTGTCTTGCATCTGGCCTTAAGAGTCTGAGTGGGCCCACCAGAGAACTCAAATGAAGGTGCCTGTCACCAGGTCTGACAACCTGAGTTTTGATCTACTTCGTGGAAGAAGAGAACAAACTTCCGAAAGTTGTCCTCTGACATCATCACCTGTGGTGGAATATGTCTCTCTCTCTCTCTCTCTCTCTCTCTCTCTCTCTCTTTCTCTCTCTCACACACACACAGTGAATAAATGTAAAAACAAAACAAAAATAGATTTTTTTAAAAAAGTCTCAGAGTACTAGGGCTTGGGCTATAGTTATACAGGGTCTAGGGGTTTCCTAGCATACACACAGCCCTAGGCTCCACTCCTAATACCGAGAAAACAAAGCAAAATACAACAGGCACACAGAATTAGTGGGCAGCCCCTCACGGGTTTGCAAAGAATTCTGACATCCCACCCTCTTTGTCTGTGGGATCAGTTGCCTCTCACTCTCCAAGTCTTGACTCTGTTCATTGTCCTGTCTGGCTGCCAGGGTCTGGCTTTGTTCAGGCAACCACTAACTCTCTCACATGGCCCAGAGAGACCCATTAGTAGCTGGCCAGTGGCATCTTACAGATCTCTCCTCCTTTGCCCCCTTAAGAATCTATTGGAATATTCTGGGAAGACCCAGAGAGCTGCTCCCCAGAGACACCAGCCTGGGGTTCTTCTAGCCCCAGCTCTTTCACGTCATTGTGCAATGTTGGGCAAGGCAAAGTCCTAGGCCATTCTGAGCACTGGTTTCTTCATCTATGAAATGGGGACAGAAATTCTTGCCCCACCTGACAGGGTGAGGCTTAGCTGAGATCCTGAGTGTAGAGGCATTCCACATGCCAGCCAACAAAGACCCTCAAAGGACACAAGAGGAACTGAGAGTAACTTTAGGAGTGGCTGGAGAATCAAAGTTGCCCTAAACATCTCAGGATGATGCAGGATACCGTGTCAGATGAGAATGGGGAACTGGGTACTGGTGGCTAGGGAGCAGGGGATGGATGGTACCTGCATGAATTCTAGAGCCTGGAGTGATACCTTCAGCCATCACCAAGCCCTCTGGCCTCTATGATGTAATAACAAGGCCAGACTCCTTGGCTTTTATTTTTTCATTCTACTTTGCTTTTGAAACAGGATCCCATGTACCCCAGGCTGGCCTCAAACTAGCTATTGTAGCTGAAGCTGTTTTTGAACACCTGATCATCCTGCCTCAATTTCTCAAATGCTGGGATTACGAGCTCATGCCACAGCCCCTGGTTTTATGTGGTGCTGAGGATCAAACCTAGGGCTCTGTGTACCCTAGGCCAGCATTCCAACCCCTAACACTGGGGTTCTGGGCATAATTAGCTTTCCCATGGGTGCTGGGGGATTTGAACTCATGTCCTCTTGCTTTCACAGCAATCACTCTCAGCCACTGAGTCATCCTCAGTCCCCAACCCCCCAGCCTTGAACCTTTGATCCTCCTGCCTCAGTCTTCTTGAGTGACAGGCATGTGCTACCACACCCAAAATACAAAAACCTCTCTGAAAGTAGGTTGAGTCTGGCACCAGGCAGGCTAAGCGTGCACTGAGGAGGGAGCTCCAGCAGGTGACCCCTGGGCTGCATGCAGTTACCAGGTAACTCACTAAATCCTCACAGTCCTCTGAGGCCAGCCTTACTCTTGTGTCACTTACCCAGATGAAGAAACTGAGACACAAGTGAAGTTTTACTTGTCCAAGTCACTGCAGGGTGGAGGCAGGATTAGAATTCAGACTGACCGGGTCTCCAGGCTGGTGAGCTCCACCTGGCTGCACTGGGGGAAAGGCCAGGATCCAAGCTGATAGCCTTGCTGAGACAGAGCAGGAGGGAAAGGAGGTAGCAGGGACCTTTGTCAGAAACCTGTCTCTTAACGTGGCCCTGTAGCCTCGATGGGACCCCCTGTCACTGGGATTCTGATGAAAGAATAGACAGAGGCATACTACCCCCCTCCTCCCGCACACACACACCCTCACTTTCATTTATTTCTTTAGTTCGTGTTCACAGGTCATTTAGCACATGTCAACCCTGTGCCAATGTCCCACAGTCACACCTTGCAGGACTCCTTTCATATCTTGATGGAGTAAACCCCACCAAGAGCACGTGACAGGAGGGAATCGGAGCAGTGCTAGGGAAAGCCCAGAGAGTGGCACAGTCCTACAGGAGGGGACCCTAAGGGCAGCAAGAAGCTGATAGACTGGTCTCCCAGCACTTGGGAGACTGAGGCAGGAAGGCTATGAATCTGAGGCCAGCCCGGGCTACATAGTGAAAACCTCTCTCGAAATAACCAGAGCTTAAGACCAGTGTGTGGCCTGCCATTCATGTGATGTCACCAACAGACAAAGGTAAGTAAAGAGAAGGAAAAGACAAAGTGTGCAAGCCAGGGTGTAGGGGGGGGGGGGGGTCGAGGCCTGAGGAATTCCAGTTCTTGGCCCACGTACCTTGTTTGTAAGGTGCTTCATTGTGCTGTATATTTCATTTTTTTAAACATTTATTTATTTTATGTATATATCTGCATGTATCTGTGTGGCAAAAGAGGGCATCAGAGCCCAATACAGATGTTTGTGAGCCACCACGTGGCTGCTGGGAATTGAACTCAGGACCTCTGGAAGTGCTCGTAACTGCTGAGCCATCTCTCCAGCCCCATGCAGTGTGTTTTAAATTCAGTAATTTCCCCCACAATTGTAGCACACACACACACACAAACCAGAGGTGCACACAGTGTGTGACTGACTCACTGAGTGGAATCTGTAGACTCTGTACTTAGTAGGTTCATAAAAAGAACACACTGCCCAGTGTGCTGGTAGCATGATTCCAGTATTGGAGAAACAGAAACAGGTGGGACTGAGGGTTCCAGGCTGGCCTGGGCTATGCCATGGGACCTTGTATCTGGAAACAGAGAGGAGATGAAGGGAGAGGAGAGAGAAAGCAAGCAAGATGGGGCCACAGTGGGATGCATGGTTCAACTCAAAGGGTATGGCCCCTTTTCCAAGGCAAGAACTTACTTTCTGGGGTGTACAGGAACCAAAAGAAATGAAGTTTTTTTTTTTTTTCCTCAGGTTCATTGGCAGAGTGTCTGCCTAACTTGCTCAAGGCCCTGGGCTCCATCCCCCCACATAACACAAATAAATAAATAAATGAAAAAAAGTTAAATATACAAAAGAAACACACCACTTCTTTTCCATGATTGTCTGGGAAAATTTGAGCCCCAGACTCCAGAATCTGCTCCCCCCTCCCTTCTCTCAGCCCAGCACAAACCACAGAGTGGAGCCAAGAACACTGAGTCAGAAGGGCCTGCCTGCTCTGGAAAGCCAGTTCTGTGAACACAAGTCAGGTTTTCCCTGACAAAGACGTTTCAACATGAGCCTCGGTGTCTCCATCTGTAAAATGGAGCTAGTAAACCAGGCAGTTCACAAGTTGTTACAAAGCCCCAGTGTGTGTCAAAGGTTTTTAGGAAATACTATGTACATTGCACACATTTTAATGTTTATTTTATTTCTTTTTAAAGTGTGGGGCACAAGTCCATGGAGGTCAGAGAACAACCTGAAGGGACTGGTTCTCTCCTTCTGCCTCACAGGGCCTGAGCCATGTTGCTGGCCCACATTGCATACTTTTTAACCCAGACAGGCATCTGTCTCCCACCTCCAATCACCTGATTTCGGAGGAGGAACAATTCTAAGTACTCTGACTTGAATGTCTCCCCAGCCCTGGCTTCCGGTGTTCCAGCTTGGAACTTCAGGCCTGAGCTTCAGTGAGATTCCAGGAGCCAGTTTACCAAGTTAGAGGAAGCCAGGCAGGGGAGATGGCATTCCAGGCGGCATGTCAGCTCGTGAGTCAGGGCTGGGAAGGCCCTTTCTGGGTCCCTGGAGGTGGGGGAGGGCTTGCCTCTCTGGCTCTGGGCCCAGGCCGGGTTGCTCATTTGCATATATCTGCATGTATGTAAGTTTCACCTGCTTACATTGGCAGGGCTGGGAGAGACACCTGTGCAGAAAGCACAGCAGGATCCAACTCTAAAGGGCTGGCTACTTGACGGAGCATCAACCCAGAATCTTGGTCCTGCTTCATGACCTGATGAAAAGCCTTTGAACCTCTGAATGGAACATTCTTATTTCTCTGGGCTCCCCTGGTTGCCCAGACCAGGAACTTGAGTCTTTCTCCTACTCTTCCAGGTCCCACTCACCAAGTCCACTTGGGGGTTGTCCTTCCTCCACCTTTCTCTTGGCTCCCTTCCTTTCCATTGCCTCTGCCACCACGCCCTTGGGGAGTCCCTCCTCACTGCACATTTGACCCATTGCAAGTCTCTCTTCCTCAAATCTCTGCCGCCCTCTGAGCCCTTCCCCAATCCATCGTGGTACCCAAGGCAACCCAGGGAAGTAGCCCCTCTACTCCCATCTGGGTCCAACCTTCCCATCACTCAAGGTCACAGTACACTGCCTCCTTGGCTTCCATCGCTCTTACCTGTAGCCTAATGAAGAAAGGCCCTGCATGTGCCTTTTCTGTGCCTCGGTTAATAAGAACAGGACTCCCTTACCTGGGATGTGTTGCACAGGAGTTCCAATTATTAATATTATCTATAATATCAATGTAATATAATGACTATGATATAATAATTATTATAACTCATTATTAATATTAATCTTATTTCTTTTCTTACTGCCTTCATAGCAGACACTGCTCTCCAGCAGCCTCCTCCTCTCTCTCAGGCTTTTCTCTGCCCTTGCTGCATAGCATTTCTCCAGGGAAGAGAGTCAGTCCCCTGGCAGCTTTGGTAGCCAGCGAGCTGGGGATCCTGATTGCTTTAAGAAAGGGTATTTGGCCCTTTTGTGCCTCAGTGTTCTCATTTGTAAAAGAGAGGATAATATATGTATCTGCATTGGATATGGACTCTATCTTATACAGAAATATTGTCATCATTAGATAAAGAGAGGCATTTAAGTCCTTAGCATAGTGCTTGCCACACGGACAACATATGGTATAATCGTTACTCTTACTCAAAGCAGAGGATTCAAATCCCCAGAGTACCCCCTTCAACCTCTAAGACCCTGGGACAGGCTCCCCCAGTCCCTTGGCACTGTCTCCAGATACCAGGTCTTCACCTGGATCTTCCAGTGGCCCCAGACATCCAAGGGACCAGGACCTGGCCCTCCAGCCTTTTGTGTGGGAAAGCAACAGAGGCCCCATTGGGTTGAATGATGGTTGGGAATAGAATTTAGGCTCAGCTCTGGTCAAGGCACTTGCCATGGAGAACTTGGGCTGTAGAGCTATATACATATACATACACACACACACACACACACACAAAGGGGGTGGGGGCTCAGAGGCTGGAAGGAAGAGCAGTCCAGCCCAGTTGGCCTAAGCAGTTGTAAATGTTGTAAATGTTAACAGCCCATTTCACATTGCACTCACTTTCCCAAGGAGGCCACTGACCCTTGGCAGGGCCCCCACCCTGACCACAGCCATCTCTCTGCCTGCTCTCTTCCCTCTCACCACCTCCTCCAGCCCCTTCCAGCAACAGGTGAGGAACTCCAGGCTGGGTGATCCTCTTCCAATTGGAACAGAAGAGGATGGTCTATGACGGCAGGGTAGGGGGCCCTGGAGTGGATGCAGGAGAGACCCTTTCTCTCAGCTACCACGTGGGCCTGCACGTCCCTCCCTCCTCCTGGCCAGCCTTCCCCCTAAGGTGGGGGTGGCTTGAAAGAGAGGGAGGGGGTTACTGGGAACTGCTTCTAATCTTCCCTTTGTTCCCCACCCCCACCCCTGTGTAAACAGAGGGAAAGTCACAAGAGGACTGATTTTGTTTGTTGCTGGGCAGGTTATAGTATTGTTTTGCAGGCATGATTCTTTGTCTCATTTTGGGAATGAGGACTGATGTTGCACGGCTCCATGGGCCATTCCCAGTCTGTTTGCTCCCTAAAACAGTATTTTCCCACCCCCACCCCCAGACCTACAGAGGTGAGGCCAATAGTACCAAGGAGACTCTGAAGTCCAAATTGGGATCCTGGGATGGCCAACAGCCAACCTCCTTTTAAATAATGAAGAAAAAGAAGAAGAAGAAGACGAAGAAAAGTGTAGAACGACAAGGAAACTGACCTCCACTGTCCAAGCAGAAGCAATAACCCACACCCGCGTAAAGAGACCCTTCGCCTACGGGGGGGACCTGGAAGGCAGAGGGAGCCATGTGTTGGGTGTTTAAATGGTGATGTGCTTGGTGCGTGTGAAGTGTGTGTATAAGTTATGAGAGAGATCGCCTATAAGCGTGTGCCGGTCTGTGGGTTCTGCTAAGTGTGCTGGGTGCCCCTGCACACACACTGGCTTTCTCATCCGTTGCCCGCTACAGGCATTTTTCTAACTCCAAGTCCCCTTCCAGTCTTCACCTCGCTGCCTGGCGAGAAAAAAACGGAGTGCCAAGTCTGAATTTCTGTGCGATACGGGGATCTGAGGAAGGCTGCAGACCTAGCCAAGCCGCCTTCGGTCTGGACCGGCAAATTCGTTGCAGGCGGGTTGGCCTTCAACAGGCTTGCAAAGTTTTGAAGGGCTCTGGTGTATGCTCCCCGCAGTTATCCTCTACCCGTCCGGCTCCCTGTGGGGGTCCTTGGTCTACTGGTGGGCGATATGGGACACTCCGCCAAGAAACCCTGCATCACCCTGCTAGGTCTGGCCTCAGTCCCGGAGCTCCGCGAAGCTCAGCACAGAGTGGCTTCCTCCCAAAGCCCGGCGCCGCGGTAACACTTTCTTCCAACACTCCCTGATTTTGAGTTTTCTTCTGGAGACGGTGCCCTGGTCAAAGAATTATTCAGAGCTAAGCTCTTAGCTTTGGCATCTTTTGTGTACTTGTGTATTTAAAATGTCCGGGTCAATCTCTGGTAGACTTCTTGGATGTCAAACAAAGAAAACTGAGGCTGTGAGGGTGGCATGGGGTTGTAGCTAAGATCGTGTGGGAGGTAGGGGAAGACTCTTGTGGGAGCCCCACGCCAAGTGGTGCCCAGACAGGGTAGCGCTGACACAAGACTGATCCACGGCCATCATCTTTAGGATTATTTGGAAAACAACACACAGAAAGAGCTCTCCTCCGGGTGGAAAGTAGAAATGAGCTCAAGGGAAACCCCTGAGCCGGGATGTCAGAGGCCTTCAGCTCCACTCCAGCACCAGGGCTCACCAAATGCTCCATCAGAAAAAGCGAAGGAGACCCGGCGGTTCCGAATCTCGTGCAAAATGGGATGAGGGACGCTGACTTCTCCAGACCGCTTCTTTTCCAGGCCTCGGGGACGCGGGGCTCTACCATAAAGAAGAAGCGGATTGAGGGGAGGTTGCTGCAAGATTGAATTTAGTTTCCCCAAACCTAATTACAAAAGGCCCCTCCAAATAGAACATTAAAGCTTGCGGCGAGCAAACAAACACAACACCAAGATTTTATTTGGGAGCAGTGACCACAGAGGAGGAGAAAAGAGGCGCGTGTAATTCCAAAATGACCACCAAGCCCGCAGAAATCTGGTAGGGAGTGCGAATCTTTATTTCCCCGATCAGATCGGTTCAAGTGGGGAGTGGACTTGTACCTTCAGGACTCCACGCCTGACTCAGCACGAGCCACCCTTACACTTACTTCACTGAGCCCCTTTGAATGTGGAGCGGGAAGCCCTTGGCTGTCAACTGCCAGGAAAACTCAGCTGTTTTGGATGGGGATTCTGCTACAGGAGGAGCAGAAAGCAGCCTCAAGCAAGGAATATATCTTATATAAACCTGCAAATTAGGAAAACCCAAGCGTGAGACGGGCGCAATAATGCAAGCCTTTAATCCCAGCACTTGGAAGACAGAAGCAGGCAGATCTCTGAGATCTCTGTGGGTTCCAGGATAGTGTGGTCTACATAGTGAGCTCCGGGACAGCCAGGTGGTAGGTACCCAGTTTAGAAAAACAAACCAACAAACAAAGAAACAAACAAAACACAAGCGCCATACCGAGGTGTCCTAAACCCACTGGGATTCCGTTGCTCCAACGCCCCAGCCTCCCTGCCACCCACACCTCTGCTAAGAGTAATTATAGAAAAGGGTTACTTTGCTCTCCCTCTCCCCACTCAGTCCTCTCCCCCCCCCACCCCCGCTCCCTTCCTTCCTCTCCTTCTTTTCTGTTTCATGTTCTTGGATTCTGGATTCTTAAGTTTTCTGTTCTTAGATTCTTGCAAACCACCATACAGCAAACACCAGAGGGCTGGAATCGCAGTCCTGCTCCCTCCTCTCCCAGAGCGTTCTAGTAGGAACTGGATGATCAAGCCAGCTACACGGAGGCTGGGCTGGGGAGGGAACCCGGGACGTGCCTGTCTCTGTTCTCACCAAGCACTGCCCTCCCTGGCTCACAGCCACTGCTTCTACTTTTCCTAAGGTTGAGAGGCTGATTTTGTGTGGGGTGGGGGATGCCTAAGATGATGCCTAGGTGTGCCAGCAAGTGCTTGGGTTCCTCATACCTCATGCTGAAGGTGCAGTGAGGCTGGTGATGTTGGAGGGAGACAAACGGTAACTACCGTTCACAACAGGGTTCTTGTGAGGGTGCTCGGAGCAGAGCGTATGAATTCTGCTGGGCTGTCGCAGAAGGACAGGTCCAACTTTCTTTCAGGATGCTCCTGAGCACACAGGGAAGCTCAGAGGAGGCCTTCACTAAGGACCCTGCTTTGGATGTGATCCAAAGAGTCTACCAGGACACTCACCTCTGCCCTTCCTCCAGCAGGGGTCCAGCACAGAAAGGATTCTGATTTCTCCCATCATCCTCTCCATTCTAGCTATAAAGCAAATCTGCCCTCACAGCCAGCCCTGCCTCAAAGCACATCTTCTTGCTTTGAATCTTACAGTGAGAGAAGCCATCCCTGGAAATACCACAGCAGACTCCCTTCTGAAGAACAGCACAGCCAGGCTGTGGTAGCACCAGCGCCTTTCATCCCTGCACCTGGGAGGCAGAGACAGGTGGATCTCTGAGTTCAGTTCCAGGCCAGTCTGGTCTAGTTCCAGGGTAGCCAGGGTAAACAGAGAGACCCTGTCTTGAAAGATTGAAAGAGCAGAACAGTGCTAGAGAAAGAAAGACTTGGAAAGCACTATCTTCAGCTGTTCATCGCCCCAGCTCTAAGGAGGAAGGCAGGCGTACTGAAACCCGGGCAAAGGTGGTCTCACATGCAAAGAACATTTCCCTACCAAACAAACTCCTACACCTTCCCCAGCCAACCAGACAAAGAGGGCCTCCTACAGAGCCCCCTCACCTGAGCTCCAGGATCAGGGGGTAGAGACCTCTATGGTAATGGCCAGCAGGCATTTTCCTGGAGAAATTAATTTCTGTGCGATTGGAGAGGGGGGTGTAAAAGCAGATTAATTTCCTCCTGTCTGTGAGTTTCAACAGTCCTGATATACAGTTCCTAGAAATGTCTCTTTCTGTTTATTTTTTTTTATGTGTATGGGTGTTCTGTCTGTGTACTATGCATCTGCCTGGTGATCAGAGAGGCCAGAAGAGGTTCTCAGATCTCCTGGAACTGGAATTGCATATGGTTGTGAACCTCCATGTGTGTGCTGGGAATTAAACAGGGTCCTCTGGAAGAAGCAGCCAGTGTTCTTAACCATGGAGCCATCTCTCCAGCCCCAGACTTTGTCTATTTTAGAAGGCCTACATCTGCTCTGAGACCAGGGCCTTCATCCACTCCTTGCTTTTTCTTCTAATAGCTGTCTGTCCTCTTTCATCTACCGAACACCCCAAGATTGTCACTTTTACTCTGAGCCCTGGTGTGCATGTGTACAAGCATAAAGATGGCATGTGTAGCAGAGGGATCGAGTGTGTAGGTTTTCTAGGGAATCTGTGGGGACTTCTGGAATAGGAGATAAAGCTGGGTAGTGATGGTGTTTGCCTTTGTCTTTAATCCCAGAGCAGGAGGCAGGAGGCAGGAGGCAGGAGGCAGGAGGCAGGAGGCAGGAGGCAGGAGGCAGGAGGCAGGAGGCAGGAGGCAGGAGGCAGGAGGCAGGAGGCAGGAGGCAGGAGGCAGGAGGCAGGAGGCAGGAGGCAGGAGGCAGGAGGCAGGAGGCAGGAGGCAGGAGGCAGGAGGCAGGAGGCAGGAGGCAGGAGGCAGGAGGCAGGAGGCAGATCTCCGAGTTCCAGGCCAGTCTGGTCTACAGAATGAGTTCCGGACAGTCAGCACTACACAAGAGAAATCCTGTCTTAGAAAATCAAACCAAACCAAAAGAACTGTCTCTCTCATTTTGCAAAGCAGCTTAGATGTGTGGGAAAGGGTAACCCACACATGAGCATATATGTTCACGTTTGGACAGCCTTATTTCTGAGAAGGAAAATTAGTGATTTGACTTGTAATATATAAGCATATGTGCCAGGTAAGCACAGTGTGTTTTAAATAAAAAAAATATATTACATTTATTTATGTTTGGGTTATGCGTATGTGTGCAGATCCATGCATAACAGAGCCCACATATGGAGCTCAAGAGACTAGCTCTTGGGAGTTTGTTTTTTCCTTCCATTATATGGTCCTGGGGACTCCAACTCAGATTGATCGTCAGGCTTGGTGGCAACCTAACTGCTCTTCATCTCTTGTCTGCTGAGCCTTCTCATCAGCCTCAATCCTGTGCTTTTATTCAAAGAGTTGCCCATATTTGGGGATGCAGCTGTATATACACCACACCTTAAAGTCTGTGTTTGCCGGTCCATAAATGAGCCTCTTTTCGTAGAGGGATATTGGTATGTGACAATATATGTTGGATGAAGTCTCTATGTATTTTTGTGCGCGTGACAACAGATGCTTGCATACATGGTGTTGATTAAGGCCTCCAGTCCTGCTAAGTGACAAGTCCTGAACACAGTCTGGAAGTACAGAGGAGTTAGCCATATTTTCTGTGCCCTCCCAGGAGCCATCAAACTAGATTCATCCCCACTCCCAGATTTTGCCCCAGTTCCTGGGAGGCTACATTTTGCACAGAGTGCCAGAAAAGGCGGGGCTCGGTACAGGCGAATCCCAGACAGCAGATTCCCTCCAGCAGCCTCAAGGGCCTGCAGGAGCTGTGGTGTTGAAACTAAACCGGGGCCCCTGCCGGAAGCGGAAGCTTGCATTGGGGGTGGTGAGGCACAGTGGCGGCGGTCGCGGCGTGCCAGGCTCTGGGCGCTCGGCGGGGGCGTGCGCGCCACGCGCGTGCGGGGCAGGCTGGGCGCCAGGCGGCACCCTCCAGGCCCCAGCGTCTGTTTACCAACAAACTGCCATCGCTCTGCAGCTACGCATTCCGACGCGCTGAATAAGCGGCCGGCGCTGGCGAGCTGCTTTCCACTCCCTCGCAGAGCCCTGGCAGCGTGGGGCCATGCAGACCCGCGCGACGCGCACAGCGCGAACACAGGTTCTGAGTCTCCAAAGCGTCTCTAGTTACCGCGCAGCTCCCCTCGTCCCCTAGCCATCCCAGGCCCAATTTCCTAACACCTTGAACATCGTTATGGAGACTTCCTGACTCTACCGATTCTCCAGGAACTCGGAATAGATGCAGGGATGTCGAGTCGGAGCTCGCACCCCTCCCGTTTCCCGGTGCACGCTAACACGAGGAGTGGGGGGCGGGCTCAGCTCTGAGCCTCCCTGAAGTCACCGAGGAATAGCCAATCCGGGGTGTCTAAGTGGGCGGGGGACCCCGGGGGTCCCGGGAACCGAACCCAGAGGAAAAGATGGGGGAAGGGTAAAACCACAGGGTACCCCCAAAACCCCTTTCCCCGGTGCGAGTTCTCTGCCGGAAGAGGCTCAGAGAGACATTTTTCCGGGGATCTGAAGTGTGAGAGTGGCTTGCTGGAGCTGGAGACTTTGAAGGGAGCTGGCACAGAGAGTAGACAGCGTGCGGGCCATGACCGAGGCCCTGTGGCCCGGCACCGGCCGCAATGACCTCTTTACCCTGTCCCCTTCCTGACCGCGGTGCCTCCAACGTTGTCTTCCCGGACCTCGCCCCCGCCCTGTCGGTAGTGGCTGCTTACCCGCTCGGACTATACCCGGGAACCGCAGCTTCTCCCGATTTGTCCTACTTCCAGTCCTACGGCCACCCTGGTCCTATTCCTACCCTGGGCCGGCAACCCCAGGAGACTCCTACCTGCAACAATCGGTGGCGCCATCTCAGCCCTTTCACCGGCTGGCTGAATACCCGCAGGAACTCGAAGCAGGTAAGTGTGACCGCGGCGGCTCTCACCTCTGGGGTCTGGGTTGTCTTTGCATAAATTTCGCGTTCTTCTGCTTGCACGCAGCTAGAGGGATTCAAATGCTTCTCTCTCCGATTCCCTGGAATCTGCGGTAGGGGGAGGGCGAAGGATGGGGGAGGAGCGGAGGCAAGTTGATCTAGGTCTCCTTTTTAAATTCGACCTGGTTTCGATTTGCAGTTTTGAAAAGCCAGGCGGGAGGGCTCCCTACCCCACCCCCTGGAGCAGTGGAGCTGTGTGAGTACCTGTGTAACGGAAATTTGCCCTAATCCAGATGGAGAGGTGGAGACCTAACCCCTTCCCTGTGATTCTCCTCATCCTTCACTCCGTTCAGACATCATCCCTTTTGAGTTTTGGTCTCAGAAACCAGTATATAAATCAAACACTACTAAACAGAAATCAGTTTCCAGTTGGAGATAGGTAGACAACTAGGCGGGGTTCCTTCTCCTTTCCTGGGCCCCACCCCCTTTTCCTGGAGATGCCTATACCCTGCAGGATCTGGGTATAAGACCCCCACCAACTGTTGCTCAAATAATAAACTTACAGGCTGGTCTACCAGTCTCCAGCTCTTTCCCTGGTCTCCTCTGCCTTGTGCCTAAGACATTCTTACCATCTCCACCCTTAACTTTGGGATACATTAGATCCAGCTCCAGTTGCCTGCAGCAAATCTGAGCTCCACTGGAAGGCTTTGGTGAAGACAGGGGAGCAGCTGGACTTCCTAGCCCCAACCTATGCACAGCCCAACTGACAGACCCTGGCTGGCAGTATGAGGAAGCTATCCATAGACCCATGACTCCTTGAACATCAAAATGGTCCAATTGTTCTTGGCATAGTCCTCGAAGATGCGCACGTCTGTGATGTGACTTCAAATAATCAGCCCCAAACCAAGATGTTTCTCTCCTTTTCCCTGGTCATCCTGGCATACACCCCCAACCAAAACCACATTAGAATAGGGGCTCAGATTCCTTGTTCTATGGTTAGAGAAACTGAGACAGAAAGAATGCATATAGATAGATCCTGGACGGAGCCAGGAAAGGGGACTTTAGGAACTTCTCAGGACCCCAGAAAGTTAACAGCTTTCTGGAACAGAGTGGGGGTGGGGCTGCTGGGTTGCTGGGTCTCCTTGGAGGAGGGACAGTCCGTCCAGGTGGCAAAGTTTTGCATACAGATCTACAAAGGAACCGCTTGGACTCTTCTTTTTAGATATGCTAATATACACTGGGGAAGTAAAGGCAATGGGATCCTGAGTTTGAGGACAAGTCGGGCAACCTGCTATCCATCCTGTGTGTGCACATGAGGACAGACAGTGTGCATTTTGGGACTGGAGAGGAAGAACCTGTCCTTATTGGGAGACCTGTCTGGCAATAAGGTGGACTTGTCTTCCATATGCCTTCCCTAGCTTGGTCCAAGAACAATGGACTGAAGAATTCTTTCTATTACGTACTTTACCCGGATACAACGAAAAAAAAAATAAAATAAAACAAAACAAAACAGAGACTCCATGGTCACAAACAGATACTTTAAAAAATATATACCGTAGCATTTCGCTATTCAAATTGTGCGGGCCGCCGCCCATTCTTGAATGAATGATTGGAGTACGAGAGAGGGCTTGGGGTGTCCTACGCCCATACTACGGGTGCACCTCCGTCCCAGGGAGGCATTTGGCTCAGAAAGAGCCTCAGCAACACCCCTTTGGGGCTGCGGGTGCGGCTGCCGCGCCTCCACGGAGGCCCTGGGGACCCGTTATCGCGACCGACTGGGGTAGATCCAGTTTTGACTTGCCAAAACTAGTGTGGAAAAGGCAGCTGTTCCGGAAGGCACCTGGAAGGTGATCTGCTCTGCGAGTTCAGCAGTCCAGGCTGTCTTCCTACGCGCTCTGCTCGCTATTAACCCGAACTGCGCGGTCCAGGCAGCCAAGAAGGCATGGGTTGTCGCTTGGCTGCGGCCCCGGGTGAGTAGTAGAAGTCGGAGTAGGAGAGACAAGACAGGCGGGGGCGCGGGCGGGAGCGGGAGCGGGAGCTGGAGCGGAAACCCAATGGTTTTTCTGGGAATTGGCTGAGGTTGGAATCCAAGGGACAGGATTTGAGGACCACAGCCCCCAAGGCCACCGGTGAGGGATGTGGGGGAGGTGAAGGCAGTGGTGACTGCGGCTCACGGGCAGAGACCCTAACATCTGTTGGGTGAAACCAGCTAAGAATGGATGGGGAGCGGAAGGACAGAAGCTGCTACTGCTGCCAGGATACAGACAGGGACATCTCACCCGCTCTATTCTGGGGTCCTCATAGTAGACCTGCACGGAATGAGGCAGCTGTCACCCCAACATTTTGTCATCCCAGGCAGGCATTTTGCCTCTTCCCATTTCTTATCCCCTTGCACAATCTCAGTATCCCATAAAGTGGTCCAGGTTGGGGCCCCGGTTTCAAGAATGGAAACCCATGCCCTCAATCTTGACGCCAACCTGAAGCCGCTTCCTGGAGAGCCAGGCCTATAGTGGGAGTTGGGGGCCTGTGGGGGACACCAGACCTTTTGCCACAGCCTGCAGCCCAGCGATGACAATGTAACAACCCGTATTGCTGGCGGAACATCAAGCTTTCTGGACCTGAATCACTTTCCCTCTGAAGCAACCGCGCTGGGGCCCACAGGAAATCCATCTTGTTTCTAGATCCCTGAAAAGCCTCCCCTGTGCTAGCCAGCTTGCAGGGAAGAAAAGGGTGGTCCTTTTTACTGCAGGGTACACTAGGTCTCTCATCGCATGTTCCCCCACCCCACCCCCGCCTTGATATTAGCGTTTAAGGCTGACTTTTACAGACCCCTTTCGGAAGCAAGAGATGGCCACGTCAACCTTACCCCTGAGCTTTGAATATTACTCTTAGGTTTCTTGAGTCTTTGGTGCACTTTGATGCTCACCTCCAGACCTTAGCTCAGCTCTCCACGAGTCTTTTGCCCTGTTCTATTCTAAGCAGGTCCACCAACCAACCTACCAGCACCCTGCCCCCTTGCTGCAGGAGCCTGGGCACCCTTACTCGGACCCTTGGCGATTTGTGTTCTTAGGTCCTATAGTGGTAGCTTCAACAGGACAAGAACTCAAGAACTGAAGCTTGTATTGACTGTTGCTGGTGTTGAAATGGCAGGGATAGGCAAGGCTTGCTCCACTGCACACACACACACACTGAGACTCAGTTTGATAGTGAAGGCTGCTGTTGTTTTTGCTGATTGCCCATGGTGGGGGATGCGATGAGCTTATTCAGAAATGCCTGACTCACCTGGTCCCTTTGCATGCTTACAGCTCTGTGTTCTGCCTCCCAGAATCAGAGAGGCTGGCACTGTCTCTGGAGCCCTCCCAGCAGCAGTCCCTGATCAGGAAGCTGCGCAAGCCCAGAACCATCTACTCCGGCCTGCAGCTCCAACACCTGAACCAGCGTTTCCAGCACACCCAATACCTGGCCCTGCCCGAGAGAGCTCAGCTGGCAGCGCAACTCGGACTCACCCAAACCCAGGTAGGGCCAGTCCTGTCCCTGCCCAGGGCAAAACTTCCCAGTCCCTGCCCTCTGAGAACCCACAAAGGAGTCCCACGATTTTGCTGACAGGGCTCTTGGATAAGCAGTGCCCATAGCTGGTCCGCAGCATGAGTTGGGGGGCGGGGGTACATGTTAGAGGAGAATGAGGCTCAAGAAGGGGAGTGTGCCCAGACAGGAAGCTGAGACTGGGGGATTCAAGAACTGAAGGACTGGAGCAAAGGTTCCCAGGACTCACTCTCTGTGGCCAGGTCCCTTCCCACACCTTTCATAGACACTCCTAATCCGTCTGTCCTCTTTTCCTCTCAAAGGTAAAGATCTGGTTTCAGAACAAACGCTCCAAATACAAGAAGCTCCTGAAACAGAGCTCTGGGGAGCCGGAAGAGGACTTCTCTGGGAGACCCCCCTCCCTGTCTCCCCACTCTCCAGCCCTACCATTCATCTGGGGTCTACCCAAGGCAGACACCCTGCCTTCCAGTGGCTATGACAACAGCCACTTTGGTGCCTGGTATCAGCATCGCTCCCCAGTTGTGCTGGCACTGCCTCAGATGATGTGAGTCTGGAGGGAGGCTGGTCAGGCTTCAGCCCTCCTGTCAAGCCCAGGACCCGAGCACCTGCTCCCCTTCTGGGAGGAGAGGAAACCAGCTCCAGATGGATTTTCTCAGAAGACAAGACTCTGAAGGAGAAAAGGGGAAAGAATGGTGTGGAAGCCTGGCTCTCCAAACCAGAGAGTTAGATCAGGGGCTTTGGACAGCCACAATCTTGCCACTCCCTCTCCTTCAAATGACTGCAGCTCCAAGCACAGCCCTAGGATCCAAACCAGGAAGAAAACAAATATTATTCCTGGCCTGCACCATGGGGTCCCAGACAGCCCTTCCAGGAACAAAACCAGAAGTGGACACAGGGTCTGTGTTGTTGGCCACCATAGAGTCTCCGACTTTCATTTACTAATTACTGGTGGTGGCCCAGTGGTAGAGTGAGTGTTTAACATGTAAAAGGCCCCAGCACCAAAATAAAACAGGGAGTGTGGGCCTGTGGGCAGCTTGTGCTTCTCCGCTTTAAACGGCTCTCTAGCGCCATATCTACCCATTTTGTGTTGATAGTCATGGGCTTAATCATCCATAAAATTCAGCAGGTATGTATTAAGAGCCTAGGCCCACGACTCTCCATCCTTAACACCTAACAAGTTCACCTGCACACATTGTCTGAAGCCCAGAAGGAGAAATGGGACAAACAGATTACCTGGATCCGTGCAGGCATAGCTGCAAAGATGGGGTAGCCTTGGCATCTCAGCTCCTCGCTGTTGCCTCGATCCAAGAAACTGCTCCAATTCACTGTTACTCTGTCCAGCATTCCCAAGGACTCTCATCTCTCAAATCACAAGTTATTAAAATGTATATATGTGTTAAAAAAAGAATCAGAGTCCTGAGTATAAGTTAGCCATGCTCGTCTCCTGTATTTATACCTTTTGGAGCTAGCTGCTCCGCTCATCTTTTCTTCCTCATCTGATATATCCTCCCCTTCACCAGAAGTCATAGACACCATTTTTTAAATTAATGATTTATTTATTTCATTTTATATGCATTGATGTTTTGCCTGCATGGATGTCTGTATGAGAATATTGGGACCCCCTGAAACTGGAGTTACAGACAGTAGTGAGCTGCCATGTGGGGGCTGGAAATTGGACCTGGATCCTCTGGAAGAGCAGCCAGTGTTCTTAACCACTGAGCCATCTCTCCAGCCCTACACTAGATTCTTGGTATGCCTCTGCTGCCAGCTAGCTCTGGGGTTCTAGCTTGGGAACATCCTAATAGCCTGTGGCTTCATCTGAAATGGGAAGATGCTCCTACACGGAATGGTTCATTCAGAATGGTCTTCCCCAGCAGACCCCTCTAGGGGCCAGTTGTAGAGGGAGCCAGGGCACTTCACAGCCATGGTATTCTATCAGGCTGTCCTTGGGAGAGACTGAGCTAGGGCAGTCCTTCTGGAAGAAGTGACCTGCTGGAGGTGGAATGGCTTTAGCCTACAGAAAGGGGTTGGGGGAAGGGGGAGGAGAATACTAGAAGGAGCTGGAACTCTCCATCTAATAGGCATCTGTGGATCTCCTGCTGGGTAGCTCCTAGCAACATGGCCAGGACAGGTGCTTTAGGCTAACATGTGCCCGAACAGAGGACTGGAGGCAGTGTGACAAGAAGCAAAGGAAAAGCAGGACAGGGGCCGTTTGGGCACTGTCCAGAGGTTGTAAGTCCAGTGTGGGCTGGGTGAGGAGGCTGGTCAGCTTTCAGAGCATTGGGACTGCAGCATCAGGATTCATCCTGGACCACAGCTCACACCACACATACAGCATGGGGGTGGGGGAGGACAGGGTCAGCCGTTCAGGGTTCAGGGAATTCAGCCCAGAGTGGCCCCAGGGGCTGGGGAGGGGCCTCCAGTTCCAGGCAAAAGGCTTCAAAGGCTAGCTTGCTCTCACTGCCTGAACCTGTTCCCAATCACATTAAACTGAGGGCACCAGTCTTTGGTTGAAAAGCCCAGTAGGGCACTTCCAGCCAACCCCGAGCCAGAAAGAAGCATAGTTTGGGGTCATAGGGAGGACAGAGGGGTGCTGCATTCAGTGAAAGGATCTCACCTAGGGATGTCTGTACACATTCCTTCTTTGTCCCACTACTGGGTCAGTGGTCACACCCAGTCCCCCAGAGACTCACAGAAGATGGCCCCGTGGGCAGCAAATGGCAGGTCATAGGGCAGTGTGGAGTGAACCTACCCACTGTAGAGACCCTCCCATCCCCTTTCTCCCAACCAACCCCCCCCCCGCCGCCCCACCGCCCTTGGACCCTGGCTCCACTGCTCTAGGGGTGGCTGGCCCCAGATGTCTCCTCTAGGTCTTCTTTGAGGCCAAGGGCCCCGGGGTGCTGTTCCCTGCCATGCAGGCTACACACTCCTCTTTCCACAGAGCAAGATAAGATCTACCGCCCCATCTCGGAAAGCCTCCAAAGGCAGATTAATTGGACAGCCCAACACGAGTCGCATCGTTAAAACAACAGCCTGGGTTGTAAAGTTAAGTAGCAGAAGCCGTAATTGCTCTTTCAGTCAGGGACCAGCTGAGCCTGCGGCACCCCTTCCCTTACCCCCATGTGCCCTTCCCAGGGGAAATGACATTCTTTTCCACTTGGGAGCTGGTCCAGTTGCCTCGGACTTCTAGGTGCTGATGGACCCGGAGGAATCCCAACAAGAAAGATGCCTCATCTCCATCTCTCTGGATACCATGGTTACTGTATCCTGTGCTCCACTGGCAACACTGTGTCTGTCAGTAAAGCAAAGGGAAGAGGGAAGGTAGACTTTGGTCTCCAAAGTGTCCCAGCAGTGGATACTTGCTTACTTTATGTTAGCCTTGGCTGTCCTGGAAAGCACTCTGCAGACTGGGCTGGCCTGGAACTCAGATCTGCCTGTCTTTGCCTCCCAAGCACTGGGATTAAATAGGGCTGTGTGCTTTGCCGCTGCCTCCAGGCTTGCCAGGTTTCTTAAGCTGTGTTTTATTTCTTCTCCCTTCAGACAGGAACGATAATAGGATTTGCTTCGCTGTACAGTTGTGATGATGAATTGATAAAATGCCTGTAACAGCCTTGACATGGTGCCTGGGACACAGTAAGCACTTTATAAATGACATTCACATCTGCCACTGGGGCAGTCGAAGGGGTCAGCTTGCTTTCAGGGTGAGATCCTGTAGTATCTATTCACCTCTCACCTAAGCAAATAAACCTGCCTCTCCAGGGTAGGGAGGAAGGATGGGGCTGGAGATATATCCCAGCATATCCCGGGCAACACTGTTAGAGAGCAGGACTCAGGCAAGGTCCCCTGCTCAAAGTGGGCAGCGGCTTTGCCCTTCTAACATCATCTGAGGCTACAGAACAGGGGTAGAGTGTCCAGGGCACACTCTGTCACGTCCACGGTCTCAGCCACAGGAAAGTGGCCTCTTTCTGGGTAGCTCACCATCCCCCATCACTCTTCTGTACTATTTTAAGGTATGCCCCCCATTCTCTCCCCCAGACCAAATGAGATTCAATTAATTCAATTAAAGCAATTTGGAAGTAGCTCCTGAAGGCTTTGGATGTGAGATAATTACCAGTAATTTGCTTCTGTGAAGAGGAAAAGGTTACATGGGGTCTAGCGTGGGGAAGGAGGCAGCCCCCTCCTCACCAAATGCACCCAGATCTAGAAAGGATTCCACACAGCAATCTTAGCTGCCCTCCCATTGGCCAAATTGCTTGCAGGTGGGAAGAAGGAGAATGTGGCCGGTGGGAGGGGGGGTGGGAAGACCCTGGAGTGACAGGCTGCCCCTCCCCCCTCCCTGAATCCACTGTGCCTGTATGAAATGGGGGTGGGGAGCCACTCCTCCAGGACACTCCAGGGCTTCGTAGCTCTAGCAGCTGATTACTCAGACCGGGCCTCACTAGAGCTCGGATGCCCGGGCTTGCCTCTGGGATTGGATCCAGAGGCGATGGAATGTTATCCAGGTAGCTAAGGCCTGTGTAGACGGAGCTTTGGAGATCAAGGACTTTCCTAGAATTTATAGAGGATATGGGTCAATGGGGCAGGATCCACTGGAGGTGGACAGTGACTGCCTGTTCCCAAGTCTCTTGGGATGCCCTCTGTGTTCCCCTCCCCCAGTCTCTCCTCACCACACTCCAGCACGTTCTGGTTCTTCTAGGAGTCTAATCAAAGTTCCTTTCATCGACCTGGTGGCAATCGGCTGTCTCTCTGGCCCCAGGGCCATTGAAGCTTCTGCCTTCCCCAAAGCATGTTACAGGTAGGTGTGTCCCTGTCCCCACTCCTGTGTCCCTGTCCCTACCCCAGATTACCACAGATAACCCTTTCCTTGCCAGACCTTAGGTAGTCTAGAAACTGAGGAGGGCAGGGCTGGGCAGGAAAAGGGAAGAAGCTTGGGGCCCCATTCCTTGGGGTCCCCTGTTTCAGGTCATCATGATTTAACAATTAAAATGCAGAAGAAAAGGCACTGATTAGGGGCACATGCCTACCTGTCATCCCAGCTGAGGCAGAGCTGGGTTTGAGGCCAACCTGGTCTATGCAGTGAGTTTTAGAACAGAGCAGCAAAGGCTACAGCCTCTGGATCCTGTCTTAAAAAAACAAAAACAAAAACATAAAGGAGAGAGAGAGAAAGAGAGAGAGAGAGAGAGAGAGCCACTCGTCCAGAACTGTCTGTCACTATCATCCACCTTTGCTTCTCTCAGAGGGGTCTCTCAGCTCTTTTTCTCTCCCCACTGTGCCTCACCTTCCCCCAGCTGTAGGCCTGTTGGAGGTGGGGCCCATGAAGAATTCCCTCAGTGTGTCCTCCATGGCTGCTGCCTCTTCCCAGTGGACAAGCTCCTAGAGAGAAGCCAGTGTCATCCCCGGCCTCCTCCTGTCACCCCATGCCTCTTCTTCTCATGCCCCAGCCGGCCAGATCCACAAATGAAAGAATACAGAGACCCTGTCATCCCAGAGTGCGTGCTGACAGGCGGACCCAAGGATCCTGGCACAGGAGTGACACAAATGTTAGAAGGTAGAGACAAGAGGATCAATAGTGTAAGGTTATCCTTAGCTACATTGCAAGTTCAAAGCCAGCCTGGGCTACATGGGACTTGGTCAAGGAAGGGAAGGAGGGGGAAAAAAACCTAGAAAAGAGGATGGGTGTGATCATATATGCTTTTAATTCCAGCATTCTGGAATCCTAGGCCAGCCAGGTCTCAAAAATAAATTAAATAATAAGTAAATAAAAACTTAAAAAGAAGTCTGCAGTTTCTCTCTCTGTGTCTCTTTCTCTCTCTGTGCATGTGTGAAGGAACCTAGGCCTTTTTTATTTCTCCCTTCTGGCTTCTCTCTTACCCCATCCCTTTTCTTGGCTAATGTTTTCTCCCCTATCTCCCTACGTGCTGCTGTGGGGGAGGGGGAGGGAGGTTGGATGGCCTCTCAGAAATCTGATGAATTGATGATTTCATTTTCTTTGCTTGCTTCTTTCCCCTGAGCTCTGGCTAGAACTCCCATCCCCAGCTCCTCCCTACACTCCATGACTCCCAGACGTGCCCCTAGCATCCAGCGCTGCCTGAGTCTTAGGCTAGCTACAGATGGGGGCGGGCGAGCTTCTTCTGGACTTCTCCATGCATCCTTCTGCTCCCCTGCCCAAGCCTTCTACCACTGACTCCCAGCCTGAGGGGGGTGGGGGGTGGGGTCCCAGGCTGGCAAAGAAGGCTATGGGTTTGGAGCCCTGTGTTTGGTAGTGATCGCTGGGCAAACTGAGCAAGTTATATAGTCTCTGAGACTCGCATGATTTCCTCATGGCTAGGGGCTGGTGCTGTGGCTACCACTTCCCCTCAAGGTTAAAGTTTTCTGAGGCAGAAGGCCTCAGAGTCTCCCATTAGCCTGACAGCTCTCTCCAGGAACACCACTCTGCTTCCATGAATCAGACTAGATGCCGTCTACAGCTTTGGGCAACCCTGGAGTTGGCTGGCACTGAGCCACCGAGCCAGGTTTGGCCAGCCCAGAAAGGGGAAAGGAGTGGACCCCACAAAGGAAGGACCGCAGGCTTTCTGATTGTCACCTCCTCACGGGTGCTGATCCTCAGCTTCGCTGACTCCCAGACGGAGAGATTAGGTCACTTGCAGGGAACAATGCCCCTCTGCAGATTCCACGTCGGACACGTTCCTACCTGGACTGGTTCCCTCTCAAGAGCTCAGCTGAGACCATAGGAAGACACTTGTCTTGTCTACTGTCCAGAAGGAGACCGGCCCCCATTGCCAAGCCTACGACTAAAACCCAAGGCAATTAGGTCAAGTGAGTTACCTGGTCTCTTTCTTTGTCCTGCTTTTACACAAGGGAGCCAAGATGGTTTACATGCCCCCACCATTTTGAAGTTGCCAGAGATCAGACTGGGGTGGGCTCCTGGCTCAGAAGCTCAGTCTCCACCTAGTCACCCCACCCCCACCAACTCTGATATTTCCACTCCCTTTGTAAGGAGGGGCTGAGCTGGGCAGTGGTGGCACAGGCCTTTAATCCCAGCACTTGGGAGGCAGAGGCAGGTGGATTTCTGAGTTTAAGGCAAGCCTGGTCTACAGAGTGAGTTCCAGGACAGCCACAGCTACACAGAGAAACCCTGCCTCAAAAAAAAAAAAAAGAGGGGCTGATCACAACGGGATGGGCAGCTACGATCCTCATCTCTCCCCTTCCCACTAGCAAGGCCTACACAGCCACTGGTCCCCTCCTCGCTTGGTCTCTGCAAGCTGGGGCCTGCTGTAGACTACTCCTCCCTACCCTGGAGCTGTAGGGAATTCTTTGCTCTAACACATCCTCGGGGGAAGCCAGGCTGCACGAGGCTGGGCTTCTGACATGCCTCTGCCTTACCCCTGTCACATTCCCTGAGCCCAGGGGGATCAGCTGGACCCACCAATGCAAAGCCTTCTACCCCTGTGACCGTAGACCTTTGTCTCACCTCCTGGAGGCTCGTGGCTCCCTCTCTAAACTTGGAATGCTGCCTTCAGACTCAGATCTGGACCCTTGCAGCCTTGGGCAACTCCATCTGAAAAGCAAGAAGCAACCCCGCCTTGCACTGCTCTGAAGACAGACACCATCGTTTGGTTCTCTGGACTATGGATAGTCAGCCTAGAGACTGGGCCGTTTACCCTCTGGGTCTCTATTGCCTCACCTCTGCATCTGGGCTAATGAGGAAACTGCGACACCCAGGGGCCAGGGGTTCAGCTCAGTTGGTAGAGCATTTGCTTAATATGAACAAATGAATCCCTGGTTCCATCCTGAGCACTGCAGAAGCCGAGTGTACCCCTCCAAGCGTGCTGGAAGCAGAGGTCAGTGGGTCACAAGTTCAACGTTACTCTTAGCTGTACTCTGAAAATCAGAAGTCCAATGGTCATCCTTAGCTAAACAGTGAGTTTGAGGCCAGCCTGGACTACGGGAGAGCCTGTCTCAAAACAACAACAACAAAAAGTATTGACTAAAGGCCTTTGGAGGAGGGAGAACGCACCGTGGGTAAGCTGTGAATTACAGAAGCAATGGTGGAAGATACAGTGGCTTGCCCATCAGCCTGGCACACGACTTTGGCATCTGGATGTCTGTCCTTCTCTGCTGCTCCCTTCTGCTCACCACCATGGGGTCCTACAGGACTGCCACAGCTTGGTTTCTGTTGTCCTGCAGAGGGCAGGGTTTATGGGCTCTGACAGGTTACAGTCCATCAGCAAGAGAAGCCCAGGCAGGAACTCAAGGCAGAACTGGAGGCAGGAAGGGAGGTAGAGACTATCATTTATGGGCTTCCTCTCTGTGGCTTGCTCAGCTTGCTCTCTTAGACAACCCGGGACCACCTGCCCAGGGGGCGGGGCTCTCCCACATCAATCATAAATCAAGAAAACGCCACACAGACATACCCGCAGGCCGATCTGATGGGGACGATTTCTCACTTGAGGTGGCTCTCTCTTCCCAGGTGACTCTAGTCTGTGACAAAAACTAACCAGTGCAAAGATACACTTCTACCCTGGGGAGTCCCAAAACATAAAAAACTATGTTCCCAGCTGGGCGGTGGTGATGCACGGCTCGAATTGCAGCGCTTGAACTGAAGCAGAGGCAGGCAGGTGGAGCTCTGAGTTCAAGGCCAGTCAAGGCCACACATAGAAACCCTGTCTCACCACCACCATCACCACCACCAATAACAAAACCTCCACGAAACTGGGATGGTGGGGTGACTTGGTGTGTAAGAGTACCTGCCATCACCCAGCCTGACAACCTGAGTTCAAAGAGAAGCAACTCCTAAAAGTTGACCTCTGACCTCACCTTTGTTCTCTTACTCCTCCCCCACCCTGCCCGAGTGTAAGCACAAACATGAATAAATGAATAAATTTAATAAAGATGTTTTTGGAAAAGCTCCACAGAGTGCCGTGCTCTAGCAACTGCCGTTAGAATCTCACCCAAGGCCTCCTGTGTCTCCACCCTTCGCAGCTCCGGAGCCTGCTCTAAGCATGCATCTCTATGGGGGCCCACTGTGGGCAGAGCCTGGTGTGGGCATCTCTATGGGGGCCCACTGTGGGCAGAGCCCTGGTGTGGGCATCTCTATGGGGGCCCACTGTGGGCAGAGCCCTGGTGTGGGCAGGCTCCCTCAGACTTCCAGCAGCACCGGTGGGCGACTGTGGGTGTGAACTGCTTTGTGATGAGGGGAGACAGTTACACAGGAAGCAGCTAAAGGGAAGGTCCTACTGTGCTTCCAGGCCAGTCCAGTGGGTCTTAGGAGGGTGGCTTCCAAGGAGTAAAGCCCTGCCTGGAAGCCATAGCTAAGACCAAGGCAGGTGAGGCCACTGACTTCTTTTATTTATTTATTTATTTATTTATTTATTTATTTATTTATTTATTTATTTATTTTTAATTATTTTGTTTGGGGTCAGAGTCTTCATGCATAGTCCAGGCTACCTTCAAACTTACAACCTTCCTACATCCTCCTCCCAAGTGCTGAGAGTACAGACAGGTGCCACCATGTCGTCGGCCTGACTTCTTCATTCACAGAACACCTCCAAACCTCTAACCCCAGAACACTTCCATGGAGGCGGGGAACCACAGCTCTTTCTTCGGTATTTGATAGACACCAAACAATTCTGAGAATTCTACGGCATTGAACACAAACACATGCGCACACTCACCCACTAGCACACATCCATGCATGTGCACGCATGCACGTGCACACACACACACACACACACACACACACACACACACACACACACAGGAATAAGAGACTCACTGTGGTGGCTAAATACAGGACATATATAAGACCTCAGTAAGGGTCTCTGGTATTTCCCTCTAAGAAGGGAAAACCTCAGCTACTGCTAGGGTACAGGCCTGCCTCTTCCTCTCATCCCATCTGCTGGTCCTAGGCTATAAGCCCTGTTCTAAGTGACTATCTCTATCTCGTCACTATAGCTGAAGCACGGCTGACTTACATCAGGATCAGTAAAAGATCTTCACCATAGAAGGAGGAATTCTTTTTTTTTTAATTTTTACTGTGTAAATGTGTGTTCACGGGCGTGAGTATGCTACAGCTTTTGGTAGTTGGTTCTATCTGTCTCTCTTGCTTCTGTTGTACGACATAGTCCAGGTTAACGGGCTTAGGACTTTCTGAAATTCTGGAGCTCTTCTGTCTCTGCCTCCCATTTCTCTGTCGAAGTGTCTTTACAGATTTGCATCACAACATCAGGCTCTTGTTTCGTTTTTGTTTTTCTCCAGACAATGTTTCTCTGCGTAGCTTTGGCTGTCCTGGATCTCAGGCTGTAGACCAGGCTGGCCTTGAACTCACACCGATCCTCCTGCTGGAATCAAAGGTGCCACCACCACCCAGCTTTTATTTATTTTATTTGTTTTTTTTTTTTTTTTTTTTTTTTTTTTTTTTAACATTGGTTGGTTTCAGGAATCAAACTCATTTCCTTGTGCAGTCAGAACTTGATCCACCGAGTCATTTCACCAGCCACAGAAAGAGGAATTCTACCGGAGACCACCTCCCACAGACAAGGAAGGCCCGCCCACCTTTGAACATCCAACTGAGGGTCCTAAGACCTCCCTGGGTCAGCATTGTCCGAATTGCCCGTAGTTGACTAAAGGGAAAAGTGGCAGACTAAGTTTTGTAGCAAGCCGTTCACATGTGCGAGCTATCCCACTTCATGTCCTCAGCATCTCTCTGAGAGGCATGATTGGCTGCGTTTTATAGCAGAGTGAAAGTCAGGTTCAGAGAGGGCAGGTGGCTGACCTGGGGTTACACAGCCTCAGCTAGCTCACCTGTAAGATGGGATCATAATGGCACTGGCCTCGCCAGGTGGTTATCAGGATTCACCAAGACGGGACTCAGGAAAGCCCTTGGCGCAGAAGCTGTGTGCCTGGCACATAGTCGGTCCTCGGCAAGTATCTTGCCAGCCTAGAACTTTGGAGCAGTTTCTTCTGCTTCCTTCCACCCATCCTGCCTTCCTGCTCCCTTGGGCCTCCGCACTCCTCCAGCTGCCCCTGCCCCCTGGACTGAGGATGCCCCACCCTTCCCCGTGTCTCCCATTGGTGATTCCTGAGCTCAGGGCACAACTGACTGGCCCCAGGGGTGGGTGTGGGACTGTGCCACACGCGTCGCATGACGTGGCTGGGTGCCCTCGGTGTGGCGCACAGGGAAGCGTGTGCTGTTGCTGTTTGCCAGGTGCGAGGTGAACTGCCTGAGGTGGGGTGGGGGTGGAGGACGCCCCTCCCTCATGCAGCTGATCCTCCAGGGTGTGGAGCCTCCAGCTTACTCAGCAAACACTTCCAGCCCTGAACTAATTTGTCCTGGGAGACAACTCAGGAATTTGGGCCCACAGGTCCCGCCTGTTGGTTCTCCTTCTCAGGCTGCCCCCTCCCTGGATGCTCCCCAGCACCTCCTCACCTTGAGCAGAGAGCAGCCCCTTCCTGAATGCCTCCTGAATCTCTGAGCATCCTAGACTCTCCAGGGACTCAGCACATCACTCCTCCCCCTCCCAGCCCCCCCCCCCCCCAATTCCCAGGTGTTTTCTAAAACTCTCCAGCCTTCTGGGTGATTGACAGTTCTGGCAGTCACTTCCTCCTCTCTAGGGGAGCTGTTAGTTTGGCCAGGGGTTGAGCATCCATGATGAGCAGTCTATCCAGAGGTAGCCTGGTACAGGTAGAGAGGCCCCAGCCCTCAGCCTTCTCTGCCTCTCATTTTCTGTGTGACCTCAGGTAAGTGGCACGGTCTCTCTGTGCCAACTTCCTGATGATTAAAGGACAGCAGTCTAGAGAGGGCGCAGTCAGTTTCTTCCTCAGCTCCACAGGACAGTGACCATAAGCTGGGACCCCCTCCTGTCATCCCCCTAACCCCTCAATAGCTTGCCTGGCTGGAGGCGGTCCTCACTCCCTCAGCTAATTACTGAGAGTGAACTGTGTGCAGGGTCCCACGAGCCCTCGGGCTCTTTTTGTCCTCATGTCCACTATGTTCACAGAGCATCCTGATATTCCAGCTGGGGTACAGCGAGGAACCCAAGACCCTGCCCAGGTGTCTGCCCACTGGAGTTCTTCCCCCTGCCCTAAGGATGTGTACAAGATGCATCCCCGGTCCCTCTCCTTCCAGGGTGAGAAAAACCACAGTGAAGCGTGGGCATACGCTCTGAACTGGGACGGGGTTCTGGAGGCACCGTCCTGGTTCTGGAACGGAGCAAGAAGAGGCAGAAGAGGCCTAGACAGAATTACTGACTTGGTGTGAGAAACATGTCTGAGAGACAAAGGAGAAAGCCTGACAGGGCGCGGAGGTAGAAGTTCAGCAAGAACCTCCTTGGAAAAGCTTGCCCTGGCTTCCTTGGCTTCCTGACCCCACACACTTCCCATGGTTTCCCACTTTCTCCTCCTGCTCCTCTCCCCCCACAGCCCGGTGCTCCCCAAACCTACTGCCCTCCTCCTCAGGGCCTAGGAAACTCATCTCCAAGCACTTTTTGGCTTTTGAGCCTACCGGTCCCAGGCTGTTGGGTGCTGTAAACAGCTTATTACAGTGATTAACTCTGCAATTAAAGCTGGAAAAACAGAGGCCATGTGCTGGCTGCTGGTCCCCCGCACCCCTCCCCCAGCCCCAACACACCAGTGTCTTCTCCCCTTCCCCTCTGATCCTCTCTGGGCTTAGTTGATCCATCCAGGGCCCTCATGGAGTGGCTCAATAGTAAGAATCCTTGCTCCACTACGCCGGGCAGCCCCATTTCATTCACTGGGTGCCAGTCTGTGTGGGGGCTTTGCAGGAGCAGGGAGTGAGTTGTATTGGTGGTAGACTGCCACAGGGATGGCTTGTGGAGGCAGAATTGTAGGGCTAAGGTCTCCCAGAACCTAGGACCCCCCTCCCCCCCACAGGGACAGGATTATGACAATCCTTCTCATCCACTTCCCTAAGAGTTGTCTCCTCTATAGGGTTTTTCTTCTCTAAGCTCAAAGTGTCAGGGCAAGCATTGGCCCACCAGAGAGGCTAGAAACAGCCAGTAATGAGCTCAACATCCAGGAAGGACCCAAGGATCTTCTGGCTCTGGTCCTTCCCTCCTCAGCATCAGCCTGACAGATGTCAGGATGCCGCTCGCCCTCTGCTTCTCTCATATGCTTTTCTCCTTCCCATCCCACCGGGGAGGCACTGCAGGTGTGTAGGGGGGTCCTAGGGGGTGCTGCTCAAGCCCGTGTCTTTGCTGGGCACACGTCTATCTATCATTCAATACGTTGTTCGAATAACCCATCCTCTACTGCAGCCTTTCAAGACGTCCTCCCCTCTTCTGCCCCAGCTTCCCCAGCTCCATCTGCTTCTGGTCCTGGCGGTCTCAGCTCAGGGTCCACAGTGCCTCCACAGGCTGTGGCCATCTGTGCCAGCTGTTCAGCTCAGGAGACAGAGAGGCCGACCTTCTTAAAGGCACCCAGAGTTGATGGCTCAGCCAGTGTGCCAATGCGGAGATGACCAGTCAGCCGATGCTAAGCACACAGTTAGATCCAAGGCTGAAGGGAGAGCATGGTAAAGAGCTGGCTCACCAGCAGCCAAGCGTTGGGTACCTTGTTAGCATTTTATTCCAACCATCCCACTGCATCTACCCCCAGCTCTGTTGGTTGGTAGGATCAGCCCTGTATTACAGGTGGTATTACAGGTGTATTACAGGAGACCTAAGTTCAGAAAGGTTAAGTGATTTGGCCAAGGTCACACAGCCAGTAAAGCCAGGAAAGCTGGATCCAGAGTGAGTGGACATTCTGACCAAGGTTAAGCTTTTTGTAGGACTTTCCCAGAGGAAGTCTTGGCCTTCTCTCTCCTCAGACCTCTCCCGGGAAGAAGCCTGCTGCAGGGCCTATCACGTGAGCTGGGCGGCTGGAGCCGCAATGACTCCTTTTCTGACTGACCCTGCGTGTGCTTTACCTTTGACCTGGAACAGAAAGTCCAACAAGAGTATTCATCTTCTCCCATCTTCCTGGAGACGGAGGTTCAAACCTGAGCTCTCTGTCTTGGATTTGCTGTGTGACCCCCCCAACAGTCCCTAAAGCCTCAACTTTTGTTTGTTTGTTTCTGGTTTTTCTGAGACAGGGTTTCTCTGTATAGCCCTGGCTGTCTTCGAGCTCACTTTGTAAACCAGGCTGGTTTCGAACTCACAGAGATCCGCCTGCCTCTGCCTCCCGAGTGCTGGGATTAAAGGTGTGCACCATCACCTGGCTTTTTGTCTCCCTCCTTTCCCTCTCCCCCTTTGTTTTTGTTGTTTGCTTGTGTGTTTAGGGCAGGTTTTTACTGTGTAGCCTAGGATAGCTATGAATTTATTTTGTAGCTCAGACTGGCCTTGAATTTAGTCCAGCCTGACCCTAAATTCTCAAAAATAAATAAATAAATAAATAAACAAGTAAATAAACAAATAAATAAAAATTAGCCAACCTCTTGTTATAGCTTTCAGATTGCTGGAAATTACAGACCTGAACCTTCCTCCTCCTGTCTCTTTCTTTCTTTCTTTCTTTCTTTCTTTCTTTCTTTCTTTCTTTCTTTCTTTTTTTCCTTTTTTTCTTTTTCTTCTTTTTTTTTTTTTTTTTGGTGTGAGCTAGGGAATCTAAGGCCTCATGTATGTTACGCATAAACTCTACGGCAGCTGAAGCCTCAGTTTTCTCATCTGAAAAATGGGCACTATCACGCTCACCTGCCAAGCTTTCATTCACTAGCAATTTACCAAATGCCACCTGTTATATAATATTAAAACTTGGAAAGCAGTAACCTTCAGGCAGAAAGGGGATCCCTAACCTGCCCCTTCTTCTCTGAAGACCTTCAGGAGACAGCATGTGTTGTCGAGCAGCACCTGGAGGAAGGTGGGCTCTATAGTCCCATCTTGGCATGCTGCCAGGCCCCTCCCCCAAGCTCTTGTCCGCAGGGGCCCCTCATGGGGTGGGTGAAGGGCAAGCTGACCCCGGGCCTAGAGGTGGGCCCGGAGGTGAGGAGAGGAGGAAGGGGAGGTCAGGGGTGGGGCTGACCCCGCGGGAGGTCACCTGGGCAGTTAATCCAGCCTGACAGAGCAGGGATGAGCTGGGAGGAATTAGGCCCTTACAACACCCTTTCATCCGTCACCGCCTGCCTGCTCGCCCAGCCTCCCTCCTTCCTTCCCCTCTCTGCCCTTTTCTCCTCTCTCCCTCCCTTTGCTGGCAGCCCAGCCCTAATAAAATGCAGTGTCTCCAGCGAGTCTGCCCGGCTGCCGCCTCGCTGCTCCTGCCTGCACGCAGCCCTCAAACCAAAAGCTCAGGGCAGCCCCGCCTGGCAGCTGCCAGCTTAACCCTTGCCAGCCCGAGCCAGGGAGCATGGGCGTGGCCTCCTCCCCCACCCTCCCGAACTTCTCTGGCTGGCTTACAGGGTGGGTGAGGCCTTCGCCAAGAGATGCAGACCAGGGTGGGGGCTGAGGGCTTGTCCTGAGGACCTGGCTTCTGTGTTCTGGGAGCCAGGCTCATCCTCTGACTTCTCATCTTGAACGTGTCTCAGCCACATATTCCACGCCCCCTCCCCATCTCCATCAGACAGGACAACACTAAGACCTGACTGGAGGTTCTAGGCCGAGCTGGGTCACAGTGGCTGCTGAGTGTTGTCAGTGATTTTGTAAACAAAGGTGCTTCTGAGCAGGTTTGTGTGTGTGTGTGTGTGTGTGTTATGATGGGGAAACCTGTGTGTATTCTGCACTTGTCTATTAGAGGTCTAGCTCTTTTTGGTTTCTTGTTACATTAGTGTGATATTCTCAGGTGTCTGTGTATAAGGTGTGTCATTTTCCTCAAAGGGTGACAATTTTCTTCAAGAAGGTCTGCATATATATGTGACAAGAGATGTCACTGTCTCTATCTGACAGAAGGTGCATAATGCGGTTGTGTATCTATGCCATCTCCTGGAAAACACACACACACACACACACACTCGTCCTCTCAGAAACCTTGTCAGGATCTGGAAGAAGGGGTCGGCACTTCCAGCACAGACAGTCTGTGACAGCATCTAGAAGATTCTGAGTCAGGGCCACACCCTTCTCGAGAAGGCAAACACAGACCCCCTCCCCCTATCCCATTGCTTCCCAAGCCCAGCCTGAGGTCCCACCAGCTAGCTATAGGAACAGTTCCTCCTGTCTGCTGGTCCCATCCTCTCCCAAGCTGACATGGATAGATGGGTGCGTGAGGGGCTGGGAGTGCCTGGGCGTAGAGGCCGGGGGTTCTCCCATCCTGTGCAAGCATGCCTGTCGTTGTGTGAGCTCAAGATCAAAGAGCAGCCTCGAGGTGACCTGGCAGCTGCAATGGTGGTGGCAGAGGACAGCTGGCTGACAGAGAACGCCAAGCCACCAAGCAGAGTGGAGCCAGGGAGGCACTGGTTGGGAGCCTCCCACCCAGGCCTGCTCACAGTGTGGGCAGCCACAGGGTCAGGAGCACCTGCCCCCCCACCCAACCCAGCATCCCAACAGTGGTTTCTACCCTGACCTTGTCTTTCTCAGCAGCCCCTAGAAGATCAGAGGTCTCTTCCACTAACACCTCCCCCCAAACTCCAGGCCTCCCTTCAAGAGCTGTCTGCCGCTAGTTCAAAGAGTACTGTGGTTAATTTCTTCTTCTTCTTTTTTTTTTTTAATTTTTATTAACATTATATATAAAGACTGGTCCAGTAAGAAAGCAGAAATGAGAAGGCTGGGGAGGGGTGGGAGCTGGCTTCAGTCCTGTCCCTTTGGGGTGGGACTCGGAGACCCACCACGTCTGTCTGTCTCTCCTTACTCCTTCACTTCCCATGAAACCCAAATCCAGCAGGAGCCCACATCCCTCTTTCGACTTGCAACACACAGGGAGATTGGTCCAGGAGGAACAGGGTCACATAAATAGGAAACCACAAGGGAGGGACCTGCTTCTCTTGGTTGCTCTTAAAAAAAAAAAAAGAAACAACAACAAAAAAACCATACTATATATATATAACTACAGTCTTTCACCTCTCCTTTCTTCAATGTTTTACCACATCAGGGGGCAGAAGAAAGTTAGCTTTGGGGGGATGCCTGGGCCAGGGAGAGGCACTGGTACCAGCTGTCCAAGCTGACAGCCTTACCCCTAAGGCACTGAGTTCTAGGCCTCCTCTTGTCTCCTGGATCCTCACTTGAATCCTGCAGCAGAACGGACAACCTGTTTCCAAAGCTGCCACGAAGGGGGTGTCTGAGGGGGGGTGTCTTGCCTGGTCTATCTCTGTAGAGAGTTGGGGTTTGAGCCCGTCCCCCAAGACTGCAAACTTACTGGGAGAAAAAAAAAACGAAGGGGTGAGCAGGGTCAAGGCAGAGCAGAGCTGCCCGCCCAGAGAGGAGTGGATTTGGTCCTAACTGTTAACAATGCCCGTTGTCGTCCTAGGTTTCAACAGCTTTTAAAACCAGACTTGTGCAAAGTCCTGTACATGGAAGGAAAAACAGGTCCTTGGAAAAGGACATGGGCAATCCTTTTCCCCAGGGAAGGGGCGGAGGGATGGCTCCTTTAATTCTTCCCTTGGAAGCCCTGGATATCAAAGGTTCCCTCATTTGGGGGAGTTTTCTTTGGTTTGGACCCTCAAATCCTAATGAGGACTGGAGAACAGTGGGGACTAGGTCAGGGCCCCCCATCTTGAGGATCAGCCATGATGTAATGTCCAATGTCTTTTAAAGAGTGGCTTAAAGAATGTATAGTTGCCCCTTGGTGCTTTAGATCTGGCCGTGCTGGAATCCTTGGCGCCTGGTGCCCCAGCACAGGTGGACCCACAAACACTCTGGCTCTCCCATTTTGGAGGTCTCTACTGTGTTTAAAAAGCTGGAAAGTGATGAGCCATCTAGAGGCAATCCAGGTTCCTGGAGCAGAGAGCCTGTGCTGTCCCCACTGGGGTGGAACTCCTCGCCGCCTGGAGGGTACCCCAGTCTAAACAAGGGGAGGGAGATTGTTTGGGGGGCATCCTCAGTCCATGCATTTGTCATCTGGAGGTTGTTGGGCCCCTGGAAGAAGGGACAAGGGAGAGGGAGTCTTTCCCCCTGTGCCCCTCAATGATTCCTGAGTGTCGCTAGGACAGGGCACCTTCTGCCTGGTCCTGGAGGGGGTCCTTCGTGGAGGGGCGCAGGCCAGGTGGGTACTCAGTACACAGCCCCAGGGTTAGGCGGGGGCCCAGGGGAGGCATGGTGCAGGGTAGCCGGCTGAGGAGGCTGCTGCTGTAAGTGGGGTCCACTGAGGTTCTGTGTATGGTACCAGGAGTTGGTAGGGTCGTCCAGGTAGTTGGGGGAGGCACTGTATGGGAGCGGTGGGGGCAGCGGATTGCGGGCAGGGGCTGGCGTGGAATGAGAAGATGTGTCCCAGAGTGCTGGTGAGGGCGGTGAGTTGCAGGCCATGGAGTCACTGTTGTTGGGGCTGTGTTCCAGCGGCACCTCCCCATTCTTATAAAGCTTTTTGAACTTGGAGCGGCGGTTCTGGAACCAGATTTTCACCTGGACAGAAGAAGAAAGGAGCAGCCCAGTCAGCCTCTCAGCATGCCTAAAGGAGACCCCATGGGGAGCCCAGCCTGGACAAGGCAAAGTGTTACCCAGCCCCCTGAGGGGAAAACGAGGCAAAACCCCAGGGCCCTCACACCCAAGCCAGCATCTTTCTTTCCAGTTGGGAAAGAACTCTGTGGCTTAGAATATTCTACTGCCACTGCTGAAGTGCTGCGACCTTACACAGGTTACTTAACCTCTCTGGCCTCACCTTCCTCTCATTGCAAAATGAAGGCCATGCTAACACCATCATCTGTCTCAAAGGGTCAATGTTGGGCTCAATTAAGTTAAGACACAGACAACTTAAATGGTCTGTTATACAGCAAGCGCTCAATCAAAGGCGTCCTAAGTGGGAACCGGGCAGTTTGTGGTATTTTGCCCACGTTAGAGGCCCTTAGCCAAAGTTCACCGATACACTGGGATAAACACACACCCACACAGGTATCTCTTTCCTCAGCAACATACCCACTCAGCCTCACACAGCCGCCAGACAGTAAAGCTATAAACGCATGCAGATAACACCCAGATAAGCACCCACGACATAAACACTCAGGCATGGAGGGGCTCCTAGACTCTGGCTGGGTATGAAGGGTGACCTAGGGACTCAGGGGCAGGTGAACCACAATTCCAGAGTCCCTAAATTTCCAGTGGGGTATCTCCCCCTCCCCCTGCTTCTCTCCACCCCATGACTGGTACAAACAATGATTCAGCTCCTCACCAGGTGACCCAGATTCCCGATGGACCAGGCCCCACACAGCCCAGCCACAACCAAAGCCAGCCTGTCAACACCTGTAGGGAGCTAAGCACCCGACATTCCTCCCCAAGAGCAGCAAGGCTGCTTGGGGTTTAGGGACAGGTAAGAGGGTGGGGGTGGACTCCCCCTTTCTGATTTCTACATCCCTTTAGTGGAGAACCTATCCACTTGGCTACTGGCAAAGGCATTTGGGTGGGAAGCAGGATCATTACGTTTCTATACAAGCATACTTTGTGTGTGTGTGTGTGTTCACACACGCGTGTACTAACTAGTGTCCCATCACAGATACTTGCCTTCTGTTTGCAAAATGACCCTTAAAGGACCTCATTCCTTATGTGACTATTCCCTGGAATGTCACATGCACGCTCCACACGCACATACTTAGTCTGGGAGAGAGACAACAGGATCTCCTATGCCCTAAACGTTGCTAAGGGTCTTGGTTGCTGGGAGTTCTGGGGTACAAGGGAGGGCCTCTCTCTGTGACACCGCCATACACAGTTGCAAAAGTTCACAAAGGTGCACACTGCACCCTTCTACGCTCGCTACTGTAGCCCTTTCTCTGAAAGCTGAGACTCAAGTCACTCGAAGCGCAGGCAAGAGTTCCTGCAGTAGGCTGCCGGGCAGGGACAGGGCAAGTGGGTGCTTCAAGGGCCAGCCAGGCTCAGAGGTACCTAGGGAATCCCCAGATGCCTCCTGAGACCCTGGAGCATTCAGTACCAACCTGTGTTTGTGTGAGGCCCAGCTGTGCAGCTAGCTCGGCGCGCTCAGGCAAGGCCAGATACTGGGCTTTCTGGAAACGGCGCTGCAGGGCAGCCAGCTGATAGCTGGAGTAGATCGTTCGCGGCTTTCGAACCTTCTTGGGCTTGCCGTTCACCATGCGTACCTCGGCTTCCGGCTCCTCTTTCACCGACACTGTAGGGGAAAAACACCAGTTTAGTCTCAGCCTGCGACCACCGCGTTCTCCAAGATTCCCCACCGTCGGACGCCGCACCCTCCGGCCCACTGATCTCCCCGGGACTTCTTGGAGGAGCGTAGTGCCGCCCGCGCCCAGGGAGGAACCGCAGCGACCCAGCCGGACCGGCGGCCGCCCACGACGCGACGCTCCCAGCTCGGCACCCGGGGCCTCGGAGCGCCGACTCCGGCGCCAGCAACCGACTGGGCGAGGACAGCGCGGCTCGCTCACCGACGCCTTCCCGACTCAGCCACTCTTCTCTGGTGACCCACCAAGCCGCGGTGGCGTCTCCCACTTCTTGTCCCCCCTCCTCCCCACCTCCTTTTACTACGCTTTCTAGTTCAGGATCATTTGTTTCAGAAAAAAATTTGCAAGGACAGTACAAGCGTCTTCTCTGTCTCTTTTCCTTTTCTCTGTTTTCTTTTTCTTCCTTCCCTCTTCTTTCCTCCTTTTTCTTTCTTTCCTCCCTTCCCTTTCTTCCTTTCCTTGGTTGCTTTCTGCTGCGCGCTTTATCTTACCACCCGCCCCCCACATTTCTTCCTCGCTGTCCCCACTTCTCTCTCCGCATCTCTACTTCCCAGTCTCTCCTCCATTTCTGGGACTTCTTTGGGTCTTTCTCCACAAGCCTTTCACTACTCCCGGTTTCTTTTTCGGAAGAAGGGCCCTGGAACCTCCAGTCCTCGTTGACTCCCCTCCAGCTCTCGGCGACCGTCTTTCGCTACCTGCTCAAGTGCCAGCGGGATGGCAGCATTGAAGGCCCCCATGATCACTCAGAGAGCTCCCGGTGGCTCCAGCTGCCCCGGAATCTCCAAGAGATCACGGCGCACAGTGCGCGCCTCTTCGGAGTGTCGTTCACCCCTCTGGAGGTCATCTAACCCGGTCTCCTCTAAACTCCAACGCTTCCATTTCTTAACCTCGAGTTTCCCTAGATTTCAGCTCCCATTCCCAGACTTCCTCTTGCTTGGGAACCTTAGTCCCTCGCACCCTCTCCACAACCCGGGCATCCTCACCTGGGTCCTGGGCAGGTAAAGGCTGCTCCCGGTACGCTCCGTACTGCCTATAGGATCCCCCGTAGGTATATTCCGACTTGGGCGAGTAAGCGCCGGTGCCAGCGAGCCCATTGAGATTGAACTGGTGGTGGTAGGTATAGGGGTTCACCGTCTGGCCGTAGGGCTGGCCCGAGTAGTAGTCATGCTGAGGAGCGCTGTAATAGCCCAGGTCAGTGACTGTAGACTCGGGCAGGGTGGGCGAGTCCTTGGAGCCCGCATGGCAGCTGAGTGAGCTGGAGATGTCGGTGAGGATGCTGCTGAGCTTGCGATCGAAGGAGCCACTCATGCTGGCGAGCGCCGCAACACCCCGGGCCTCCTCCGAGAAGCGCCGAACCGGCGGAGGAGCCCAGGTGGGGGTGTGTGTCCAGAGGGCGAGGGCAGGACGCGGTCGCGTCTGGGGGAGGGGGTGGCCGAGGGGCGCTTAGACCATCGCCGGCCGTCGGTCAGTCGCTGCGTGCCTCTCTCCGCGTCCCAAGCCACAGTCAAATGCTGCCAGCTCCGCCCGGCCAGCCGGTTATAGACTCAATGTTGGAGTCGCCGAGGGAGGCTCCTGCGCGCTGATTGGCTGTAAGTCTTGCCTTCGAGGCAAAACACGCTCGCGCTTTCTCACTGGCTCCCCCAACCCTCTCAACCCTCTTTGTTGTTACCCCTAACACACACACACACACACACACACTCCCCCCCAGCGCCACTGTGTTCCTCCTATGCTCCGCCTCAGATAAATCCCCCAAATGTGCGGAGGGGTTGGCTGTGCAGAGCCCCCAGGACCTACTAATCTGTCTGTTTTAGTGGCCAGGGGTGGGCTTAGGTGAGATGAGGAAGGAGGGGAATTTACCCATTGGGTGTTTGTGGAAGGAGGTGGTCCTTAATGATGTATGCGTGGTCTATGCAAATGACAGACAGAAAGTGGCAAAGACCCAGGGTCCATGAAAATATTTTGATCACTTTTAAAATCGGAAAAAAAGAAAAAAGAATTTCCATGTTAAAAAAGTTGGACTATATTAATATATTCTCTCTCTCTCTCTCTCTCTCTCTCTCTCTCTCTCTCTCTCTCTTTGTTTTTTGTTTGTTTGTTTGTTTGTTTTTGTTTTTTCGAGACAGGGTTTCTCCGTATAGCCCTGGCTTAATATATTATCTTAATGACACTGCAGGTGTGAAATATACATTTTCAAATTCTGAAGGAAGAGTCTCACCAAGCAAAAATACCTTAGGCCTGCAGGTCCCTACTGGAGCAAGGCTGTATGGATTTAGGGGCTACTTTAGAAGATGGAGGTACCCCCCAGCTATATGTGTGCCCTTTCAGAGAGGGACCAGATTGAATGGAAGAGCCACGAGGGAGGCAGTCAGTCCCTATGAGGCTGGCTTTCTGTGTACTTCAGGAAGTCTGGAGGCAGGTCCCACTCAGTCTGGAACAGCTCTTAGGAGCACAGACTATAATCTATAATACATCTTCCGCAAAATACAGATATAATACAGACTATAATATAATACAGACTAAAGATCTATAATACATCTTCCGCAAAATACACAAAATACAGTGTGTGCAAGAGTGCCTGTGAGAACCTGTGTGCAAGAGAGTGTGTCTCTGTATGTAGTGTGAGGCGGTGGAAGTGTAGGGTCCTCAACGACCGACCAGTGAGCTGGGTATGCCCAAATGTGCATAGATACATGCTCAGATCCATCTATCTCCAATAGACAGGAGCCACTTACTTCACTCAATTTCTTCTGTCCATGGAGGCCCCAATGAAGATGTTTCTCACCTTGGAGCAATGTCCAACCCTCCTAGTCCTGTCTGACTCTCAAAGTCCAGTTCCCGGGTAATATTTACTGTTCCGGGTGCCAATCCCATTTCTCTATTGCATCTCCACTTCTGCTCCCAAACCTATCCTTGGAGGAAGGAGGCTTCTCTCAATTTTAATTCTTATTCCCCTGCTCCATCCCCAGGCCTTCCCTACACACCTCAAACCTTCTATCTCCCCTTCCTTTGCCTAGCCAGGACACAGTGCCAGCGCGCCACCTCGTGGTTTTCCGGGGTTCTGCAACTTGTCTTAAGGCTGCCTTAAGGAGGAGGTAGCAGGCAGACAGAAAAGGGGTCTCATTCTGCTTAGAGTGTTTAGGGGGCGCGGTGAGATGTTTCGATGTTAGACCCAAACACAGGATGCTGAACCTGGAAAACTGTGGGCTTGGCTGGGCAGAGGACCTAGGTCGAGGAGCAGTGACAGGAGTAGGTGATCGCCTGGCCTGGGCCGCCCCTGGAGGCCGCCGCGTGGGAAAGGTGGGGGCGGGGGCGGGAGAGGGGAACGCTATCTGTCTGTCTATCTGAGCGTCCCCCCAGCTCCTATCGCCCGCCGCTGCGAGCTCGTGGCGGGACGAGTTGCCACCCGCTCTGGATGCCCTCTGTTCTTCTGCCAAGAGGGCGCCCAAGGAGCCCGGGGCGTTGGGGGCAGGAAGGGCATTGGGCTGCCGGTTCCCCTCCCAGGATGCAAGCGGGGGCGGCGGGGAGGGACTGTTTTGGAGCCCCCAGCTGCCCACAGGGAAAGGACAGCGTCGGGCAAACCCTGTCTCGGGAGTTCGTTCATTCATTCATTTGGAGTAGCAGGTGATTCTCGGAGCCGCCCCAGTCTCTCCTCACCCTACCTGGGCCTGGCTGGGTGAGCACAGGAGCCTTGGGGTAATAGTGAGTTATTTTAGGGTAATTTCCAAGGTCTGTTTTGCTCTAGAAGCGGACTGAAATCACAACAGTAACATAAAGAAACATTTAAGGCCGGGTGTGGCAGCATATGCCTTTAACCCCAGCACTTGGGAAAGTGGATGTCTGTGTGTTCGAGGCCAGCCTGGTCTACAGAGCTAGTTCTAGGATAGCCAAGGTTACACAAAGAAACCCTGTCTCAGAGGAGGGGGGAGGGAAGAATTATTTAAAAATTGTTTGTGTGACTAACACTTTGTTGCACAGTGTGCTGGAGACTGCCTACCCCATTCACCACAATCCTTCAGATACCTAATATAGTCTTTGGGAAATGTTTGTTGAGTGACTAAATAAGAGGACCTGGATACCCTTGACCCAGAGGCCAGGCTGAGGCTGAGGCACGGTTGATGGAAGGCCTGAAGCAGGCACAGGACTCATTCTCAATGGAAATGAGTTCGGAGTTGTTCCTGAAGGGTCCCTATGACCAGCAGGAAGCTCCCTTCCACCAACAGCTGGGTGAGAGCTGGGTGGAGAGGCAGCCAGAAGATGCAGCATGACTGGTGTCACCCACTGGACCTCATCTGGTCCAGCAAGATGAGCAAGTGTCAGCTAGCCAGAGTCCTGCTCCTGAAGGAGGGGTGACCTCTAGAAGGCTGGCAAGAGTGAAGGACTCTGGTTGGTGTCCAGGTCAAGGTCTATTGCACTCAGGAGAGGTGCCTGCTGATGGCCCTGGTCCTTGGAGACAAGGTGTCAGGCCGAGTGGGCACTGCTCCTAAGGAACCAGCAGAGGGATGTCTGCTCAGGAAAAGGATGGAGCCAGGAGTGTAGGCAGGCTTGCTTTCGTCCTTGCCTGGGGAACTGGTGCCATCTAGTGGTCATACGAAGGTCATGTCTGATTCTCCGGAAGGCTGGAAATCAGCCTCCTGTAGCAACAGGACAATGGCTCCCATAAATCTTTGGTTTCCAGCTCCTTCTCTGTTCTCCCATCTTTGTTTGGCCGGTGACTTCTCTTTTTGGTTTTCCTGCTTTCAAGTTTAAAAAGCAGTTTACACACATCTTTCCAGAGTCTCATTCAGGCACAGTGTTGGTAGAGCCTCTGTGGTGTGTCCATGTCTTGGGTGCTGATGAGTTGACCTTCAAGACGGGCATAATGTCCTCTTCATGGGGCCCAACTTCCATCCTGGGAGGTGGGCACTCCGAGGACTGGTTTCACTATGGTGTGGTGGGTGATGGGGTGGGGGTTGTATGTGCTGCCATGGTAGAGGTCAGACCCTTCATAGGCCAGAGGGCATCTGAAGCAAGGCCTGCAGGAGGTGTGGGTTTGGTCTATAAAAACAGAGCTGTTGGCAAAGAGTGGTTCTTGGTTGCTGGAAAGGCTGTGCAAAGTCTTGTGGAGCTGCCTAGAGCTTAGTATGGGGGTGTCAGTGGTAGGGAGGCCCTAAAAGCGAGGCAAGGGGCTCAGAAGTCAGTCCTGGAAGTGGAATATCAGGACCATGTACTGTACTCATAGGCTGCAGAGAACCATTAAAAAGTTTTAACCGGCCGGGCAGTGGTGACGCACACCTTTAATCCCAGCACTTGGGAGGCAGAGGCAGGCAGATTTCTGAGTTCAAGGTCAGCCTGGTCTACAGAGTGAGTTCTAGGACAGCCGAGCTACACAGAGAAACCCTATCTCAAAAGAAAGAAAGAAAGAAAGAAAGAAAGAAAGAAAGAAAGAAAGAAAGAAAAGAAAAGAAAAGAAAAGAAAAGAAAAGAAAAGAAAAGAAAAGAAAAGTTTTAACTGGTTGGAGAGATAATTTAGTGGTTAAGAGCACTGACTGCTCTTCTGAAAGTCCTGAGTTCAATTCCCAGCAACCACATGGTGATTCACAACCATCTGTAATGGGATCCGATGCCCTCTTCTGATGTGTCTGAAGACAGCTACAGCGTACTCATATACATAAAATAAATAAATAATTCTTTTTTTTAAAGTTTTAATCATGAAAGAACAGGGTGGGATTTTCATTCTAGAAGCATCTCTGGCTGTTCTGTGAACAAACAATTGCCAAGACTGAAGGCTAGAGACAGTGGCACTGGTTCAAGCCAGAAGAAAGTGTGGTCTGGGCTAAGAGGCAGTGGGGCAGAAAGAATGAAAGATGGGCCGCTGCCGGGTCACAGGGCTTGGAGATGCACGGCGTGAATGGTGGGGAGAGAGGAACGGGGAAATGGCCTACAGTCTTCTGATGTGGACAGATGCGTGGAAGGTGGACGCATTCTATGAACACATAAACCCCGGGAAGAGGGGCTGCATGGCCAGGAAGAGGGGCTGCATGGCCGGGAAGAGGGGCTGCATGGCCGGGAAGAGGGGCTGCATGGCCGGGAAGAGGGGCTGCATGGCTGGGAAGAGGGTGCAGCCAGTTTGCTGCAAGCGTGTGCACCTGCAGACAAGTGCTTATCCTGACCCACAAGTCTGCATGAGCCAGAGTTGTACACTCAGCACCCAAACTGAACAAAGCCACACCCCCAGCGCCAAGAAGTCATTCGGGCAAACACCATCTTGATCAATGTCAACTGAACAAATGGATCAGATTGTCGTATGTTTGGTTTTTTGTTGTTGTTTGGTTGGTTGGTTTGGTTTTTTTTTTGAGGCAGAGTTTCTCTGTGTAGCCCGGGCTGGCCTCGAACTCACAAAACCGCCTGCCTCTGCCTCCCAAGTGCTGGGATTAAAGCCACCACTTCCCGGCATATGTTTGGTTTTTTAAGACTCACTTCCTTTACCTTAGGTATCTGGGCATTTTTGACTGCATGTGTGCCTGGGACCCAGGGAGGTCAAAAGAGGTCATTGGATGCCCTGGGTTGGAGTTATGGAAGGTTGTGAGCCAACATGTGGGTGCCGGGAACTGAGCCCAGGTCCTCTGCAAGAGCAGGTGTATTCTTAGCAGCTGAGCCATCATCCCAACTCTTGTTTAACTTTTAGGTAAATGAAAGTATACAGTAAGGGGCTGGTGAGATGGCTCAGTGGGTAAGAGCACCCGACTGCTCTTCCGAAGGTCCAGAGTTCAAATCCCAGCAACCACATGGTGGCTCACAACCATCCGCAATGAGACCTGGCACCCTCTTCTGGAGTGTCTGAAGACAGCTACAGTGTACTTACATATAATAAATCTTTAAAAAAAAAAAGAAAGTATACAATATATACTTTTTTATCTTTGACTCTGTCTCCTCCTCCTCTTCCTTTTCCTCCTCCTCTCCCTCCTCTTCCTCCTCTGCCTCTTCCTCCTCTCCCTCCTCCTCTCCTTTCTCCTCTCCCTCCTCCTCTCCCTCCTCCTCTCCTTCCTCTTCCTTCTCCCCCTCCTCCCCCTCCTCCTCTCCCTCTTCCTCCTCTCCCTCCTCTCCCTCCTCCTCCTCTTCTCCCTCCCCTCCTCCTCTCCCTCTTTCTCCTCCTCCTCTTTCTCCTCCTCCTCCTCCTCCTTCTTCTCCTCCTCCTCCTGCTTGTCCTCATTCTCTTCCTTGGCAGCATTGGGATGGCCGCATGGATGTTGAATGCATGCTGTATCACTGAGCTACTAGCTCTCCTAGCTCTGCCTGTTTTTTTTTTTTTTTTTTTTTTTAACTCAACACTGTATTGTAAGATACATGCACGATGTGGAGTATATTGGCACATTCTGTGCGAGCCTCTTGTCATAGACTACATCACCATGCATTTATCTGCTCTACAGTTGACGGGAATTTGGGTAGCTTCCAATCTGAGGTGATCCTAAGTCTCGATGAGAGGCGTCTTCTTGCACCTGTCTTTCAGTGCACGTGTGTTTCGTGCCAGAGGGCGGAATGTGGCATGTGTATGGGTGACGGTGGAGGATCCTGCCAAGCAGTTAGTTCTCTTAAGTGGAGTCTGAGCATCATTGAGACACCTAGGGAGGTCTGTCCAGCAGCCGTCAGTCAGCAACAGGTCACATGGCTCTGAAAAATCAATCAGCAACCAGGCATTGGGGGAGCGGGGCATGCCTTTAGTCCCAGCACTTGGAAGTTATAGGCAGGCGGATGTCTGTGAGTTCAAAGTCAGCCTAGTCCATAATGAGTTCCAGTACTGCATAGAGAGGTCATGTCTCAACAACAATGGAAAAGGAAGAAAAAGAAGAGGAAGAGGAAGAGGAAGGAGGGAGGGAGGGAGAGAGGGAGGGAGGGAGGGAGGGAGGAAGGAAGGAAGGAAGGAAGGAAGGAAGGAAGGAAGGAAGGAAGGAAGGAAGGAAGGAAGGGCTAGGAAGGAAAACTTGGAGTCTGGCATTTTGCTGCAGTAGAGCCTCTGGCATATATGAACTGCTCTTGGAGGGACAAGACAAGGCACAGCGACAAGAAAAATGGCAACTGAGAGTGGTCAGAGGTGAGAGGTGTACAAAGGGCCCTGAGTGATGGTGGTGGTGGTGACTCTGAAGGAGAGCTTCAAAGAGGAGGGTGTGGCCAGTGAGCTCAAAGGTAGCTATGTGGCCTGGTTGGGTCAACAGGAGGATGCCATCTCCTTAGAGTCCTGGAGTCGGTTGGAGATGTGGGAGGAGCTGGGGATGGGGGCCAAGGCTTAGGGGAGAGTGGGAGGGAGGGAAGCCCAGGGCAAGTGCAGGCAGCTCAGAAGGTCGGGGGCTGGAGAGGGCAAAGAGGGCTGAAGACAGGGATACTGGCTTGCTGGGAGCAGGAGTGTGAGTGTTTGAAATGGGAGCAAGCCTGTTTTGATGTTGGTTGGAACCGGTGCCCTCCCTGAGGAGGTAGGCGGGCGGGCGGGAAGAATCTGGAACCCCACCAAAGAGGTGATCACTCGTGTTGAGTCAGGAAGGAAGATCGAATGATAAGAGGCAGTTCTTGCTCCGCTCAACAAACTAGAGTTCACTCACTAATCGCTAGGAGCCCTGGCATGGGTACCCTTGTTTCTGCCTTTTGACAGAGGGGCAGAGAGGACACGTAAATGGTGAATTCAAGATTTGAGCCCTGTCTTTATCCTCCTCCTCCTCCTCCTCCTCCTCCTTCTCCTCCTTCTCCTCCTCCTTTGAGACAGGGTCTTGTTGTGCAGCTCAGGGTGACATAGAAATCACCAACTGCCCACCCCCCCCCCCCAGCCCCCGGAACACTGGGATTGCTGGCTAGGGCAGGAAATCTTAACTTACTCTGGGGCCAAGGCAGGTAGGCCTTCTGGTTTGGTCAAAGGTTACGTGGAAACTGACCATGTGGGTATTTGCTAAGCCAACCCTTGAGCATTTCCGTATGTTCAGAACATCTTAGGGTTACAGAGATTGTTCAAGCTGTTTGGACCTTTCCCTTCAGTACATATGTGGTGTGAGGGTAAAGCGAAGCTATGGAGAGAGAACTGGTGGAGCCCGAGGCACAGGGAGAGTGATCAGGAAGTCTAAAGGGAATCTGCAGCCAAGGGGACAAGAAAGAACTGACTGTGCACAGGAAATGCTTTGGTGTGCCAGTGCACTTTCTGGGGTGGGGGGAGCTAGGCTCCTGGCTGCAGGGGGTAGGGGCTTGGCCTTGAAAGTCAGGGAGAGGCAGGGGTTGTTTAAGAATCCATGTTGAGTGGGGAGGGAAAGGAGGAGTGGAGTGACTTGGCTGACAAAAGGAGGAAAAGTTATAGGTCGGAAGGCCTGAGGTCAGAGGCTAGAAGAGGAGAATTAGAGGGGTTATACCCGTCAGAACCATTAAACCCAAGCACTAGGCTGGAGAGATAGCTCAGCGGTTAAGAGCACTGACTGTTCTTCCGAAGTTCCTGAGTTCAAATTTCAGCAACCACATGGTGGCTCACAGCCATCCAACCATAATGAGATCTGACGCCCTCTTCTGGTGCGTCTGAAATCAGCTACAGTGTACTTGTGTATAATAATAAATAAATCTTTGGGCCAGAGCAAGCAACCGTCATTTCCAGCAACCACATGAAGGTTCACAGCCATTAGTACAGCTACAGTGTACTCATATACATTAAATAAATAAATAAATAAATAAATACATAAATCTTTTTTTAAAAAAGCCAAAAACCAAAAAACCAAGTACTAACCATACTAAATAGTGAAGGAGGGAGTGGGGTAATAGAAACTGTCATTCATTCATGGAGGGCAGGGGAATTTGAGATGCAATGTGCAGATTCTTTTTTTTTTTTAAGATTATTTATTTTATGTATGTGAGCATACTGTAGCTGTCTTCAGACACACCAGAGGAGGGCATCGGATCCCATTACAGATGGTTGTGAGCCACCATGTGGTTGCTGGTGATTGGATGTGTTCCCTGTATCTGCTTGTCAATGTGAGTTCCATCCCCAGATCAAACATGAAGGTGCAAGGAGAGAACTGACCTCACAGAGTTGGCCTCTGGTCTCCACAGATGTCATAACACTAATGGCCACACTATGCGAATACACATAGTAAGAACAAAAAATGCCTTGCAGCACCTGCCCAATTTATCTGCAAAAATAATCTATCTTTAGGAAAACAAGACAGAGTTAAAAACAAACGCCACCAGGAGTTCAGCCATTCGCTGCCTGTGACTTAACAGGAAGAATCCCAGAGTCAGCATTCTGTGCCCAGTCTGCCTTATCCATCAGCTGCCCGTGGAACACCTGCTCTGGGTACTGGGCTTGCTTTCCAGTAAGTTCCTTCTACCCCTTTTTTTTTTTTTAAAGATTTATTTATTATATGTAAGTACAGTGTAGCTGTCTTCAGACACACCAGAAGAGGGCGTCAGATCCCGTTACGGATAGTTGTGAGCCACTATGGGGTTGCTGGGATTTGAACTCTGGACCTTTGGAAGAGTAGTCGGGTGCTCTTACCCACTGAGCCATCTCACCAGCCCCCTTCTACCCTTTATTTTCATGTTTTGTATGGTTTTGATTTTGAGACAGTTTCTCTGTGTAGCCCTGGCTGACCTGGGACTCACTTTGTACACCAGGCTGGCTTTGAACACAGAGATCTGCCTGCCTCTCCCTCCCAAGTGCTGGGATTAAAAGGGTACATCCCACCGCCTGGTCTAACCCTTATTTTCAAAGGCACTGTCCTAAAGCTAAATATTTATGTATTGAGACTTTGCAATCCTCCTGTCTCATCCTTCTGAATGCTAGGATTACTGGTGTGCCTCATTATGCTTGATTAAAAAGAAAGAAAGAAAGAAAAAAAAAGAAAACTCACTCTTTTGTTTGTCTGGCTTTGCTTAGGCAAGCACTCTCCACTGAGTTATGCTCTCCTCCATCTTTTTTCTTTATTTGTTTATTGTTAACTGTTTTTTTTAAAAAAGGTTTACTTATTTTATGTATGCAAGTACATTGTAGCTGTCTTCAGACACACCAGAAAAGGGCGTCGGATCCCATTACAGATAGTTGTGAGCCACCATGGGGTTGCTGAGAATTGAACTCAGGACCTCTGGAAAAGCAGTCAGTGCTATTAACTGCTGAGCCATCTCTCCAGCCCTATTGCTAACTTTTAATTTTCAAACATGTATTCATTTACTGGAGGTGAGAGCATACAGATGACCTGGTGCACGTGTGGAGGTCAGAGGACAGTTTTCAGGGGTAGAGTCTCTCCTTCCTTCATGTGGGTTCCAAGGATAAGATACAAGTCATCAGGCTTGGGGACCGTCACTGTCACCTTGAAGCACTGAGCCATTTGATAGCTGTTTTTTGGGGTTGTAAGGGGGAGTATCAGGAGAGAATGTTCTATGTAACCCTGGCTGTCCTGGAACTCGCTCTATAGCCCAGGCTGGTTTCAAACTCAGAGATCTGCTTGCCTGTCTCTCAAGTGCTACCAAACCCAGCTTCTGTTTTGTAATTTTTGCTCGGTATGACTGTGTCACGCAAGGCTGGCTCTCTAATTTTGGTCATGGGGGTTGGATTTTGGTCACCTCAGCCATTAAGAACACTGTCTGTTCTTGCAGAGGACCAGGGTTCTAGTCTAGCCCTTACACAGCAGCTAACAACCATCCAGAAGTTACAGGGGATCTGCTGCTCTCTTCTAGCCTCCCAGACACACGTGATGCACAGATCTTCAGGAAGGCAAAACACCAATACATATAAAATAAAATAAATAATCTTAAAAAAAAAAGTTGGTCACCTGAGGTTGGTGTTATCTTCTGCAAGCCAGGGTCACTTGGACACCTTGAGGAGTTGGGCTTCTTCAGGTCTAAGCTGCTGTTTGCCGTCCTCCTCAGATCCCTTCTCTCAGCTGGATTGCATTTCCATCTCCCAGAAGTCCTGGTGGAAGAGGCACTTCTCCCACATGGACCAGGGATTGAATCTCATTAGACACCGGTTACACACCTATCCCCGAACCAGTTAGTGTCTCCTAAGGGAGTGGCCTGTCTGGGTCCCGCATTCACTCACCATGTGAAATAACAGCCCTCCCCACTGTAGGGGAGTGGGGGCCCTTCCCAGAAGAGGGTCTAGATGGCGTACAGGCAGAAGCTTCCAGGCTGGCCATTACCCCCTTGGCGGGGAGCCAAAGTGCTTTCCGTTAAATCGTTTTGGGCTAGATCCCCAGAGCCAAGCAAACACGTCTCCATTTGATCACTTCCCGGATTATTGAAATGACCTATTGATGTGTCTCTCGCTGGGCAGCAAGCTCTCAAGGACAGTCACAATTGCTTCCTACCCTGTCCTCTACATCTTGTACCCAGCCAAGGTATATACAACAGCTATAGGCTGCCCCTGGGATCTTAGGCCAGCCCTGCTCTGGGCTGGTACTCCATAGAGTTCAGATCAGCCTGGGCTGTAAACCCTGCCTCAAAAAAATACAATAAAAAAATTCACCGCCTTCTCTCCCTGGATTCCTGTAGCCCAGTCACCTGGACATGATTGTGGCTCTGTGGAGCTGAGCAGGGATACCTCACTTCCCTGTTTGGAAGCACAGTGACTCATGGGAGTCCACGCCCCTTTCAATCTGACTAGTCACTTGCTAGGTTCCCTGGGCTTTCCCCCTTCTAGGTTCAACCCTGGTGGTCCCTGGATGATGCACAAAGTCTATCATCAGCCTCTGTTCCCAAAAAGGTGGGTACATAGAGGGAGTTAGGCTCCATGGACGGCTAATTTTATGTGCAGCTGACTTCTGGGACATGTCAGCCTCTGCAGTCATGTTATCCAATTCCTTGCAATAAACCTCCCAGGGCCCACACAAACTCTGTTTCCCCAGAGATGAATAGAGATGCCTCCCCCCAGAACATCTGGGAGGAGCAAGTAGAGAAAAGCCCCAGGATTTTACTTTTTAAAAAGATTTATTTATATATTTTATGTATATGAGTGATCTATCTGCATGTACACCTGTGTGCCAGAAGAGGGCATCGGATCCCATTACAGATGGTTGTGAGCCACCATGTGGCTGCTGGGAATTGAACTCATGACCTCTGGAAGAGCAACCAGTGCTCTTAACCACTGAGTGTTGGTATCAGGATCGGCTCCGAACCCATTGACAATTCACCTAGGCGACAGCGACCTGCACACCTGTTGCCAAGGCAACCGCCACCATATTCCCAGAATCCACTTGGCTCACTTCCCACCTTTACCTAGGGCTACATCACTATCCAAATAGAAGGAAGACCCCTCCCGCTGATCTCCCTCTCTCTCTCTCTCTCTCTCTCTCTCTCTCTCTCTCTCTCTCTCTCTCTCTCTCTCTCTCTCTCTCTTTCTCTCTGTGTGTGTGTGTGTGTGTGTTTGGCTGGTGTGGTCTGGTCTGTCTGGCTTTAACACAACACTGAGCTATCTTTCCAGCCCCAGATTTTATTTAAGATAGGAAGAGATACAACAAAAACAACAGCCAAGATACCTGCCTAGTCCTGTGAGCTTGATAGGAAATCTCAGAAGTTGGAGCAGTGTGTGCGACAGCCTGGCAGCCTGGTCCTTGCCTGAGTTGAACACTGAGTCTATGGCACAAAGAAGCAGGTTTGAAGGATTGAGAGAGTGTCCCCCAGAATGGGGCTGGCCTCTGTGGAACACCATGGAGGCTTCAGGGGCAGGACACCTCAACCAGGATTGGGACAGGGACAAGGAGTCACATAGATACTTCCACCTGTTGCTGTCAAACAGGCTATGCCCTTCCAAGGCCCCATCCTCTGAGGGCCTATGAGACTTGATTTGTCCCAGTCAAATTGGGGTTCTATACCTAGTGGGGATGCCAGAGTAAATATCAGTGAGTTCCTGACATCTGGGCATGTCCTTCCAAGAATAGAAAACAAATACACAGTTGAGCATCCATGTGTCCTGCAGCTGGCCCTGGAGGCTGAGATGCAGGATAAAGGGGGAAGAGAGGGTAGAGGGTGGGGAGAGAGATGCTGGGGGTGTTATTCAGGACAGACAGAGGAAGCTTCAGCGTGTCAGAGCCCCAATTTTACCAATGTAGAATGAAGCTCAGAGAGGGAAAGAGACCTGCCCAAAGGCACACAGCGATGCCTTCTGTCTTCAGAGCAGAGGCATGTCACCCAGTTGGAGCCTCTGCTGTGCTCGCAGCTGACTCTGGTGGTTCTCATCTCTGTCCCAGCCAATAGTGGCATGTGGCTTTGGGCTGGCTGGACCTGCCTTCTTAAGGGAGAGCAGCTGGGCAGTTTCTTCACTTGAGTTGAGAGACATTGGCTGACTTTGTAGATTCAGATGTTGGAAAAAAGGCAGAGGGCAACAGCCAGAGTTCATTATAGCTCTTCTGTTTCTCTGTGGGGAGGGCAGGAAGCTCCCTGCCTACCCTCTCTTTGTTTGGTGGGACAAGAGAGAGGAAAAAAAGATCAAACTGGAGGTGGGCTTTCCCAAGCATTAGAAGTTTCTTCCTTTTTTATTTTTTTTACAAGAATTATTTTATGTATAGGGGTACACTGTAGCTGTCCTCAGACACACCAGAAGAGGGCATTGGATCCCATTACAGATGGTTGCTGGGTATTGAATGCATAATCTCTGGAAGAGCAGTCAGTGCTCTTAACCGCTGAGCCATCTCTCCAGCCCGAGAAGTCTCTTTCTACGAAGAATTGTAAGAGGCTCGCGCCACACACTCATAAGCCTATGATCTCAAGATAAGAGGATTGTGAATTCAAGGCTAACCCGAGGAAGAGCCAACTCCAGGTCCTACCTACACTGTGGGGCAGGCGCTTATAGTGACTGCAGTTACCATGGTCACCACCAGGTGGCAGGCCCGCCCACTTCCAAAGGACTAGCGGCTGGGAATTAGGATAAGTCGGGTTGAGAGATGGGTTTGCTTATTCATCTTTCGGTCATTTATTCGATTATCATTCATTCATGGTTTCTATCTCCCAAGCACATTTTTGTGCCAGGAGGCACTGTTCTAGATGTGGCCAGGACAAGGTGGATGGATGTTCTAGGCACTTCACCCTCCCTCTCTGCTCAGCAGGCGGTCCAGGCTGTCGCTGGTCAGGCTTACAATGGCGGCAGGTGTCTGTGGGCCAGGTCTTAAGCCACATGGCGGACTGCCTGGGATTCTTCCCGCTGCAGCCACTTGGGATGGTGCTCCTATCCTTTCCTTCTGTAGCAGAGCCAGCAGGCAGTGGGCCCTGCGCAATGTTTGGATCGCTGCCCTGTATCAGGTCGCCCGCAGCGGGTCTCAGGTGTAGCCACACAGTGGTCCCTGGGGCTGAGGTTTTCCCCATCTCTCTTCTTCCTCTAAACACGCTCAACCTCAAACCGCCAATCCCAGCCCCCTCTCCTGCTGCTTCCTTCTGCTCTCTTCAGCAGCTTTTCTCAGAAGTAGCCAGGGAGCTGAGGATGGGTACTAGAGACTCCTGGGCCTGGGATGCTTGGGAATCCATCTGTTTTCTTCGAATCTCCCTCGCTGCCCCTCCTCCGTCCCGCACCCCCCACCCCCGCCCGATGTCACTAGTTTCCGGTGTGTTGGAAACATCTTCTCTTTAGCTATTGACAGGGTCCCCTCCTAAAGACATCCTCTAAAGACCAGGGAGTTTGGGGTTGTACACTGCCCAGGCCTAGTTCCTCACACAGAGCCCTGCATGCATGGTCCAGATGAAGGTGGTCTACTGCACACAACTATGTGTAGAAGGAGATCATGGGGACCCACCCACCTGTGCCAAGCAGGGTGATGTGTAGGAGGCGGCACTGAAGAACTCACCCAGTACCTGGCACCCTTTGCCCAAGGAGTTGCCCTGATTTAACGTGGAGGCGCCTGCTTCCCACCCTAATAAGAACCACGGGGCTTCAAGGGTTTACTCCCTAAGGACGCTGAGTCTACAGGGGACATAGAGTATCTTGGAAACCATTCTTTGTACAGGTTTCTGATTCCAGAAGAGATCTGCCACTTCTGCCCCAGCTCACGTCGAGATCCTCCCTTATCCAGGGTCCCGGGTCTGGCGACTCACAGCACAGCTCAGCTGGGAGGCATCTGGCTGTGCCCACAGCTCTGGCATCTGGCCGCTGGCCCCACATCCGAGGCGTTCTGCTGAGACCTCCCTAGCAGGCCTCTTCCCCATTAGTGTTGTGTTCCCCGCAAGTACATCTAAGAGATGGGCAAGGCCTGGCGCGCCAGGCGCTCCGGTGCCAGGTGGAGTGGGAGTTCCGCTCTTATCAGCTCATCACATTCCGCGCATTCCCTCCGGGCTGAGTGGGGGAGGTCAGCCGGAAGGAAGAATGCGGAATGCGGGGGGGGGGGGCAGGGGCGGGGGGGCCTTAAAGTCCTTGGTCTGGGTCTGTGGGTCTGCTTTAGCTGGGCTTCTGCGGGGCTGCCTCTGTTAGCTCCTTCCCTGCACCCCTCAGAGATCTTCTTCAGGTGCGCTGCTCCAAGGTCTCCTCTCGGTGACTCTCTTTCTCTTCCTGCTCTGTACCCCTCGGGTTTTTTTGTTTTGTTTTATGTTCTGGCCCAGCCCCCTGCCCTTCTCAGCTGCCTTTTCTCTTCCACCTCTGAATGCTGACGTGAGTTGAGAGACAGGTGAGTTTCCAGAATTCATTTCGTGCAGACTGCTTCTGCTCTGACCATTTTCTATGTGTCTTGGGTCCAGGACTTGCCTTCTATGGCCATGGTCCCTTCCACCCTTGGGAACACCGTGTTCTGGGTTTCCAGCCCTGGTTCCCCTAGCCCTTACTACCTCCTCCTCCTCCCCCCTCCCCTCCCCTTCCCCTCCCCCTTCTTCTCTTTCTCTGACTCTCTCTCTATCCTGGAGATTTCTTTTCAGAGCTCTCTTCCCGTCTTTAGAAGGCTAACGGTGAAGGCCAGCCTTCCTGCCTCCCACCTGCACCCAGGTCTCTTCCTCTCCAGCTAAGATGCCTGCCAGTCTTCCCGGAGCACCTAGGTACTGATTTGGTTAGTACTCCAACAGTGTTGTCCCAATGCTAAAATTGGGTATGATAGTCAAACATTCAACCCACGAGCCACATCCCGTTATCCTCAGCATATTACGTCAGAAACATAGAGGGTTGTGTCTTCCACAATATCAGAATCTATTGAAAAACCAATACATTTCCAAGCTGCCTTGGTTCGGTTGGCAGAGATTTGCCAGTTGTTCTGATTTTTTTCCTGTGGTTGCTAACAGTTTCTTTGATTCTCATCTCAACTCCTAATATTAGCTGTCAGACTCCACACTAACACTTCTCGCAAGAACACACAGATGCACAGGTTATAGGCCGACTGTCCTGCGGGAGGCAGAGCTGACCTGAAGTTCAAGGAAGTCTGTGGAGGACCAGATAAGGAGTCCTACTACAGGAAGGAAACCAGATAAGAAATTTTATGAACCAAAGGCCCAGAGCTACTCAGCCACACAGCTGTCAAGCTAAGTAAATAAATAAGTCCAGGTGACAGGCCATTTGAGGATCAGTTTGAAACAGCGGAAGCACAGGGACAGAGGCAGGAGCCCTAGGATAGGATAATCTTCCTGGACAGAGTTTGTGACAAGTGACCAGGTGACTTGTGAGTGTCCCTGACATGTTTTGGTCTTAGGTGCTCCTGCTTTCCAGGTGCAGAGTCCTTTCGGGAGGAGATTGGTAAGCTTTGATGTTAGTGATGGTTTGACGAAGGCGCAGATGTCACCATTTCTTAGCATAAGTCATTTACTGTGTCTTCTGCTGTGTTGGTGCCTGTTTATTTGTGTAAAGAAAGAGAGTCGTGGGACAGAGATGGTTCAGGCTGGAAGGCACTAGAACCTGATAGTGTGAGTTCCAGGCCTGTGTTCTAATCGTGGAAGGAGAGAGCCAGTTCCCAAAAGTTGTTCTCTCACCTCTACATGTGTGGTATGGCAGGCATACACACACATGCACGCGCACACACACACACACACATGCATAAACATGTGAGTCAGAGGCAGGCAGATCTCTGTGAGTTTGAGGACAGCCTGGTAAACACAGAGAGTTTCAGAACAACCCAAGGTAATATTGTGAGACCCTGTCAAAACAACAACAACAAAAAGGATGGAGAATCATTGTTTTTTTTGCATTTCTACTCAAAATGAGGTAGCTCAGGCCAAGGTTGTTGCTTTTAAAAATGGAGTCATGCTAGGTTAGGCACAACCCACAGGTTGACATTGGACCAGCACAGAGTGACCTGGAACAGTGGCAGCTGTCCTTACTAGCCCTTAGCCCCTTGGCGCTTATTTTGTTTGTTTGTTTTTTAAGATTTATTTACTTATGTATACGGTGTTCTCTGTGCACGAATGCCCAGAAGAGGGCACCAGATCCCATTACAGATGGTTGTGAGCCACCATTTGGTTGCTGGGAATTGAACTCAGGTCCTCTGGAAGACCATCTAGTGCTCTTAACCACTGAGCCATCTCTCCAGTCCCATGGCTTTTGTTTTAGTTGAAGAAAGGGTCTCACTGTGTGGCCCAAGCTGGCCTTGAACTTGCAATCCTTCTGCCTTAGCCTCCTACCTATTGAGACCCTCGGTGTATAGCATTCTACCTGGCTTACAAATTTCTTAACTAGGACACCAAAAGTATTTAAGTATAAAGGCAAAATTTGAGAAATTATTATTCACTAAAATTGGGGCTAAGCAATCATTAGGGAGACAGAGGCAGGAGGATCACAAGTTTGAGACTACCCAGTTAGTCTGTGTTTCAAAGGGAAGGAAGAAGAGCCACTGTTAAGCAAGTGTCACAGGGGAACTGGGGGTGCAGAAAGGGCTGAGCAGGGGCTCACATGGCCGGTGTCCCTCTTCAGTCCTTAAAAAGAGGAGATGGCAGCTGGGCGTGGTGGCACACACCTTTAATCCCAGCACTTGGGAGGCAGAGCCAGGCGAATTTCTGAGTTCGAGGCCAGCCTGGTCTACAAAGTGAGTTCCAGGACAGCCAAGGCTACACAGAGAAACCCTGTCTCAAATAAACCAAAAAAAAAAAAAGAAAAAAAGAAAAAAAGGAGATGGGGGTGGGGGCCAGGAAAGTGAAAAGCAACATTGAGTAAAAACGAAAAGGCCCCACAGGGCCACAGACGGGTAAGTGACCCGCATGCCTGAGGCAGCTAGGAGAGCAAGCACAGCACTTTGGCAGCATCTGGTCCACTATAGCCCAGCAACTCCACTTCTGGGCATGGATCCAACAGAGAAGCACCCAGAGTGTCCTGGAAGACATGCAAGAATGTCCACCACAGCGCCTTTGTCAACAGTCCACACTAAAAAGAGACAAACAAGTCAAACTCAGATGCCTATCCATGGCCAGTGCCCGAATGGTGTCATAGGTCTATGATGGCATACTATACAACAGGGCACAGGAAGCCACGACTCCGACAGGAAGCAACCTGCATCAATCCTACAAGTGTAACGTTGACAAAGAGAATCAAAATAACCCATTACTGCCACACCAATGGCAAAAATCCACACACGGGCTGGAGAGATGCCAAGGTGATCTACAACACCAGCTGCTCTGGCGGAGGACTCCTGGTTGGTTCCTTGCACTCTCCTGGTGGCTCCCAAGCATCTGAGTCTCCAGATGCAGATTTAACGCCGTCTTCTGGCCTCCGTGGGCAACAGGCACACCCGTGGTACACAGATACACATTCAAGCAAAACACCCATACACATAAGGCAAAATAAAATAGAAATCTAGACACTGAGTTTGTTGATAGCTCAAAATGGGCATGACTAGTCTATGGTGACAGAATGAAGGGGACAGTGACATACAAGAAAGAGAGACTGGCAGGTAACATAGGAAACTTGGGAGATGTGGGGATATTCTATTTCAGGACCTGACTTCTGGCTACTCACCTGAGATATTTTTTGTGAAAACCCACGCAATTTCCTGTCTTGATTTATATCTCAATAAAGCGTTCCCAATGAGGGGTAGGGAAATGGCCCAGTGGGTAAAGCGCTTGCCTTATAAGTATGGGGACTTGAGTTCGAATCCCAGAACCCAGGTAAAGCTGGGCACAGCAGTGCATCTATAATCCCGGTGCTCCTACACTGAGGTAAGGAGGTGGAGACAGGTGAAGGAATCCTGGAAGCTCTAGGGCCTGGTGTGTGTGTGTGTGTGTGTGTGTGTGTGTGTGTGTGTGTGTGAGAGAGAGAGAGAGAGAGAGAGAGAGAGAGAGAGAGAGAAGGAGTGGTTGTGGCAGGAGGCGCTAGCAACTTAAAAGAAACTATGTCTCAAACAAAGTAGAATGTGACAACTGACACCGGAAGTTGCCCTCTGACCTCCACAACACCCCGTGGCATGCCCATGCCCACATTCACGCATGAATGGGAACACCTCACCTACCCACCCCACCCCAACTAAATGAAAAACATTTCCATTTAAACACAAGTGACCGGAAGAGATGTTTTTTCTTCTGTCAGAGTCACACAGCTCCGAGGTGGGAAGTTCAAAGTGCCAGCTTCTCACTTGGATTTTCTCCTCCCTGTGTGTGACTCTGCATGTGTCGTTTCCCCTTCTGCAGCTCACTCTCCGTTATCTTTATTGACCAAGAAGGAAGAAAGCCACACAGGCACTGGCTAGCCAAGAGGATTCCTCTGAGGAAGACATCTTTGTTGGGAAACATCTGGCCAGGCCTTCCAGATGTAAAGAGTACAAGAGAAGCCGGTCTAGACTTGTGGTGGGAGAGACGGGGCTTCTGGAGACCCGAGCCCCACAGCCTTCCTGAGAAGAGATGAGGACAGAGACAGTGAGAACAAGAAGGAAACCCCCTCCTCCCCACCCTCCCACCCCCGGGCCGCGGTCAGGCCTTTACTCCCAGCACTTGGGAGACAGAGGCAGGGGAAGGAATCTCTTGTGAGTTTGAGACCAGCCTGGTCTACATAGTGAGTTCCAGGATAGCCAGGGCTACACAGAGAATCCCTGTCAAAAAAAAAAAAAAAAGGCTAACCTAAGAGCACACAGAGCATGCATGGCTGTCAGGGTCCACACTGGCTGAAAGCTGGGGGACCATGGCTGTCAGGATCCTGCTCCTTCCTGCCTCCCCACTACCAGCTCTCTGGGATGTGGCAGCCCCCAGTGCCTTGGGTGAAATGACCCAGTGTTTTGGGGAAAATACAAGGGCAGGGGTTCCGTTGCATTCCACAGCTGGCCTGACCATCAGAGCCTCTGGCTTATTAAGGTAGATGAGAACTAGCAGATGCTGAAAAACAGGCCAGCCAGAGAGGAGGAGCCAAGACTTGTGGGCAAGCTCAGGCTCTGAGCTAGGCAGATGAGCCTAGGAATGTGAAGAATCAAGGGCCCTGGTGACAGGCCATTGTGTTACAGGGAGAAAGAAACACTAGGTAAATTAGATGTGGTCCTGAGCCCCGCACAGGCTAGGGATTTTCCCATGCTCCTTCCTGTACTGCTGAGGGTTGTGGGTCAGCCACTCTGACAGGAACACACACACACACACAAGACCCACTTGCCTGTCATGACATCTAGAAACTCAAAGACAGCCCCACCTCTAACCCCAACCAGACCTGACTGTCCCCAAAGTAAGGGATCTATGTAGGTCCCAGACTTCCAGGAGAGTCAGCTGACCCTGAGCAGTAAGGAACGATGTTCTAGATGTTCAATGTAACTTAAGAGGTGCTTAGAAGAGCTGATGCCGAAGCCAGGGAGGTAGGTGAAGGGGCTGAGCCCACCATGTCCGTCTGTCCCGTGAGCCCGGATTCTCACACCTTTGACTATGATGTTTCCCCACGGGTCACAGTTCTCACAGAATGATGACCACTACTATCAGTACGAAAAGCACAAGGGACCATGCTTTACAGTCTCTGTTGCATCATGGTGCAAGCATGGAGGAGCTGAAGCACAAGCTGGAGGACCACACCACAGGGATGGAGGTGGCCATTGCACATGAGCCCGTAACAGCGCTGAGAGAACTCTGCCTGCTATGGTCAAGGAGGCTTCAGCTGGTATGAGCTGAGGAACTAAGGGATGGGCATGTGTGGGGAGGGAAGGAGGCTCTTTCAGGAATGTGTGTTCTTGACATAGGCACAGCCATGTCAGGAATCCAGTGTCTCAGACCCATGGGAACGATGACGCCTTCCACCTCACCCCTGGGGCAAGGCAGAAGGCAAAGCTCTAGTCTGGGTGTGAACGTTGACCATGAGTCCAAGTGTGTACAAAAACGAGCAACTGGAGCTGCCACACTCTGGGTGACCAAAGCCTGCCTGAGATGTCCCCCTCCACCGCAGTGCTGGCTGTAACGAACGCCCTGAGGTACTGGGCTGTTGTGTATGTAGCAGGTGTGTTCCATCACTTGGTCCTGGCTTTTCTATATGTGCTCCTGTGTGTCTTTGTTCCTTCACTGTCCCAGTCAGTGGCAAGCATGGCCGCCAAAGAGATGGAAGTCCAGTGATTCGATGCTCTTCTTCCCCAGGCGGTGGTGGCACACGCCTTTAATCCCAGCACTTGGGAGGCAGAGACAGGCGGATTTCTGAGTTCGAGGCCAGCCTGGTCTACAAAGTGAGTTCCAGGACAGCCAGGACTATACGGAGAAACCCTGCCTCGAAAAAACAAACAAGCAAACAAACAAACGATGCTATTCTTCAAGACTCGTCTCCATTGGAGGAGCTATCCCACCTTTATCTTATAGCCCTAGTCACTCACTCAGAACACCCACACCCAGCTAGGCCTTGTTTGGGGGTGTCTCTTCACTGATGACTGTCATGAACTGGAGAAAGAGGCTTAGACTCTTCTTCAAAGCATTAGTGGGGACTTCGTTCTGGAAGTGTTGGAATGAACATAATCCCAGAGGGTGGGGCTCCTGCCCCTCCAGGACTGTACCCCCTTTTCTTTTTTTTTTTTTTTAAAGATTTATTTATTTATTATATGTAAGTACACTGTAGCTGTCTTCAGACACTCCAGAAGAGGGCGCCAGATCTTGTTACGGATGGTTGTGAGCCACCTTGTGGTTGCTGGGATTTGAACTCTGGACCTTCGGAAGAGCAGTCGGGTGCTCTTACCCACTGAGCCATCTCACCAGCCCTGTACCCCCTTTTCTTTCTTCCTACCCTCTTTATTTCTTTCCTTTGCTTTCCTTTTTTGTTTTCTTTCTCTGACAGGCTCTTATGTATCCCAGGCTGGCCTTCAGTTGGTTATATAGCTGAGCATGTGACCCTGAACTTCTGATCCTCCTGCCTCCTCCTCTTGATGCATGCCCCCATGGATAGTTTATACAGCACTGGGGGTGGAATCCAGGGCTTCTTGCATGCTGGTCTGAGCTAAGCCACCAGTCCTTCCAGGATTTTCTAAGTTAACCAGAGAGGAATTGGCTCTGAAGGGGGTGGAGGCTGGCAGAGAGTGGTAGTCATAAAACAGGAATGTTCCAGAATCAGAGAAGTAGAAGAAGCATTTGTAGCTAGAGCAGGGGACTCGGGTCTCCTGTGGCAGCCCCATTTCCCAGTCTGAGCTCAGGGCTTGTTCTTGCTGTGTTGTCTCGGGACTACAAAAGCTGTAAAAAACCGTAACTAGCTGTCCCTGACACCGATGAATGGAGGTCAGCACTGCTCCATCGCCAGATCCACCTTTGCCTCTGTCTCTAGCCCCGGCTGGTTTTGGGGACCAGAGGCAGGAAAGGAGCACACAGATCCTATTCTATAGGGGAGCCCTTAGAGTCAAGGAACTCCATCCGCTGACAGACCTTCCTGGATTGTGATGGAAGGGAGTGCTGGCTTCTTTACTGAGTTTCTACTCTAAACTGGGCACTGGGCACTGAAAGGGATAATGAGGTATTGATCCGATGCTCTCAGGGCTCTGAGTCCAGAAGGACTGAGAAAATTCAAGGAGGATGCTCTTCTGAAACCATGAAGGATCAGCAAAAGGTGCCAGCACAGGCTCCCTCGAAGAATACAGCAGCTTTTAAAGGCATGCTCAGGCCAGTAGGATGGCTCGGTGGGTAAAATCCTTATTACACATATGGTAGAAGGAAAGAGCTGACTCTGGCAGGGTGTCCACTGACTGTCACATGCATGCTGTGGGGGTCTTCCCTCCCCCATCTATCTATCTCGTGTGTGTGTGTGTGTGTGTGTGTGTGTGTGTGTGTGTGTGTGTAAGAAATACATATTTGAAAATGGAACAGGACTCACTAGAGGGCAGATGGTGTTGGGCTAGTTTCCCATGGTTATTAAAGCCCTATGGGGGAAAATGATCCTCTTTCTGCCTTGTCAGGAGTGGCTTACTTGAAATCCAAGTCTAGCTACCATGAACCACACCAATGAAGAAAAGTGTTCTTGTCTATTCAGACTCCATCCCCAGCACTGCAGGGGACTGAAAGGAATGACTGAGCGTATGGGCTTCCCACACTCAGAATCCATGGCCACTTCTGACCTTCTTTCTCTCTTCCTACCAAGCCTCTTTTGGGTGGGTGACACCTGGATTCCTGTCCCAGCCTGTCTGCAGACAGGAGAGTTTGGAAGAGACAGGGACAAAGGAATGGAAAGACAGACAGAAAAGACGGGGTGGAAGCAAGTCATGGGGCAGAGAAGTGGGAGAGAAGGACCTAGAAGAAAGCCTTGGGCAGGGCCCTGGGGGCCAGATAAGCTGAGCCTGGACCAGAGAGAGAGAAAGAGGAAGCTCTAAAACACCCAGCAAAGGGTCTTCAACTTTCTGGGGGTCACCACAGTCTCCCACTAGCAGGCAGTTCTGGTGTGTCACAGGCCTGTGGGGTGTGGTGTAACCAGTGTCCTGAGGACATTGTAACCATGCGTGTTGTTAGGTTGCTACATCTACAACAACTCCTCCACTCCTGTCAGGACTCTTGATTATTTGTTCCTGTTGCTCTGCCTCTAGGGACTGCCTCCTGCCCAGGATGTGAGGCAGGCAGAGGCTTGTCTGACCCCACCTGGCCCTGGGGGAGTCCCTTCTTGGGAGTTGGGTAAGTTACAGAGTTAGCAAGACTGCAAGCTGCTCCTTCCCCCAACCCCCAGCCCAGGAGGCCCCCTCCCTGCCCAACTCCCCCACCTCTCTAGGGAGCTGGCTTGAGCCTTGGAATACAGCCAGATTCCTTCAAGGCCGGTGGGCCCCTGCAGAAGCTGCCATTCCTTAACGCCCCCCCCCCAACCTCTACCCCAGCGCTCCTGTCTCCCTCTGTCCCTCCCCTGTGCCTAGGGCTCCTTCAGTGAGACAAGAGTAATGGACAGAATGCAGTGCCTGACCCCAGGTCCTTGGCTGCAGGCCCAGCACTAGGACCTCTGTCAGTAAATATTTGGGGAGTGAATAATGCCTACCCCTCCCCACCGACAGCCAAGTCTTTCCTGCAACTAGAAACCCTTTTGTGACTTGGTGGCCATCCCTTGGCCTTTTCACTGAAGGCAAAGGCTGCCCAAGGCTTCAGTGTGACCAGTTTGGCCATAGAGAGGAGCCCCAGGGGCAGCTCCATCTCAGTTATCTCCCAGCCTCTTGGCTGGTATAGAAAAGTGATTAAGGGGCTGGAGAGATGGCTCAGCAGTTATGAACACTGGCTGCTCTTCCAAAGGACCCGGGTACAATTCCCAGCATCCACATGACAGCTCACAATTGTCTCTAACTCCAGTTCCAGGGGGCCTAACACCCTCACACAGACATACATGCACACAAAACACCAATGCATATTTTTAAAAATTAAATAATAAAGGGGGCTGGAGAGATAACTCAGTGGTTAAGAGCACTGGCTGCTCTCCCAAAGGACCTGAGTTCAATTCCCAGTAGCCACATGGTGGCTCACAACCCTCTGTAACGGGATCTACCATCTACCATCTTCTGGTGTGTCTAAAGACAGCAACAGTGTACTGATACATAAAAAGATAAATATACCTTTTAAAAAAGAAATAAAAAGAAAAATATAAATAAACAACAATATACTTTTAAAGGGTGTGTGTGTAGGGGGTGGGGACTAAGACAGCTGATCTGTGTTGGCTCCAGGCTAGAAACCCCAGACCATCTCAAGGAAGCACAGATGTTTTGGGGGATGGGTGCTCTCTCTGAACCCTTAACTTTTGCCCTCCCAGAAGCTCTGAACTCCAACTGCTCTTTGACACCCACCCCACCTCATGACGCCCCCATACTGTGTGTCCACTGACACTCAACTGAAAGGCCTTGGACCTGAGTAGACATCCCTAGGCTGTGTGGGGTTTCCTGCCAGTCCATCAGGTCATGGAGGAGGACACAGCTCTCATCTGCCTCTGACTCTTTCCTCTTCTTTCTGGCCTGAGATCAAGGCAACAAGCATGTCTTCAAAGGAAGTGCCTGACATTTTGCACAACCCATTGCTAAGAATGCAAAGGAGCCTCCCGCTACCTGCCGCCCTGCGGAAGTTTAAGCGTGTTCCCTAGACGGACTACTAGGGAATTTAAAGAAGCTGCGTCTGGGGCATTGGCTGGAGTGAGTGAGGGACATGGGAGCCAAGGATGGCAACAGTGTACATATCTCCAGGTTTGCCCCATTATGTACAGAACCATCCCTAACCTAAATAGCAGAGCACAGGGTGTCTCTGTAGCTCTGGCTGTCCTGGATCTCACTCTGTAGACCAGGCTGGCCTGGAATTCACCTGCCTCCTAAGTGCTGGGATCAAAGGCATGTGCCACCACCATCCCCCTAAAGATTTATTTTTGTATTTTATGGATCTGAGTGCTCTGTCTTCACGCTCACCAGAAGAGGGAAATCAGATCCCATTATAGATGGCTGTGAGCCACTGTGTGGTTGCTGGGTAATTGAACTCAGAGCTCTGGAAGAGAAGCCAGAAACTTTCTTGTCATGTAATACTGGGAAAATCTGAGCCAGGCCCAGTGGCAAATGCCTGTAATCCCATCACCCGGAAGAGGATCATACATATGAGTCCAGCCTGGGGCTGCATGGTGAGACCCTATCTCATTATGTAAATATGGTAAACTAAGGCTCAGTTTACTGATCTGTAAAATGGAGATAACAGCCCCAGGTGTACCTGAAATCCTAGCAGGAGAATCACTTGAGTTCAAGAGTTTGAGACTAGTTTGTTTGGGCAATGTAGTGAGATCTCCATCTGAAATAACAAAATAAAACCCCATGTCTTTCAAAGTCACCACCGTTTTTGCTGTCACTTTTCCACTCTCAACTCTATAGTCAGCTGCTAATCTGCCTTGTGGTTTCTACTCGCCTTGTCTGTATGGTTCCTGTAAATGGACCGCAGCATAAGCAGCCTTTGGTGCCTGTTTTCTTTTGTTCAGGGTGCGGTGGTGTGAATGAAGATGGCCCCCATAGGCTCATATCTGTGAATGCTTAGTTACCAGGGAGTGGAGCTGTTTGAAAGGATTAGAAGGATCAGGAGGTGTGGCCTTGTTGGAGGAACTGTGTCACTGGGAATGGGCTTTGAGGTTTCAAAAGCACATGCCAGGCTCAGTCTCTCTGTGCCTGCAGATCAGGATGTAACTTCTTCTCTAGCACCACCTCTGTCATGCCTGCTGCCATGCTCTCCTCCATGATGCTAATGGACCAAACCTCTGAACCTGTAAGCAAGTCCCACAATAAAATACTTTCTTTTGGGCTGGTGAAATGGCTCAGTGAGTAAGAGCACCCGACTGCTCTTCCGAAGGTCCGAAGTTCAAATCCCAGCAACCACATGGTGGCTCACAACCACCCATAATGAGGTCTGATGCCCTCTTCTGGTGTGTCTGAAGACAGCTATAGTGTACTTACATATAATAAATAAATAAATCTTTTTTAAAAATGCTTTCTTTTATAAGAGTTGCCTTGGTTGCTGGGTGGTGGTAGCAGTGGAGCACACCTTTAATCCCAGTGCTCAGAGGCAGAGACAGTTGGATCTCTGAGTCCTAGGCCAGCCTGGTCTACAGAACTAGTTTCAGGACAGGCAGGGCTAGGTGGAGAATTTCTGTTAAAACAAAACAAATCAAAAACAGAACAAACAAACCAAGAGTTGCCTTCCTCATGGTGTCTCTATACAATAGAACACTAAGACACTGTGTTTTCAAGGTTTGCCCATATACTCCACGCATCAAATTTTATGCCCTATTGCCAAAGAAAGTTTCCTATGTGGGTGAACCACATTTTGCTTATCCATTTGTCAATAGATACTTGGGTTGTTTCCATATTTTGGCTATTATAAATATTGTTGGTATGAATATTCATGTCCAGGATTTTGTGTAGACTTGTTCTGTTTTCCTTGGGTATAGACTCACAGGTAGGCTGAGTCGGATGGGATCTCTCTACCCAACCCTTTGAAGAAATGCCAGGCTATATTTTCTTATTCTTACTGTTAGAATTAGAATCAGATGAGGTCCTGATTTCTTCCTGCCTCCCGCCTCCCATCTATTACTTATTTATTTAAGATTTATTTATTTTATATATGTGAATATACTGTTGCCATCTTCAAACACACCAGCAGAGGGCGTCATGTCCCATTACTCCAGCCTAATAAAATAAGTCTTTAAAAAAAGATTTACGTTTAAAAATGTAAGTAAGTAAATAAAATACTGGGAAGATTTCTTTTTTTTTGTTTGTTTGTTTGGTTTTTTGAGATAGGGTTTCTCTGTGTAGCCCTAGCTGTCCTGGAACTCATGCAGTAGACCAGGTTGGCCTCTGCCTCCCAAGTGTTGGGATCAAAGGTGTGTGCCACCATGCCCAGCGGGAAGATTTTTTTTTAACCTTTTGTTGATTCCTTGTGAGGTTCACATCACGCCCCCCAATCCCACTCATCTCCCAGTCCCCTCATATCCACCCTTTGCCCTTGCAAATTCCCCCACCCCCCACCCCCAGGAAACACACGTGCAAACAAAGAACAAAAACAGCATAGAAGACACCTCACCATGGAAGCTGTAGTGTGTCACAGTGTGTCCCACAGCATAGCCCTTTGTCCACACTTCTTGCAAAGGTTCATTGCGATGAGTCATTGGTCTGGTTCGAGATATCTGGCTTCTGTGACATCAGTGTTGAACTCCTCCTCGGTTATCCTGTTGCTGCCCTGGGTCATGGAGATCCTGCAGGTTTGGAACAGCAGGACTGGCTCTTTCATGCTTCCCAGCCACTAGCAGATGATAGAGATTTTGAGGTGGGCCAGTTTAGAACTCTGCGTGTGGGCCTGGCTGGTAGCTGAGCTGGTCAGCTCTCCCTTATCCACACCACCAGGGCAAGCTCTCCAGCACTGCTCTGACTAGGCCACCCAATGCCACCATTGACAGGAGGCAAGGCCAGCTCTCCTGCTCTCACGCCCTTGGGGCTGACTCACTTGTACCCCTACCACCAGGGGTGACCTTGGTGTGCTGTCTAGGTGAGATTCAGGGCTCGCTTTCCTGAATGCTAAAGCTGGTGAGAGGCAGGGCTAACTCTCCTGAGCTCATGACCCTTTGAATAGCTTTCTCAACTGCCAGAGGTGGTGAGGAATGGGAGAATGGTAGGGGCATCACCTCTGCGCCCTTGCCACCCCATGGCACCCCTGACCCTTCACCTCTCACCCCACCCCACCCCCGCTATCAGGGCCAGCACCATTGTGCTGCCTGGATGAGGCACAGGGCTCATTCTCCCATGTGCTGCCGGTGGTGAGAGATGGGGCTAACTCTCCAGAGTGCAGCATCCAGTGAGGGGTGGGGCTAGTTCTGCACAGCCTGTGGACACCCCGGTGGTCCCTGGTGGCTGCCCTGACCAGGGACAGCTCCATGTTCTCTAGTGGTAATACAAGCCACGGACATTGACATCAGCCCCTGCTACACAGACTCAAACATGGCCCTCAGTAACAGAACAGTTCGACCTCACCATGGCCCCAAGTGGCATGGCTGGCCACTCATAGAAGGCTACTCCTCTCCACTCTCGAGTCCCCAGGTTCATCTCTCTTTGTAATGTTCAAGCTACTCCACTTCTCTTTCTCTCCCATCTGACCACCACATACTCACACACTGAGGGGGCTCTAGCTGTAGGCTAGCCACACAGCTGGCAGGGCTCTGGGTGACATCCCCAATCCATGCTATATGACACACCAGCCAGCAGGTGTCTGTCACCTGCCTGTGCTGTGCACTGGGGGGGGGGGGGTCTGGGGTGGCATGGTGGTCCGCAGGTCTCTGTCTGTCTGTCTTCCTCTTTCTGTGCTGCCTGGATTTGATTTGATTTGATTTTTATGAGTCTTCTACATAAAACAGCTGTCTTAGTCAGGGTTTCTATTCCTGCACAAAACATCATGACCAAGAAGCAAGTTGGTGAGGAAAGAGTTTATTCAGCTTACACTTCCACGTTGGTTGCTGTTCACCACCAGAGGAAGTCAGGACCAGAACCCAAGCAGGGCAGGAAGGAGGAGCTGATGCAGAGGCCATGGAGGGATGCTGCTTCCTGGCTTGCTTCCCCTGGCTTGCTCAGTGCTCAGCTTGCTTTCTTATGAACTACCTGCCCAGAGATGGTACCACCCACAATGGGCCCTCCCTTGATCACTAATTGAGAAAATGCCCCACAGCTGGACCTCATGGAGGCCTTTCCTCACCTGAAGCTCCTTTCTCTGTGATAACTCCAGCCTGTGTCAAGTTGACACACAAAAGCAGCCAGTACAACAGCTTTGGCCACCAAGCCAGGCATCAGGATGAACAAAGGACTGCCATCTGCTCTGTCCCTGACTGCTATCACCAACAAGGGGTCTCTTTCTCCATTGCCAGAGGGTACACGCATTCTTTTTTGTTTGTTTGTTTTTTCGAGACAGGGTTTCTCTGTGTAGCCTTGGCTGTCCTGGAACTCACTCTGTAGACCAGGCTAGCCTCGAACTTAGAAATTCACCTGCCTTTGCCTCCCACGTGCTGGGATTAAAGGCGTGTGCCACCACGCCCGGTGGGTACATGCATTCTTAACCACTGTACCATTTCTCCAGCTCTGAGCCTGCATGCTTTTAAGTTAGGCTGTTTGTGTTTTTATTATTGAATTACTTAAAAAAAATTCCACCTACAAATCTCTATAAGATTCATGAAAAAAATACTCTTTTAAAATTTTTTCTTTTTTTTTTGGTTTTTCGAGACAGGGTTTCTCTGTATAGCCTTGGCTGTCCTGGAACTCACTTTGTAGACCAGGCTGGCCTCGAACTCAGAAATCCGCCTGCCTCTGCCTCCCGAGTGCTGGGATTAAAGGCGTGCGCCACCACGCCCGGCTAAATTTTTTCATTTTTTAAATTTTTTTTATGTGCATTGGTATTTTGCCTGCATGTATGTCAGTGTGAAGGTGTCAGATCCCCTGAAGCTGGAGTGACAGACAGTTGTGAGCTGCCATGTGGTTGCTGGGAATCGAACCCAGCTCTTCTGGAAGAGCAACCAGCATTTCTAACTCCTGAGTCATCCCTCCAGGATTCTTTGTGATTGTTTATTTTTTTTAAATTTTATTAATAATTCCATTCGTTTACATCTCAATGTTACCCCACTTCCTGTTCACCCCTCCACCAACTCCCCCATGTTTGTTTTTTCAGAACAGGATTTCTCTGTGTAACCCTGGCTGTCCTAGAACTCATTCTGTAGACCAGGCTGGCCTTGGACTCAGAGATCTGCCTGCCTCTGCCTCCTGCCTCCCGAGTGCTGGGATCAAAGGCGTTCAACACCAACACCTGGCAAATTAGGAATTCTTATTCTCTCATGTCCTTTATATTTTCTTTTCTTGATAATGTTTTCTTGAAGCACAGAAGATTTAAGTTCTACTTTTTAAAAAACAAACAAACAAACAAAGTCTTTCTGAGTTCCCACGCCGGCCTTGAGACGGAGTTCTTCCTGCCTCAGAATCCCAAATGTTGGCATTGGTTGTGTTTGTCACTAAGCCTGGGAGAATGTCCTGTGCAGTTTTTATTTATTTATTTATTTATTTATTTATTTATTTGGAGACAAGGTCTCATCGTGTAGTCCTGACTGGCCTGGAACTCACAGAAATCTTCCTGCCTCTGTCTCCCTCATGTTGGAATCAAAAGTGTGAGCCACTACACCTGGCCTGGTGTGTGTGTGTGTGTGTGTGTGTGTGTGTGTATAAGCCTGCATGGGTGCATGGGTTTATGTGGACATGCAGGAACCTGTAGAGGATAGAAGGTGTCAGATCCCTTGGAACCAGAGTTACAGGTGGTTTTAAGTACCAACCGAACCTGGGTTCTTTATAAGAACAGTAAGTGCAGGCTGGGTGGTGGTGGTGCATCCCTTAAATCCCAGCACTAGGGAGGCAGAGGCAGAGGCAGAGGCAGAGGCAGAGGCAGAGGCAGAGGCAGAGGCAGAGGCAGAGGCAGAGGCAGAGGCAGAGGCAGAGGCAGAGGCAGAGGCAGAGGCAGAGGCAGAGGCAGAGGCAGAGGCAGAGGCAGAGGCAGAGGCAGAGGCAGAGGCAGAGGCAGAGGCAGAGGCAGAGGCAGAGGCAGACAGAGCTCTGTGAGTTCAAGGCCAGCCTGATCTACAGAGCAAGTCCCAGCACTATACTACCATCTTAGATTTTAATGACGTTCAGTTGAGTTTTTCTTTTGTTCCTTGTGCTTTTGATGCGATAGCAAAGAACTATTACCAAATCCAAGATCACAAAGATCTACTCCTATGTTTTAAGAGTTTTGTAGGTTTAGACCTCATATTTATGGCTTTGAACCGTTTCTTTGCGCTGACTTTTGTGCAAGATTTGTAGTAGGGGTTTGGCGGCATTCTTTTCTGTGTGGTCATTCAGCCCTCCCCTTGTGTGTTTACAAAGCTCAAGGGACTCTAATGCCCTGGGAAATGCCAGCCTACCAAGACCTCAGGCCATGTGACCTGAGAGGGCTGCTGCTCTGGCCACAATGCTGTTCTCCCATCTACTTTGCTTATCACCATGACTCCGCTCACCTCATTTGTACCAAAATATATTTACTGAGCACTGCCGTGTATTTTGGCTGAAATAACAAGTTAGGGAGTGTGTAAAATAATGGGGCCACTTTGTCAGAACTGGAAGGAACCCAAGTGGTGGGGTGTGTTCCAGGACAGCAACTTGCTTTGAAGGTTTGAAGCCTCTAAGACTCACCCGGGGTCATCAAGTGGCACAGGGCCATGTGGGCTAATTACTCCCTACACAATGCTTTTGACCCCGTGCTGGCTCTGCACCCCTAGGCAGGCAAGGCCTATTCATTGAGGAGGTCCCCTGTGTCAGGCCCAGTGCAGATCTTCTGAAGCTGAAGGGACAAGATCCCTGGAACCTTGCCCTAGGTCTCTCCTCTAGGGACCTTGGGCGGGGGCTAAGCCTGGCAGAGCTATCTTGGGCTCCTAGAACCTCCCTTTTCCGAGCACCCCCTCCATGTAGGGTCATCCCTTGCCTCCAGCCCAGCCTTCTCTATTCCCTTAGCTGGATGGAGCACTGAGAATGTGAGGCAGGCGGCAGGCAGCCAGGGGCACAGGGCGGGCCGAGAGGAAAGGCCCAGGTCCGGGTCATTTCCTGGCACCCTTGTTTGCCGCGTGCCCCTGACTTCTGGTGGCTGTTTCCGCCCCGCCCACAGCCTCCCTGTCTGAGTGGGCAGCCGGCCTGGAACTGGAATCCTTCCACCCTTGGGGTCCTTACCTCAAAGCCCAGTCCCTAGACGCCGGTGAAAATGTACCTCCTGAACTTGGACATTCACTGACCCAATCAGGGCGTTGGCAGCTGTTTTGGGAAAGGGGATCAACATGGCTTACCTCCCAGGCTTTTTGTAGACCGTAAAGGAAATGTAGACGCTCAAAGGGCTGACGCAAGGAGCCGTTCACTAAAACCCATCATCATTCTTTCTCAGTCAGCGTCTCCGCATTTTCTTCCTTTACAAAGTCTTCCGGAATGCCTTTCGGAACTCCCTGTCACCACATAGGGGTCTTAATCTGAGTCCTGGGGTAAGCTTTCTGGGCTCTTATGTGATGGGGACGGGGCACCTCTGACAGTAGCCTATGTGCTGGTCAGCTCTTAAGTATCAACTTCCTTAAACCTGTGGGGGGCCTGCAGGGAGTGCAGTTCTCAACCGAGCACAGCACGCTGTTCTCTCCAATCCAGGCAGAGCCTTGTGGTCAGAGCTCCAGGCATGGTGCCTAGGGAGAGGGTCTGAGGTTTGCTTTCCTGGTGATCCTGGCTCTTAGAAGCAAGTCCATCACACCCACCTTCACTCTTACAGTTACCATTATCATCTCAAATAAAAATGCCAGTTGTTAAGTGACTACTTAGTGCAAGGCACCGTACAACTTCTAATACACTGCAGTGAATCTATAAGACACGATGGTTTACTTAGGAAAAGTGAGGCACAGAGAACACACACACACACACGTCCAAAGCTCATAGGTGACCAAATATGGCAAATGCTTCTCAGAGTGGAATCCATGGTAGGGCGGGCACGCAAGAAGCCGGGGGAAGGTGGGTTTCTACTAGGCAGGAGAGGACTGGAGCTTGTAGGCAGAGAGTACCCAAGTCTTGAGAAAGCAAGAGCAGGCATGAGCATGAGGTGCCACCTGCTTGCCTGGGTTGCATGGGGCGGACAATAGGGTCACCAGCGGAGGATCCCATGGTGACTGGGAAGGGATTGTTCTGTGTCTCATCGAATCTGCGGCTTGAGGGGGAACAGACTGGTCTCCCAGTGTCCAGGTGAGACGTCTCCAACAGAAGTGAAGTGAAGGCCTTGGGCCAGATGCCAGGGGCTTCCCTAGTCCGACCGGAGCCAGTCCTCTGGAGTCCTGAGACTCAGGCATGGTTGTCATTCTTTGCAGAGGAAGGGACTGGAGCTCTAGATGGGTTAGAGTCGAATGCACACTGGGCTGAGTCACTCCCCTCTAAAATCCCCCACCCCAAATCTGTCCCATCCCATCCCATCCCATCCCATCCCATCCCATCCCATCCCATCCCCCAACCCTGCTGGCATCCGGCCAGGACCTTGGTCCTCTTTGCACACTGGTGGGTAGGGTGGATGTCATTTGTGGACAGGAAAACAAGATTATCGTAAATGAATAAAGTGGAGGCAGTCAGGCTGCAGCCAGGCCACCTAGAGAGCTACACTGGACTGAGGGATTCAGGGCAGTATTTAAGGGCCTGCAGGAACTGGCACCCCTGGGGAGGCTGTGTTGGTTTAGCTTCCTGTGGAAGCCAGGCCGGCCATAGCCTGCTCAGCAGCACAAGGAAAGAGCTTTTTGTTGGTGTGTGGATCTAGACTGTCATAGGGTCCCTCTGGGCTCTGGACTCTTTGTCCCCATCAGCATCCTGGACCTGGTCAGGTTGCCGCAAGCTTGGATTTCTATCTAGAAGGCCCTCTTGGTCCCACACTCACAACCCAGACTCCTTCCCCTGTCTCCGCCCTCTCTCTCTCCTCCGCATCCTTCTAGGTACCAGCTCCTGTTCACACATCCTAATCTAAACATCTCTCAAATCCATCCACATCTCTATGACCCCTCATCCTCTCACACCTCCATCCCCTCACACACACCTGGTCTCCTTGATGCTCTGAATAATCTCCAGGTTGTCAGCTTGTTGCCTGAAGGAACCAGCTAATGTTCCCTTTGGGTATCGACTGATGAAGCCCTATTCGGGATGAAGCACCTAGGGCTACCTGAACATGGCCCCCAGGAGTATCTGTGCTTGTGGTTTTTACTGTCTACTCTTGCTTTTATGGTCCCCTCGTCTCTCCCATCGCATCTGCCTCTCTTAACCCTTGTCTTTTTCACTGTAATGGAGGTGAGGTGAGCTCTGTTCTGTGCTGTACCCCAAGAATACAACCGAGAGCAGTTCTGCCATTGAGGGCATAGCCTTGATGCCCTTTCAAGCCTCACCTGAGGGGTAGAGTGGGTGGGGTGGGGGATGGGCAAGAGAGAAAGAGTCAGAAAGTAAGACCTTCATCTAAGTCCCCATGGACTGCCCCCACCGGACCCCACTAAATCTTTCCTTGTCTCCACCCGCTCCCAGGCTCTGGTCTTTCCTCTCTCCCCCTTCTCAGTGGTCTGAGTCATCTGTGCCCTGGGCCCTCATCTCTGGCAATGCTGTCATATCCTGCCCACTCCCTGCCAGGGAGGAGGAGGGCTACCCCTGCTAAGGTGGGACTCCCTGCATCTTAATAGGTGTCCTCGACAGGCCAGGCTTCACCTATCCCAGAGAGGTCCTATTGATGAGCTTTTTTTGTGTGATTCTAACAGGAGAGAGCATGAACCAGAGGGGTGGGCGAGCTGAGGCTGGCTCCCAGCTCCAAACCCACGTGGGGCCAGTCAGACTTGACCACCAGTTTCAGGCTTCTGGGAACACAGTTTGTGTTTCCCATTTAGCCTGACCTAGGATGGCTACCTTCTCTGCTCTGCACCAGCTTGCAAGGGGTTTTCAGGTCAGTGGTATATATGTCCACTGCCTTCCTGCCAGGGGACCCCAGGATGGGAGGAGGAGTGGGAGGAGGGGGGAAGAAGGGGAGGAGGGGGAGGAGGACGTGTCTACCTGTATTACTCAGGCCCTAGGTTATGCAGAGTTGGCCAGGAGGAGGAAGTGAGTCAGTGGGCACAGCAATTCATGCCTCCAAATTCTGACTTTCCTTTTCAACCCACTGAGCCAAAACGTTTGTCCCAACAGGATCTCGGGGTGGGGGAGGGGCGGGCGGCGGTGGATGTTAAAGAGACAGAGCCTCTCGCTCCGTTCCATCGAGTTTGATTTTTTTTTTTTTTTGAGGGTGAAAGGTTATAAGAGCATGTGGCTGACTGAGGCCAGCTAGACGTATGGGAAGTTGAAGACCTGCTGAACGTCAAGGGCTGTCACAGGGCTGGGAAATACAGGCGTCATCACAGGGAATATGACAGCTGGCCCTAGGGTGTTAATGACTGAGCCCAGGGTTTGCTGCTTTAAGAAACCTGTGAGTTTTGGATCTTTGTTCCCAATATACAGATAAGGAAATTGAGGCTAACGGGAGGGAAGAGACTTGTTTAAGGTCACAATCCCACCACTCTAATAACCACACTGCCATCTCACGCTCAAAGTCAGTGCAAGGCCTGGAAGTTTCCAGTGAGTGTGTGTCTGTGCTGTTTTGCGTTCGTGTGACTGTAAGGGGGAGAGTCGCTGAGAGTGGAAACTCACAAAAGATTTCAAAGAACAAACAAGCGGACATTTTCCAAGTGCTCGGGCAGGCAAAGGGCATCCCTGGCAGAGTAGCCATAGGTGAAGGATGGTGGCCTGGCTGGTCTTGTTTGAGGAATTCCCCTGGGAGTGGAATGAGATACAGTGACAGGCTAGGGTAGTGGGGGGATGGGAGGAGCAGGCTGCAGATGAAGAGGGATGTGTAGGGTCTGAGGCTGTAGCCTGGGGGGGACTCTGCAGGGGTCATCAGCAGGTAGAACAGTCTCCCATAGGGGTCATGGGAAGGTGACCCCACTGGAAGAATGGTGGGAGGAGACAGTGAGGGAGAACCCAAGAGAGCAGGGCTTTGAATGAAAGGCAGAGGGCCAGCTCAACAGGTTATGGCTACCACCCTGAAGAGGTCAGAACCATGGACCAAAGCTGACAGGGACTCTGTCCCCCTGAGAAAGCGTCCTCTGAGAAAGAGGGTGAGAAGAGCCTTCCAAGAGATGGAGAGACTGAAGCCATGTTGGAGTGGTAGGAGAGAGCCTTGATAACCCAAGGTCCCTGCTCCAGAACAGGGCAGACAGGTGACTCAGAAGCTGTGTGTTCTAAACTGTGACCCTGAAAAGACACAAGCTAAGAGAACTGGGGGGCTGAGAGCAGGGAACCAGCAGGAAGCAGGAGGAAGAGGGTTCCCTGGGGATCTGGGAGGAACTCCGGAGAGCAGAGAAGTGAAAGTGTGAAGAACACACTGAGGTCAGCGGGATGCAGTCATTGTCCCAGTGTGCCACTGAGCAAAAGGAACAGGCACCAGGCTTCTAGCTGGGACACCTGAGAAGCAAGGATATCTAGGAGATCTCATTGTCTTCCACCAGGACTTCATTCAGCAGCTGCAACTAGGTTGCCGGAGCTTGGCAGGTCGCGGGGTGGTGGTGCTGATTCAGGTCTAAGAGCCGTGGTCTCATAGTAAAAGCCAGGGAGAGCCAGGCATGGTAGCACATGACTGTAATTTCAGTACTTGGAGGGCTGAGGCAAAGAGGATTGTGGGTTCAAAGATAGCCCAGGCAACACAGGGAGACTGCCTCAAAAGGGAGCCAGTGGAGGGGTCAGCAGGCTAAGGCACTTGCTTCCAAGCCTGATGACCTGAGTTTGATTACAGGTCACATGCACACTACATACATACATGGGAAATGAAGAGCCATTGGAACAACTTTTACCTAATTGTAGAGGAGACACAACAGTTAGGTGTAATGGCGCAGACCTTTAATCTCAGAACTTGGGGGTCCAAGGCAGGTGGATGGATCTCTGAGGCCAACCTGGACTACACAGTGAGACCCTGTCTCAAAACCAAACCAAAACCCAAAAGGAGAACCCATGGACATAGGTTTTCCCGTCTTGGTGGCATTTGTTTTTGTCATGCTCGAGATGGAACTGGAGACCCCAAGCCAGGCGTCACCCTAGAATCTGCCTAGAGCTCCCCTCCCACTTTTTGTGTTGAGACAAGGTCTTGCCATGCAGCTCAGGCTGGCTTCAAACTCACAACCTTCCTGCCTCCACTTCCCAAGCACCGAGATCTCAAAGAGACTGACCATGCCCAGTAGTTTTGTAATCTATATCCCTGCCTGAACACATAATTGTATTTCTTTATTGTGTACCTGTGGTCCTTTTTGTTTGCTTGTTTTATTTTACCTTCGTTTTGTTACTGTGACAAACACCTGAGAGAAACAGTTTAAAAGAAGGGTTTATCCATTCAGTCTCAAGGGTTTCAGTTCCTGGCCACTTGGCTCCTTTGCTGCTGGGGTGTGGGTAGGAAGAACATCACAGGACTCTCTATTCTGTGGCACCCGTGGTAGAGTCAGGCAGCTTACCTCATCACAGACAGGAAGCAGAGAGGCAGGAAGGGGCTAGGGCTGGATATAGCCCCAAGATGACGCAACCGGTGACCTACTTCCACCAGCCGGGTCCACCCCTCAAAGTCTGCATCACCTTCCAGAATGACAGCTCAAGCTAGGGTCCGGAGCCTGCGGTGACACTTCATATCGAAACTGTAACAGTAAAACACATAGGTTCCCACAAAGAAGTCTAACTCCTAAGCCACGAGGACCTCGGCTTCTCATAGGGTAAGACCGGGTGCATTTGTTACGTAGATTGCGCAGACCAGGAGGATGTATTTGTCAGCCACTGGTGAGACATAGGCAGGTAAACCACACATACCCTCTTCCTAAGGAACTTATTATGGAGAAAAGGACCCGCATGAGGAGTCAGATAGCCCTAGGGGGTGGCTGGATCCAATCATATCAGAGAGTGTTCACAGCTGCTGTACCTTGGCCATCTTGGTGAGTTAAACTGAAAACTGCTTGATGCCTCTGCCACAGGGCTCTTAGAAGAGACCACGAATAAAGAGCCGGGTCATAACACATGCTCAATAAATATCAGGTCCCTTTCCATGTACAAGTAAAAGATTCAGGAATTCAGGCACACAGGCAAACCGATGTGAATATATCATAGCATACAAGAGAACATCTGCAGAGAGATATCCTAGTGAGCAATTATATAGGGACTTTCCACCCCTAGTGAAAAAGAGTGAGATTGGGCGGATAAAGTCCCCACCTGCCCAGATTTTCCACCTGAGCATAGAATCTGGCCACTAAAAACCAAGGGAGGTCAGCCCCCCAGCTCAATACACGCATATGCACACACCCAAGCATGCACGAATGCACACATGCACACACAGCCTGTGGGCCCAGCAGTCTCTCCTCAAAGGGACCATCCTGACTCTAGAGCAGATCTCCATTAGAGTTAGGAGCCACACAAGAAAGGAGAGGGACCTTGGGACAAGACAGTGTGGACACAAGGCTATGCCATAGGCAGTAGGAGGAAACCCTACTGGAAGAGGCTGGAAGACTGAAGGTGGCCAGCTGTCAGGAACGTTTCCTTTGTTTCTGGGTACCTCACTAGGTTCCCATGAGCCACTGTGCAATAATGCTGAGCCCTCCTGCTCCTTGGCTCTCCTATGTCAGCACCCCCACCTCCAGCGCCTGACGTCCATTTTCTCACTCACAAACTCTTTGCCCTCCCTCTTTCCATACCCCTGTTCCTATTCAGCCAGTTTTACATCTTTATCCATCATTTACTTCTTCTTGAGACAGGGTCTTCCCTATGTAGCCCAGGCTGGCCTGAAACTTACCAGTTAGACCAGGCCAGCCTCAAGCTCTCAATCTTCCTATCTCCCAGTGCTGGAAGTACAGGTGGCTACCATTACATGTCTTCCATAGTCTCCACTGTTCCATACTAGCCCCTCTATGTGCTGGCCATGTCAACTTCATGCTGTAACACCACCCCCACCCCTTATTCTTATCCCGTACAATAAGCATGCTGTTTCTAATAGCCTCTCTTGCCTCACACACATCAACCCTATAACACAAGACACTGTCAGTTTAGCCTGTTTAACATTAAGTTCCCAGAGTGCTTTGCAGAGGCTGGAAAGATGTCTCAGTTGTTAAACACTAGGCTCACCCCCCCCCCAAAAAAAAGACAGAGAAGGGGGCCAGAGGAAGTCCTTGCTGCCTAGTAGAAATCTTCACCTTTGTTAGTCCCAGTGGGGGACTCCACTCTAAGCTGATACAGAGAGGGATTTTTGCCTTGGGGTTTGAGGTAGAGAAGGCTAAGTCTGGGTCAGTGGAGAAGGAAATCTGGTATTCAGGCTTGGCCACTCCTCCCTCCTTCCTTCTCCACTCCCTCTCTCCCCCCCAAGTCATGTGTATCTTCAATCTGAGTCAGGGAGTGACTTGAGTTTAGGGTCAGTAGCAGAGCTGGTCCCTTTGCTTCTACAGATCCGAGGAGGCTTGGGACATGAGACACGGTGGATGCTGATGGAGAATACTAAGAAGGCATTTTGTCAAGCCCTTTTGCTTACTGGATGGGATTCCAAGGCCTGGGGTAGGAAGGTGGCTTTGCTCGGGTAAGAAGACAGATTAGTCAGTGCTCGGCCCTAGCAGCAGGCCACTATGTGGCCCTGTGATTCCTGCAGCAGCTGACTGAGGCTGTGTTGTCATGCTGGTGCGAACACAGCAAGCGCCCCAAGAAGAACACGGAAGCCGCCTTCTGAGAATATTGACATTGTCATTGTTCCAGCTGGGAAAACTTTACCCTAACTTAAGCCAACGACTACATTTCTTCTTTTGAGGTCTCCCAGGCCTGCTTCTCCTTTCAGCTCCTCTTCCTTCTCCCGGAAGCCTCCCTGACTCCTACACAGAACACACAGCTTGCCTATTGGTCACCTGCAAAAGCTGAAGGGATCTCATCAAAGGTTTCATTCAAACGTCAGGGCCGGATGGGACCACTCACGGACCAAGAGGTTTAGTTGTTTACATAATGTCAGGTTCTGAGGTCAGCAGCTCCCAAATGACTTGGGAGCCGGGGAGGAGAGTAACGTGGATTTTCACTGTGGTTGGGGGTGGTGGTGCAGGTTCACCCGGGGAGGGGCTCTGTGACCCTCCTTCCCTCAGACAATGAAGAGTAGCTCCATCCATTCTTGTGGGCTTGTCCAGGTGTGAGCCATTAGGGACAAGAACAGGGAGGGGCTAACAGGCTATACATTTCAAAAGCTGAGCCGAGGCCTAACATTTTCCACACATCCTGTGTTTCTAGGCTGATCCATTCTCCACGAGGAAGAGCTGACAGTGTAGAGGCAACCGGAGGGGTGAGATGTGGCCCTTGAGATAAAACACTCAGGAACAAAGAGTTTCAGCCTTACAGCATGGAACTGGGAGTTCTTGCTCCAGATCTCCAGCCTTGACTTAGGCAGCCCATGTCTCCCTCCACCCCAGTCCATCCCCCATAGGTCTGCTTGACACTTCCCACATTCCTCAGCTGGGTCTGTCTTCTATGGCTCTCTCAGCTCTTGCTCCCACATTCCCTCTGGACACTCCTTTAGACTGGAAATGCCATCCCTCGTCCCTTTCCTGCTCCTGGTCCCCAGATGGGACATGCTGGTCCTTCCTGTTTGGGATGGTTTACTAGATAAGGCCTGGCGTGGAGCCCATCTGTCATCGTCACATGACTCAAAGCTATTTTGGGCCAGACCCTTGCCTATACCAAGTGCCCACCCTGGCCCTCCTGGCTCTGGCTATCAACACTCCTCTAGGAGTAGGGCCAAGAACCAAGGGAGCTACCCAGAAGGGCAAACGCAATGGCTCAACTTCCATCTAGCTTCCTGTTCCTTGACCCCAGATGTCTTTGGTAGCTCTAGCCCACAAGTCAAACCATGAGAGACACTGAGTGGCCCTGGAAGTCATAGCTCAGACTAATAGTGTTCCAAGGGCAGCCAGGGACAAGCGTCTGCTCTCAAATGCCACCGAGAAAACTGTTATCGCAGCTGCTCTTGTTTAGGTATGTCTGACTGTCTGAACAACATCTGCCTGGAGTTTGTCTCTTAAAGACACAGCTGTGGTCAGTGGCTCCAGTCCCTGCTGTGCCTGACTCCTTTCCCATGAGCTGTGTGACTTTGGACATCCAGGTATCCTCCTGAAGTGCTGCTCCCTCACGAGGCAAACAAGGTCGGCAGTCCTGACTTTCAGAGGGCACCCAGAAAGATGACGCGAGTCTGGACATTACATGATTTGTAAGATGTGACGCCAAGCTTCAGAGGCCTGCCCACCTGCACGTTAACCCCCACTTTCCCCATGGAGAAGACAGGAAACTGCTCAGCCTGGGCCCGTAGCTGGGGGATAGGAGCAAGGTGGGAGTCTGAACGGATCCTAAAGCCATTGCTCCTAACTGTACCTGGTTAAGGATGCTTGCTGCTCAGTAGCCAATATTCTGAGGCTGGCCTGAGCTACATAGCAGAAGTCATACCAGGCTGTCAAGATGCCTCAGCATATAAAGTGCTTGCTGCGCAAGGCTGATGACCTGGGTTTGACCTCAGAAAGCATGTAAAAGTGGAAGAACCACCTAGCCCGTGAGGTTGTCCTGACTTCCATATGCAGACTGAAGCATGTTCTATAGGCTGAGGGAGTGGTCTTTGCTGCCTATGGCTTACATCTCTGGGGGTTTTGGTATGTTTGTTGTTTTTCCCCCTCTGCCCAGAACTCTACGATCTACTTTTTCTCCTGGGACCGGTTTCTGTACCTTCCTAAAGCAGATAAGCTTCTTATTGGGAGCTAAACAGCCCAGTAGTAAATATGCATTGGTTTGTACGCAATGACAGAGGAACAGGGTTAGAAAGGTTATCAGATCTTCTGGTATTTGCAAAGCTAAAGGAAGACAGATTGTTTAGCAGTTACCATTTTAACCAGTTAGGCGGGGCAACTAGAATTCGCCAGGCCAAAAGGGAAGTAGAAAGTAATGGCCGAGGACACTCCCATAGGAGAGGCTTGGTCACACCAAGTCTCAACAAAATCTGATTTGTCCTAAGGGTTAATCATTAGCATAATGGTTAAGAAGGGTTCTGGGGTTAGATACCGCACTATTAGAACCCTAGCTGTGTGGCTTTAGCCGAATAGCGAATAGCGTAACTTCCTTGAGCCTTGGTGTTCTCATCTTAAAAGCAGAGCTAATTCCCTGATGACTGGTCTAAGGATTTCATAATCTTAGACCGCGCCTTCCGGTGGCTCACCTCTGCTTTCTCATCTTTCTATTTAACTCCAGGCTCATCTGGGCTGCTCCTGCATCAATGTGGCCACATGGGGCTGCAAAGATTTCAAACTTACTTTATGCAGGGAAAACTGCTCCCCCTGGTCCCTCCAGGGCTGTGTCTGATGAAGAGACATCTCTGCTCCCAAATGTAAATAGAGTGACAGGTACAGACCTGGATTTACATAGTGGTGGCAGCGACAAACTGTCAGTTATTGTCATGAGCAAAAGGACATCCTGGTCTCTAAGGGTGCAAGAGATAAGATCATCTGTGTGGAAATGATTGTACCTTTTAAGGTCACAATGTCTAGATAGGGAATCAGACCCAGAATGAACTGGCTCTTCAAACACCAGAGCAGAATCCCATTGCATGAGTTCATTTTCTGCTTTCCCTTTTCCTTAGACTGGTGGTTGTGTTGATGTGTGTGTATACACATATATACTTGTACATATGTATATTGCCTTGAAAAAGTAGTATTTGTAAAGCAGTTAGCAAAGAACACTTATTTAATTATAAAAACATATAGAAAACGATGCTCACGGAAAATGAGTCTTGTTCTGCATTAGGGGAAATCTGAGTTAGACTGAAAAAAAATCCATACACTCTTGGAGTTCCCTAATTCTTTCCCGGATAGTGAGATCTTTGAGCTTAGCCCACCTGTCTCCACCCGGCATCACACCTGTGGGGGTTGAGGTTCCATTCACTGCTCTTAGAGACAAAGGCTGCCCTTTGCTAATTATTATTTCTGATGGGTTGTCATCACCACCGCTAAATATCTGTCTGGCTTTGCGGAGGAGCCGCTTCCAGCAGGGAACAGGATGAGAGGAGGCAGGTGGGCAGGAGAAATACTCCTACATACATAACATTGAGGGTACTTAGCACGAAGAAGTTAAGTCCGGAGACCCGCAGTCACCTCTTAGGGACTCACATCACTGCGGAGGTCCGCATTCCAGGCAGCCGAACACAGTCGACCGTTCTCCGAAGAGCCAACGCCTGGTTTGTCCAGCGGGGATCGCGGTGCTGGCCGTGCCTTGAACGGCCTTTCCAGTAGCAGCCGCGGCAAGCGCCAAGCAAATCCCACCTCTGGCCCCGCCCGTCCAATCCGTCTTGTACGGAAGACGACGCTCCTAGGAAGAAGCTCTCTGCTGGAAGGGGAAATCCAGGCTTTAAGGGTTCCCGACAGGTGTCTGAGAGAGAGGGCGGAGTCGCGATAGGAGAGATGGAGAGGGAGGGGCGGCGCTGCCCCTTTAAGAGGCGGCGGCCGAGCGGGGACCTTTTCTCTTTCCCCGGAAGGAAAGCGGAGCCCGGACTGGGCGCGCAAGGTGGGGAGGTGCGGGGCTGGGCGGTGGGGAGGCGGGGCGCGCTGGGGAGGATCCCTCCCTCCTGCCCTCCTGGTTATCGAGGGCTTGCCGTTCTAGATCCTCCACCTAGCCGAGGTCCAAAGAGCTAACACCTCCAAGGGGGCGCGGCCGGGACCATCTAGGGTGTGGGGTGCTCGGAGCTCGGAACGGTGACCCGTCCACCGAACCAACGTGAGAGTAGATCCACGGATCTGGAAAACGGATTGGAAAAGCACCCGGAGCAGACGTGAAAGTGACCCGGACTAGGGTAAAAAATTGCCTGACTACCGGTGCAGCGGCTCTGCGGGCTCGGGTGTCCTCTGGTGGCGCCTGAAGCAGGTGAACCGTTCATCACTCCCGGTGCTGAGCCCTCTAGCGATTTCGCCCGGCCCCTTACGGCCCGGCCCGCAGCCATGGGCCCCGGCCCCTGCCGCGTGCCCCGCGCCCCTGGCTGGCTGCTCCGCGCTCTGGCCTTGATGGTGGCGGCTTGCGGCCGGGTCGCCTTCGCCTTCAACCTGGACACCCGATTCCTGGTGGTGAAGGAGGCGGTGAACCCCGGTAGCCTCTTCGGCTACTCGGTCGCCCTCCATCGGCAGACTGAGCGACAGCAGCGCTACCTGTAAGTCAGTCTGGCGGCGGTGAGGTGGGGTGCAGAGAGAGGGGTATGTGCGCGGATACCTGACCTAAGCTAAACTGGAGCCCTGGGCCCGCTGACTTCCAGGCCTGCTGCTGCTGGCCTTTCCTTGTGAGCCAGGATTAAGAGGGCGGGTAAGACGGCAGCCCTCCGATTGTGGGGCTTGGCGGCAAGTGGAGGAAGGGGGTGGGGGAGGGGGCAGTAATCATGGCAAGTGCTGACCTGGCCAGAACCTGTCTAGACGCGGCCGCTCCACATTTCAGACATCTTCGGAAGTAGGGTCTTTGTTGCCCAGCACCCTGAGAATCCAGTACCTAACATTAGCTTCTTTCCCGGACTAGGAGAACTCTGTACATTAAACACCTATTACATCGCTCTTCCCCTCCTCCTTGGAGAGAACCGAAAATATATGTGTTCAAGTCCCTATTAGCCCTCTCATTTAGCCTGTGGCCAGAGCAGCCACGCCCTCTGCAGAACCAGGCTGGACCACACTTCTCAAGGGCTTGGCATTGCAGAGTGAGGTGATGAAGAGGCTGGGCATTCGGAGCTGTCCAGAGACTTCCTCTTACCCTTAGAGGAACGGACAGTAGAAGACAGAGGAAGCGCTGTCTTCTACTTCGAGGCCAGAGCCCACCCGGAAGCAGTGGGGGTACTCCCACCAGACATCTCCCTGCATTCCACAGATTCATGTTGAATCAGCAGCCCTGAGTGTGTTTGTTTTGGTTTGAAGAGGGGAATGGTGTTTTCTCTTTTCTTCTGCTCTTTGCAACAGCTGCAAGAAGCGGGAAGAGCCCAGCAGAGTGGAGGAGGGGAGGAGATTGCATCCAGCCACCTGCCCCTCCCTGAGCACACTCATGCCCAACGGGTTATGTCCAGGTGTCTGAGGTTTCTCTGCATAGGTTCTGTGTGCTTAGGTTGGCTAGCTGAGGGAAGAGGGTGACCAGAGGAGGTGAAACTGCCCAGGAGGGACAGTGATGATCCATCATATAAGCCCCTCCTACCTTTTTGAGCTGGGTGGTCTGCCAGGCATTTACTCCTGCCTGGCCTCTGACAGTTCCTAAATCAGAAAATGCAGTCAAGGTAAAAAGTGTTGAAACTTCTCCCTGCTCTGACTGGGGCCTGTAGAAACTTGAGGAAGTTTGGAATGTTCAAAGTCCAACTCAACAGTCTTTGCCTCTGTCCTGCTGGCCCAGCCCTTGTCCGTACTGCCCACCTGGACTTAGTCTCTACCCTACCTGGCCCCTGCAGAAGAAGGTGGATCCACCACACCCTTCCTGTCCTGGCTGGGCAGATTTAACCTTCTACCTTTCTGAGGCCCTCTGATAATAATAGTTAGTTGCTACAGCAGTGCTGTTGCCTCCCCCAGCCCAGTCCAGAGTTCTCAGATGTTCTGTTGTTGAATGTGCATGGCCGGAACTAACACACTAGAAGAGATTCTGCACATCTCCCGCTCTGTTCTGTGACCTTGAGGACGATATGATATTACTCTCTTGGGGGCTGGCCCCCCCCTCACCCCGGATGAGCTTGTACCTGGATCTGTGTGTTCCCTCTTATCTCTGCTGACCTGTGAGAGGCACCTGACATTGTAGAGAGAAAAGCAGAGTGTTCCAGTTCCGCTGCTGTGTCTCGGCTCTGGGTCTAACACGTGAGCCTTAGTTTCCCCAGCTCTGGAGAACACATCTTCTCAGAGTTAGTAATATTTTAGTGTGATAGTGTGTCTAGAATGGTCCTGGAGTGTCCAGTCCCCCAGTAGACACCAGTAGGCTCTGGGGCTGAGACTGGATAGAGATGTACTTCTTTCACCTATGAGTCTTACCCAAGTTGGCCACATGGAAGGCGTCTGCTTTCCTCTCCTGGCAGCTGCATTGAATGCCGAAGCTCACAGACCTCTGAGGGCAGGTGGTTCTGACCAGATGGGTCTTCTCTGTCTTGCCCAGAGCTGCTTCTGAGTCTTGGCTCTGTCTTCATTTTACTGAGTTCAGCTCTCCGTCCTTTTGGGAGAAGCAGCTGGGATTCACTAGAGCCAGATGTGTAGCCAGATGTTAACAGCTGCCTCAGTGTTCTAGGGAACTAATAGGTCAAACTGCAGCCTCAGATTCTGTCAGTCTCATAGAGTCCTTGGGAGAGTGCAGTGGCTCGCGGTTCTTCCTTTGGGGTCTGCTAGCTGTTCAGAGAGCCCTGAGTGTATATGCACAATCATGGGGTTGCATATAGTCCCTGGGAGATCAGGAAGGGCAAAGCAGAGCTTCTGTGTCCTCAAAGATTTCAGCCTAGAAGTGGTTAAAAATTCAAGATAGACTTTTTATCTCTATCCTGGGGTACCCCACCCGTAACCCAGGTTTTTCAGAGCTCAATATCAATATCTGATAGTAAGAATCTGAGGCAGTCAGGTGGTGGTAGTGTGTGACGTTAATTCTAGCACTGCGGAGGTAGAAACAGGCGGATCTCTGTGACTTTGAGGTCAGCCTGGTCTACAGAGTGAGTTCCAGGACAACCAGGGCTACACAGAGAAATCCTATCTTGAAGAAAACAAACAAACAAACAAAACAAAATAAAACAAAGCCAAAGCCTCCCCCAAACAAAAACAAAAGGCAGCAACACCCCCCCAAATGGATAGACCCCTCACTTTTTATCTATCTATCTATCTATCTATCTATCTATCTATCTATCTATCTATCTATCTGAGACACGATCTCTTAGGTAGCTCCGGCTGGCCTAGAACTTGATTTGTAGACCAGGCTGGCCTCAAACTCAAAGAGATCTATCTGCCTTCCTTTGGCTCCCAAGCTATGGTTAAAAGCTTGTGCCCTCCTGTCTGGCTCACTATTGTTACATAAGCCCCTTAGAGGGAGAAGAGCTGCTCCTTTGGGAGGTGGTAACTGACCCTTCCTGCACCTGCTCTGTTATTCCCTCTTGCTCTGGCCTGACCCCATTGGCTAGGTGTGAAGATTCCTCTGGGCTCTGTGCAACCCCCCTTTCACCATTGGTAGTGAGGGTGTCTGGGAAACCTAGGAGGGAGCGGCTCCTGGAAATGAGGTCATGCCTGAGGTAGGCAGGAACCTGGCTCACCTGCTGTGTTCTCCTGAAACATGCTCCCTGGGCAGGGCGTGTTCCTGGCAGCCTTCACGGCTCGTGCCAATAGAAATGGCACAGCTGCTGTGGCTATGGGCACAAGGCCTGCATGTGGTTTATCCTTATCTGCTGGCTTTCTCCAGTGGCCATTCTAGGCCAATGAGCTTTAAGATGGGAAGGAGGTAGAGGAGGGCTGATCCTTTGGAGGAAGAATTGCATTGGCATGCAGTGGGGGATGCCACAACTCAGAGAGGAAGGCAGGAGGTGTGGCAGCTTGCTAATAGTCCAGGCTACATAGTAAGACCCTGTCTGTTGCGGTAAAGGGACTGAGGTTAGACAATTCAAAGGGTCAAATACGGATACCTACTGAAAAGCCAGGGAAGAGGAGAAATGAGAAAATCAGCTTTATCCTTTTCCTCCTAAGGTCCCGCCAAGACAGTCCTCTCTCCATCTTTCTCTCCTCCCTCCGGCTCAGCTCGGCTCGGCTCGTTGCTCTGGTTCTAGGGCTGAGTCACCAGGGGAGAGGGGGCTGGGTGGGCAGCATGAGGAGGGGGAAGGGAGGGTGGCGAGGGCAGCAGTTTCAGCCGTCATAGGAGAGCCTCTGGGGAAATGGCTAAATCAGGCAGCCTGGCACAGAGCTTGCATCCACAAACGGACTTACCTCCTACCCAGGCTGGAGCAGCTTTTGCCTCGACTCCTACTCCCACGCCTGTATCAGAGGTGAACAGTAACCAAGACCCCAAAGAAATCCCTGGGGGCTTCCTCAGATCTCCCCATGGGCGCCACCCCACTCCACCCCTAGAAGAAGATGAATTGGGTAGACTTTCTTTGAGTGCCACCACACTCCGAGAATCCCTCTTCCTCTTTAGGGTGAGCCAGCTTGGTGCCCTGAGTTCTCTTGGGTTCCATTGTCTGGCCTTCTCAGATAATGGCATTTTCTGTGCAGTTATTCTATAGTTTTGAACTGCTTGGGAGGAATGAAGGTGTAGAGGGCTGGGCAGAGCCCCACTCCTTGCGCTTGGAGCTGAGGGGCTCCCCGGAGGCCAGGAGGGGCTTTCTAGTTGGGGCCAAATGAAAGGGTGAACAGGCAGCTGTTGAGAGCTCTTGGTCTTCCATTTCACCCATCCATTTCTTCCTGAGGTGCTCGCCGCTCCCCACCTCCTCCCCGCCCAGCTTGACTCCAAGGAGGGAGGAGGTCCTATCTCCCAAGAGCTCTGTCTAGGCATCTCCACTTGTCTCTGCCCCCCTGACTGTGGCTGGAAGGTGGGTTTAGTGGTGGCCTGGAAGAGATCTCTTTTTAGATTTTGTTGTTGTTGTTATTAGTACATAGTACTTTACATTTTCGTTTACATACCACGAAGGTTTGCTCCAGTCTAGGGATTCCCTAACCCTGACCTTACACATACCTGGCTTTGGCAGGAGGAATGTGAACCCTACCCTCTGAACCCCCTTCCTCCATCTATCTGTGTGCAGGCCTCTGGCTGTAGACCACTGCATCCTGGGCTGGGAGCCAGAGGGCCTTAAAGGGCCTCTGAGTGGGCCAAGTAGGAGCTAAAAATACTCCAAAGGGTGTGGGGGAGCTCCCGTTGGAATCTCTCGGGAGGGAGGAGTTTAGGGATTAGGCACTGGCCCCTCCCCAAGTCCCCACCAGTGGGCACAAGGCTGGCACCACTCAAGAACAGGAATTCGAAGGTTGTATAGAGTTTTATTCTAATCCAGCCGTGGTTTGTGCTTGGCTCTGCCTGTCCCATACTGCAGAGGAGCTAAGAGGAGGGGTCGCTCAGTTCCCTCCTGCTCCTCAGACACCTCCAGCTAGACAAATTAGGCAGGATAGTGGCAGCCATGATGGTAATACTGCTTCCCAGAGAGCCCTTTCATCCACTGAAGCCTACAGGCTTATTGTCGGAGCCCCACTCCAGCCAATCTGAGCTTCTTCTAGACCTATCTCTCCCTTCTCCCCAGTGACCGCCTACTATCCTCGGGATGTGGAAGGTCTACTTCTGTTCTGCCCTCATTCCTTCTAAACAATGAAGTAGTCTGTCCTTTCCTCTGTGTGTCAGGTTCCCAAACCTGCAGTATTGGAATTCCCGGGTCCCTGGAGAGTCTGGAGTCAACCTCAGGCCAGGGCTGGTACCACAGAAATCCGGAGCAGCAGTGTTGATGCGCCCACGGGTGCCTTCTTAGTCAGAGAGTCCCTTTGCAGAAACCCATTTGTTTCCCTCCAAATCCTGGAACAGAGAGTTCACTTGGCGTTCCCGTTTTATAGTTAAGACCCTCAAGACTCACAGGGAAAGGAAATCACTCTGGAAGCAGGGCCCTAGCTCAGGCTGAGGTGTTCCTTTCCCACAGGCCCTTTCTTCTCTTCTCTCCTTTGTCAAGCATGCCGGGGGTGGGTGTGCCAGGGTAGTCAGGCAGGTACCCTCCCTAGCCTGAACAGAAGTTGGCTAATGGCCTGGCTGTTTTATCTCTTCCCTTACCCCTCCCTAGGGTGCTCAGAACACTACTCTGTTTGGGGAAGCTTTGTCCCTGCCCTTAGGAACAGCAGCCACTGAGGGTGATGTCTGAGCTGCCTGTATGAGATACAGGTCAACCCACTTCCTAGTACCTCCAGGCAATGCATTCCTGACTCCTTGTAGGTGGAGGCACCCCAAGTCCCAGCATGCCTGGGCCCTGCCCTGCCTACTCCCTGTAGGCCTCACTCTCAGGTCCAAAGCAGAGCTGTAGGTACAGCCATTGCTCAGCAGTTCCATACTGGCCAGAGGCCTGGAGCCTGGGAGCCTCGGGGCCACAGTGTTGCTGGGATAAACCTGGGAAGTGCTGCTATCCAGAAAGCTGAGTTGGCAAGAAGGTGGCAGAGGGCATGTTCAAAAAGAATATTGATAGGGAGAAGATACAAGGAAAAACTTGGGTCTGAAGCTAGACTGACTGCCCCAGATACTATTCATATAGCCTGTGGTAGTTAGAAATTTTCTTTTATAAATACCCAGGGATTGTCTGAGATAGGATTTCAGGACTGATCCCCTGTCTGCCCTGCCTAAGTCACCCTTTTGGTGTGGGATGGGACTCCAGGGTCCTAGCCCCCTTGTGGGAATTTCTTGGTGTCCCTAAAGGTGGATTCGGAGGACAAGGTGACAGATAGCTCTTGTCCACTCCGACCACTAGAACCCTGTTCTTGGGCCACACTGGTATCCAGCCCCACCCCATACCGGCGTGCCTGTCTCGAGGTGGGGGTGGGGCCAGTGGAGGCTTCACTCAGCTCACCTGGAAATTTCTGCCTCCCAGAGCTATGTGCTTGAGAGTCTCAAGAGGAGAGATCCTGGCTTCCAACAACCCATCCGTCCTTACACAGCTTCCATCTTCTGCCTTCTCTGATACCCCCAGGCCTCGAACTCATAACTCTCATTCCTTCACAACTACCTTTACTTTTGAGGCCAAAGAATTCCTTTAAGAACCCACACCTGGGGCTGGGAACGTAACCTCATCTGGTAGAACGCTTATCTGGTGCTTTTTCTGGAAGCTCCGGATTAAATTCCTAGCACTACCTAAATCCGGGCACGGCGGTACATACCTGAAAATCCAACACGTGAAAGGTGGAAACAGGAGGGTCAGAAGTCCCAGGTCATCTTTGGTTGAATAGGGAGTATCCTAGCCTGGGCTACATGAGGCCCTGTCTCAATAAGAGAATGAAATAAAGAAAACCAAGTCGCTGCCTTGCCCTGGGTCCCTCTGTGGTTCCTCTAAGACCATTGTCCTGGCTTGTATGCCTCCCCCAATATTCTTCCTGGGTTCCGGTTGTCCAGAGGGCTGGTGCCTGAATCACTGGCTTTCTCATGCTTCCTGGCCCCTGTACATATTGTACCCCTTGTCTCTGGTGTCCTTCCTCTTCTGGTGTCCTTTATCATTGGGTGACCCCTGGCTATTGTCCTTACACTGAGGCCAGGGCACCTTGTGTACAGACTTCCATGCTTTCCCCGTGAGATCCTTGCAGCGTGTGAGCTTCCTGGCCCACCTTCCTCTGTGGTTGGCCCTCCTGGAAGACAAAGGCAATGTTTATCGATGTCCTATCTCCAGACATTGGTATGGAGCCCATGCCCAGAGAGTGTTGATTTGCAGGTTGACTGGAGGGAGGCTTGCAAAGCCAGGCTGACCCACCCACCTTCCTTTTCCAGCCTTCTGGCCGGGGCTCCCCGAGACCTCGCTGTGGGTGATGACTATACCAACCGGACTGGTGCTGTGTACCTGTGTCCCCTCACGGCCCACAAGGACGACTGTGAACGGATGGACATTTCAGAGAAAAGTGAGATGAGCCTGAGGGCAGAGCTAAGTCGGGAGCCTGGCAGAGGGGGCCCAAAGAGGAGATACGGGGCTAGCTTGTTAGCAAGGCAACATTTGAAGCTAAAGGGAAAAGACAGTGAGATCAAGGCTAGATCTACTATGGGCTACATAGTGGGTTGCAGAATAGCTTGAGATGTAAAATGGAGACCCTGGCTCAAAAAACAAAACAAAACAAAAAAGCAGTGCTGATTTCTTTCTCATCCGTCGGGGAAGAGGAACAGGAAAAAGGGAAGATCATATACAGTGTGAGCTCAGAGCAATGACAGACAGGACATAGAGGACAGAGAGCTGCTGCCCTCAGGAAGCTTTGGATGCTGCAGTATGGGGGTAAGGGACCGGAGCTCGTGATCTCTCCCATTCTTGCAGGTGACCCTGACCATCACATTATTGAGGATATGTGGCTTGGAGTGACTGTGGCCAGCCAGGGCCCTGCAGGTCGAGTCCTGGTAAGTGAAGACTTAGCATCATCTCCTCTGAGCCAGGGAGAACGGCAGAAGTGGTCGGGGATCCTCTGATGACTGGGGCCTTTGCAAATGTCCGCTTCTGTTTTTTAAACGATTTATTTATTTACTTATTATATGTAAGTACACACTGTAGCTGTCTTCAGACACACCAGAAGAGGGCGTCAGATCTCATTACGAATGGTTGTGAGCCACCATGTGGTTTCTGGGATTTGAACTCAGGACCTTTAGAAGAGCAGTTGGTGCTCTTAACCGCTGAGCCACCTCTCCAGCCCCCGGCCTCGTATCTTTACAGGCCTGTGTGATCCCTGATCCCTGCACTCTGGGGAGAGGGTTGTCTGGTACTCTCCCGAGGCTGGACATGGCGTGGGTCCTGGGCGACCTGCATGGATGCTCACCATCCGTGGGAAAGAGCAGAGAGAACTTGGAGGGGGAAAGGGCAGAGAGTGCCTCAGGCAGTTGGGCGCTGGCAGGCGTTCCTTCCTGGGAGGCTGGCTGCCGGAAGAGGCACAGCCCTGATGGCCCTGGCTCACCCTGGCACTGATTTGAGTGCCACTCCCTGCTGTCAATTGTCACCTTCTGCTGCTGACAGTTCTTCAATGTCAACCCTTGGGAATCTCAATTTCTGTGTCCCAGATAGACATTATTTAAGTTTATATAAAATTTACCTATAGTGAAAAGGGCAGATTTTCTATGAGCTCTGACCAATGATAAGCCTATGTCAGTAACACCCATGAAACAGAGCATACTTACATCACCCCAGAAAGTTCTCTGTGCCACCTCCGAGCGGTCGCCACTCCTATAATCATCACTGCTGTGATTTCTGTCCCGAGAACACTATTGTAAGCTTTGGGTTGTCAGTCAGTTCATGAGACCACCCTTCTGTGCCCCCTGTTGTTTGTGGGTATGTGTCTCGAAGTTTGTTTAAGTGGTTGTAGACGCTAGGATTAGCTCCTTACCTACCCTTACTCAGTCAACAAATATTTAGCTAAGCACCAGAAATTTAGCAGTGCCTAAGGATAAGCTCGTGTGAAATGCTGGTGGTGTTTACAGCTGGGATGTAACAAAAAAAGTCACTAAATAAGAACACCCCCTGTTTCTAGATACTGTATAGCCCAGAGGCTAATTCACAGCTCTTTCTGTGTAGCCATGGTTGCCTGGAACTCACTGTGTAGATCAGGCTAGCTTCAAAACCAGAGATCTGCCTGCCTCTGCCTCCCAATGCTGGATTTGACTCCAGTTCCCTGAGAGAAGAGCTTGTGCTTGGTGTATAAGGAAGTGCTCAGGAAGTCTTAGCTGAGCCGGGTGGTAGTAGCACAGAGACAGGTGGATCTCTGAGTTCAAGGCCAGCCTGGTCTACATAGCGTGTTCCAGGTCAGCCAGGGCTATACAGAGAAATCCTATCTCAAAACAAACAAATAAACAAATGTTCATTGCTCTTATTAATGCCATTACCATCATCATCATCATTATTAATAATAATTTTAAATGACCCTTTCATTAAACAGCAGGGTTACCTGGGACAAGAGAACCGAGTTCCCTAATCTCTCTGTAAATAGCTCCTTTTAGACCCAGGAGCCTAAGTTCCACATTCCCTCATCCTGTAATTCCTTTCACCAAGATCTCTAAGTTGCTCTCAAATTCATGCCTTCTGGCCTCCCCAGATCTACTCCTGACCCTTGATTCCAGTATAATAGATAAGAAGGTACAGGTTTCAGAATACACACAGGAATAAAAAGAAGCCAGACTTCAAACTTCCTCTGATTTTTTTCTTAAGATTTATTTATTGTATGTGAGTACTCTGTTGCTATTTTCAGATATACCAGAAGAGGGCATTGGACCCCATTACATACAGTTGTGAGCCACCATGTGGTTGCTGGGATTTGACTCAGGACCTCTGGAAGAGCAGTCAGTGCTTTTAACCACTGAGCCATCTCTCCAGCCTGAAACCAGACTTCCACTTTGGCCCTTGACTCACAAAGCCAGCAGTACCCAGGGTGAGAGCTATAGCTTGCCATAGGTTCCTTGATCTTGTCTAATGCCATATGTGTGTGTGTTTGTGGGTCCCTAGGTCTGTGCCCATCGGTACACCAAGGTGCTGTGGTCTGGGCTAGAAGACCAGCGGCGCATGGTGGGCAAGTGCTATGTGCGTGGCAACGACCTACAGCTTGACCCCGGCGATGACTGGCAGACATACCACAACGAGATGTGTAACAGCAACACTGACTACTTGCAGACCGGCATGTGCCAGCTGGGCACCAGCGGCGGCTTCACCCAGAACACTGTATACTTCGGTGCCCCTGGTGCCTACAACTGGAAAGGTGGGGACCTGGGAGAAGGGGGTGCTACGGAGACTACCTGTCAGTAAGCCACAGCCAGTCAAGACCATCCAGGGTCAGGGTCACAAGAGACAAGGCCCCAGGCCAACAGCAGTATTAAAGCACTCACTGTGTGCCAATGGCTTTACATGCACCATCTTTAAATCTTCTGCGTATGTCCACATGTGCGCACGTGGCTGTAGCAGGCAGAGGCTGGCATTAGTTCCTCAGTTGCTCTCCACCTTATTCTGTGAAACAGGGTCTCTTGGTACATCAGGAGTTCACTGATGCAGTGGGAGGGGAGTGGCTGGCAGTAACCTCCATGGATTCACCTGTTTTTTAGCCTGGCAGAGCTGGGGTTATGGACATGTAATGCTGTGCCTGGCCTTTTGTATGGGTGCTGGGAATCCGAATGCAGCTTCTCACGCTTCCATGGCAAAGAATTCACTGACTCTTTCCCCAGCTCCCTACACATATTATTTTAAGCAACCTGAAAAACGCTCCTCTGTGTGTGTGTGTGTGTGTGTGTGTGTGTGAGAGAGAGGGAGAGAGAGAGAGAGAGAAAGGTGGTGGTAGATCATACTATGAACTTTCTATGTAGCCCAGGCTATTTTCAAACTCAAAGCAAGCCTCCTGTCTCTATTTTCTGAGTGCTGAAATTATATATAAAATATATAATATATATAATATAAAATTACATGTACTATATAATATATAATATGTTATATTATATAACACACATATAAATTTATTTATATGTGTTAGCATTTCTAAAGTCCTCGGTGACACAGCATTTTATACCCATTTTACTTAATTAAAAACTTTGTCTTAGAGAAAGCCAACTTTAAATTAGGAAACCTAGATTGGATTGCGACCCGTCTGACGTCAGCTCAACCTCTGGGAACTTTCACAAACATGCTGGTGCAGCACTAAATTTTTTTTTTTAATTCATTTATTTATTATATGTAAGTACACTGTAGCTGTCTTTAGACACACCAGAAGAGGGCGTCAGATCTCATTACGGATGGTTGTGAGCCACCATGTGGTTGCTAGGATTTGAATTCGGGACCTAGGGAAGAACAGTCAGTGCTCTTACCCACTGAGGCATCTCTCCAGCCCACAGCAGCACTAAAATCTTAGCTAAGGATTTGTTAGAAGCAAGAGCAAAAATGGCCAGTCCCAGTGGCACTGTCCTGTGATCCCAGCTATTCAGAGCCTGAGGCAGGAGGATTCCATAATCCTGCCTGGGATATGCAGTGAGTTCAGGTCCAGCGTGGGTTACTTAGCAAGACCCTGTTTCAAGATTTAAGAAAAAAAAAATTCAACCTTCAGTACCTCAAATTAAAGAGAGAGAGAGAGAAAAAAAAGCCCCTACTGTCCCTCCACCTCCCTCATGCCTTTCCCAACATTCACAGTGTCTTAGGACTCCTTTCACACTTACTTCACTTGTGCATTGGTGTTTTGCTGGGGTGTGTGTCTGTGTGAAGGTGTCAGATCCCCTGGAACTGGAATTACAGACAGTTGTGAACTGCCATGTGGGTGTTGGGAACAGAACCTGGGTCCTCTGGAATAGCGGCCTGTGCTCTTAACTATTGAGCCATCTCTCCAGCCCGTTATTTTAGTGTTTTATAAATATCTTCTTAAAAGCAAAGAGATCAAGTGAAATGTTCTGGCCTTCCACATTCTCTTTTCGTACATCATGGTCAGTACTTACAGGAACCTCCTTTTCAGGTTACAGGATAGTTTATTCTCTCAGGATCCTTGCTTAAAGAGCTGGAGAGATAGATGGCTTAGCACCCACAAGGTGGCTCACAACTGTCTATCACTCTAACGCCAAGGGAACCCAACGCCCACTTCTGGCCTCTGCAAGCACTGCATGCAGGTGGTGCACAGATAGACATGCAGGCAAAACACCCAGACCTATAATCACAGAAACCGTGACAGACAGGCCAACAGCTGGAAGGCTGAGGCCTGAGGAGCATGAGCTCAGGGCCTGTCCGATCCCCTGGAACTGGAGTTACAGACCACTGTGAGCTACAGTTGGTGTTGGGACTCAAACCTGGGTCTCCTAGAAGAGCAGCAGTCAGTGTTCTTGTCCACTGAGCCATCTCTCCAGCCCCATCCCACCTACCCACCTACATCAAAAAAACATTCTCAGAGAGGAAGTGATTTAGCAGGCAGGCAATGGTGGCACACACCTTTAGTCCCAGCATTCAGGAGGCAGAGGCTGACAGATCTCTGAGAATTCAAGGCCAGCCTGGTCTATAGAGTGAGTTCCAAGCCAGCCAGAACTACCAAGAGAAACCTTGTCTTGGAGAACAAGACAAAACAAAACAAAACAAAACAAAATAAACAACAACAACAACAAAAAACCAGGAAGTGATTTACCAGCACAGTGCTCACACATTTTATTGTTGTTGTTGTGGGGAGGCGGGCTTCGTAGAAGAAAAGGTTGTGACTGGTTCTTGCTGCTCTCCTTCCCCAAACTTTCTGCAGGAAACAGCTACATGATTCAGCGGAAGGACTGGGATTTATCTGAATATAGCTACAGGGGCTCGGAGGAGCAAGGAAACCTTTATATTGGTAAGCTCCGTGCTGGTGGCCTATTGAAGAATGGGAGGAGCCATCTTTATCCCTAACACACTGGCCCTTTTACCCCCGGTGTGTGCTGTGAGGTGCGAGTACAGTGCAGATGTGACCTGAGGCATTTTGTTCAGTTAACACACACTTATTGAGCACTGCCTGCATGCGAGACTCTGCACATGGTTTAAGCTTTCGGACGCAAAGTTCCATCAGGAAGCTCAAAACCCAGTGTGCAAGGACTGGATCTGTGGCCCACTGAGTTACTCAACTTGGCCCAGAGGAATAGAAAAATAATAGAGGGTGGACAATGAGGATAGGTTCAGTATTGAAGGGGACAGATTTATTGGGGCTTTGATTGAACACTCCCCCCCCCCCATCCCAGGGTACACGGTGCAGGTAGGCAGCGCCATCCTACATCCCTCGGACATCATCACTGTTGTGACGGGTGCCCCACGGCACCAACATATGGGCGCTGTCTTCTTGCTGAAGCAAGAGTCAGGTGGAGACCTGCAGAGGAAGCAGGTGCTGAAGGGCACGCAGGTGGGCGCTTATTTTGGCAGTGCCATTGCCCTGGCAGACCTGAACAATGATGGGTGAGAATCCCAGGGACATGGGGCATCCTCTGGGGCCAGGGGGAAAGGTGGTGGGTGGCAGGCTTGCTCAAGCTAGATCAGAGAAGTAGAAGCTTTTTCCGTTCACACATTTTTTTTCGGTTCACTGTTTTCAAGGTCTCAATTGCACCTTTTGGAAGTCTGGGCGTTTGCATGTCATTTGCATGAGCCTGGATATTTGCATGTCATTTGCATGACACCTGTGCTTGCTTGTCTGTCTCTGTCATTCATAAGGTGCCAATGGGGTAAGGGTGTTTTTTTGGGGGTGGTGATCTTTGCCTGCATGATTTTTCTGTGACATGTGTTTTCTGTTTGGTGGGTCGTGCTGGCCTTCTCATGAACCATGGTGGGACCTGCCGTTTGCTTAATTGCATGGCCCTTGGCAAAGTCGTGCTCATTAGATGGCGTTCGCATTGTCTATCAGGGGCCAGCTTCACACTTCCATTCCCACTCCTCCCCTGTGCAGGTGGCAGGACCTCCTGGTGGGTGCTCCCTACTACTTCGAACGGAAAGAGGAGGTAGGGGGTGCCGTCTATGTCTTCATGAACCAGGCGGGCGCATCCTTCCCTGATCAACCTTCCCTCCTGCTTCACGGCCCCAGCCGCTCTGCCTTTGGCATCTCTATAGCCAGCATCGGTGACATCAACCAGGATGGATTCCAGGGTAGGAGCTAGTATCCCTCCTTCAGAACCCTCACTGACTGAGCACCAGCTGCATAGCTTGACAGGACTCGCAGCTCAAAGTCATAACAGAGAGGATGTATAGAGGGTGATAAGTGGGTTGGGTTGAGAGTGCACAGAAGAGCGGTCGGTATAGCATGCAACATGAACACAGGAGCAATGTCATGTACACTACCGAAGCGTACACTGGGGTCAAGCTGGTGAATGCTCTGAGAGCCAGGCAGAGGAAACGGAGCTTTCTGTTTGGGTCATAGCGAGAGTAAGGTGGAGGTATAGCTTGTTGCTTTGGAGGGTGATTCTGGGGGGTGGGGTGGCATGGGGTGGAAGCAGGTTAGAAACCTCGTGAGGAAGGTCAAAATGTACCATATCAGGTGATAAGAAAGGGCTGGCACAATGAGGGAGCCCTAGGCATAGTGCCATTCCTTTGCCAGTGTTCTGTGGGACCCGGGGGACAATACAATCAGACTCAGGGAGAAGTCATAGGGAGGACGCATTATGATATGAGTCCAATTACTGTGGAAGCACTTAGCTTACCAAAAGTCAGTCCTCTGACAATCTTAGTTCCCACCACACAGCTAAGAGCCAAAGGAAGAAAAGCAGACATGGATGCCAGAGGGGTCAGCCCACAGGCCCAAGCCCTTCCCACAGACGGGTCAGGTTTTTTCAGCCTAGGGTCTGCTCACTCACTGTCCTTGGCATCCTCTCCAGTCACCCCAGCCTGGGATCAAATGTAGCGGATGAGTCGGGCAAAGGCTGAGATCATTGAACGTGTTGAGTTTATTTGACGAGGCATTGCTTAGCATCTTAAAAGTCTTGACACGGGAAGTTCCGTTATACTGAAGCAAAATCCACTGTAGTGTTGTATGTATAATCCAGTTTCCTAGCTGTGTGACCTTGGGATTTGAGTCTGCTCATCTATAAAGGGAGTAAATAAAAGTACACGATAGCAACACACACACACACCACACACCACACACACTCACGCACATACACACACACACACACACACTCACACACACATACACTCACGCACATACACACTCACAATCTCACACACACCCCCCACACACACACACTCACACACACACCACACACACATACACCCCCCCCACATATACCACACACACACACACACACACACACACTCACACACACACTCACACACACCACACACACACACACACCCCACACACACACACTCACACACACTCACACACTCACATTCTCGTAAGGGTTAGACGAAATGGATGCTGTGATTGCTGTGTTGGTGGTTATCAAAGGTGAATGGCTTCTTTTCTGGTCCTGATAGTAAATATCATTTAGAAGAACCAATGAATCCAAAGGGGTGGGTGGCTGTTGGGGGTAGGGATACGGAAAGTGGGAAACCTGGGTTATACTGGGGAATGTGGCCTCTGTCTGTGGCACTCACTTGCTGTGTGACTTTGAGGAAGTTTCTTCCTCTTTCCTGAGCCTCCATTGCCACCAGAGCACTAGAGTACTGAGATTCCTTCTTGGCTGCTCCGAACACTTCTGCCAGGGTGAGGTCACCACTGCAACACCGCCACACTGGGCTCAGTGGCCTGCCGCAGAGAGTGAAAGAGCTGTGGGGCCCTGTATGCCTGGTGACTCTGCCCTGTCTCTCCTTCCCAGACATCGCCGTGGGAGCCCCATTTGAGGGCTTGGGCAAAGTCTACATCTACCACAGCAGCTCCGGGGGGCTCCTCAGGCAGCCCCAGCAGGTATGAACGGGTGGGGACAAGTCAGATACCCCTGCCCACCACCCTCCACCAGGCAGGTCTCAGAACCTGTCCCTACCGCTTCCTCAATGCTTCAGATAATCGATGGAGAGAAACTCGGACTGCCAGGCTTGGCCACCTTTGGCTACTCCCTGAGCGGGAAGATGGACGTAGATGAAAACCTTTACCCAGACCTGCTAGTAGGGAGCCTGTCGGACCACATCGTGCTGCTGCGGTGAGCTCAGAGACTGGGCAGGGTCATGTCCCTTCTCCACCCTCATCTGCCTACCTTCCACAGTGATCCACAGAAACCTGAACCCCAGCCCTGCCCTGGGGTAGGCAGGAAATACTGATGTCTGTCTGCTTTCTTGTTACTATAGGGCCCGGCCTGTCATCAATATCCTCCATAGGACCTTGGTGGCCAGGCCAGCTGTGTTGGACCCTGCGCTTTGTACAGCTACCTCCTGGTAAGACTGTCAGCCCAGCTCTTCCTATCCCCTCTGTAGGCCTCAGGCCTTAAGCCCTTCCCTGGACATGCCTGATGTGCCATCAGCCTCTGCATTCTAGGGTCAGCAACATCTTCCCTATCCAGTCTCATTTAAAGTTAAAGTTCCTCGTAGGAGCCTGAGCATGAGCTTAGGAACAGGAGCTCTGGACCATCGGGCTCAAAGCGCAGCCACTCCCTGCCAGGGGAGAGCAGGGGGAACTCCGAAGGCTAAGGGATGGAAGGAAGGGGAAAAGGAATGCTCATAGGTGGATGGACGTGGGGAGGGAGATTCACCCCGGGGCACATTATTAGTCTGAGTCCCAGATAATGTATAAAAGGTAATAACCAATTAACAGGGCTCTTGAGATAGTTAAATGAGATTCTACTTAAAAAAAAAAAGTCCTAAGCACAGTAGTCTATACCTTAGGTGTAAAAAAACAGAACAGCCAGGCGTGGTGGCGCACGCCTTTAATCCCAGCACTCGGGAGGCAGAGGCAGGCGAATTTCTGAGTTCGGAGCCAGCCTGGTCTATAGAGTGAGTTCCAGGACAGCCAGGGCTACACAGAGAAACCCTGTCGTGAAAAAAACTAAAAACTAAAAACAAAAACAAACAAACAAACAAACAAACAAAACCCAGTTGCTAATAGGGTGATCTATCAGCAGTGACCCTAGTGCCTTTTGGTTTTGTTTTGTTTTTTGTTTTTTTTCGAGACAGGGTTTCTCTGTGTAGCCCTGGCTGTCCTGGAACTCACTCTGTAGACCAGGCTGGCCTCGAACTCAGAAATCCACCTGCCTCTGCCTCCCAAGTGGTGGGATTAAAGGCGTGCGCCACCACACCCGGCCTCCCTAGTGCCTTTTTTAGTGTATATCTGTCTGGTAGCAAAAGGGGTGGGGGCAGGCAGAGCTGAAAATCAGGGGATCAGAGACAAAAGTAAGATCTGGAGATCCCAAGACCCGGACTGGGTCATCAGCCACCTGATAACATCACACAAACCCTGCTGCTCCCTGGACCTCAGGTTCCCCACTGGTGGCCTCTAGAAGTCGTGAGAAGTCACTGCAGCTTTGTAGACTCCCCTTTTCCCCCAACAAGGGTCCTGAGTTCTTTGCCTAGCACAGGAGTGAAGAGCAGGACGTGGCCATCCTTCCTACTGTGACCAGGCCCTGCTATGCGTTCTTGTCCCCATCCACAACAGTGTTCAGGTGGAGCTGTGCTTTGCCTACAACCAGAGCGCTGGGAACCCCAACTACAGGCGGAACATCAGTAAGTGTTAGGCACAGCGTGCTCAGGTGGGAAAGAGACCGGGTGTGCACTCGTGGGCGGGATCCCGCGCTCACCTGGCCACCTGATGACTGCCCCCTCTGTCCACAGCCCTGGCTTACACACTGGAGGCTGACAGGGACCGACGCCCACCCAGGCTCCGATTTGCCCGCAGCCAGTCGTCTGTCTTCCACGGCTTCTTCTCCATGCCAGAGACACGTTGCCAGACACTGGAGTTACTGCTGATGGTGAGAGAGGGGCTGTGGGGGAGGACGGGGCCCTGAGATCGCTGGGAGAGGTGGTCAGTGTTCCTCTAAGTCAAAGCTCACAGATAGGGGCATCCCCAGAGTTTGGGGAGGTTAGTCTGGCAAATATGGATCTGCCGATGGTGGCCGCACACAGCAGGTCACCCATGTTAGGAGGAAGGTAAGTCCAGATGTAGAGATGGGGCCCCGGGGCTTATCATCTTGGAAAAGAGGTGTCGGCTCTGGCCCAGTCTGGAAAGAATGGGACCCAGATTCAGGACAAGCTCAGTTCCTCCTTGGGGCATCATGGTGTTAGGTGGAAGTAGACCGGGAGATCCAAACAGTACAGGGGAGTCCCCGTCCCAGCGAGGCAGGGCAGCGCAGGATAGCAGGACTCGATTTGGTGATTGGATAAGTGGGGGGTTCAGCTTAATTAGGGGGTTAGGGTAGAAAGAAGCCCACTCCCTCCCTGGGTCTTTGGCTAGGGTTTAATGAGATGGGAGGATTCAGCTTGGGGACTGTGTTCCCGGCACCCTCTTCCCCAGGACAATGTTCGCGATAAACTCCGTCCGATCATCATTGCCATGAACTACTCCTTACCTCTGCGCATGCCTGATCGCCTCAAGCTGGGCTTGCGGTCTCTGGATGCCTACCCAGTCCTCAACCAGGCACAGGCTATGGAGAATCACACTGAGGTGAGCAGGCCCTCTCCGGGCCAGGAGGGCTGCAGGGTCAGAAGGTGATGTGTGGGTCACAGCCTCCTCAAGCCTTCCACTGTCCCCAGGTCCACTTCCAGAAAGAGTGCGGGCCAGACAACAAGTGTGACAGCAACCTGCAGATGCGAGCAGCCTTCCTGTCTGAGCAGCTGCATCCTTTGAGCAGGTGGTATTTGGGTGACCCTGATTGGTCAAGGGCTAGGCGGGGCCTCACTGGCTGACAGAACTGGGGCAAGCAGGGGTAGGGGGATGTGAGCAGAGGTGCTTTAATTAGCCAGGGTTAAGACTGCCCCCAATGGCTTTCCTAGCACTGGAAGCCCGAGGGGCGGAGCCTAGTGGAAGTGAGGCTTTTGGCTTAGTCCCAGACTTCTCTCTTCAGGCTCCAGTACAGCAGAGACACTAAGAAACTGTTTTTGAGCATCAATGTGACCAATTCACCGAGCAGCCAACGGGCTGGGGAAGATGCGCATGAGGCATTGCTCACCCTAGAGGTGCCATCCGCCCTGCTACTGTCCTCAGTGCGCCCGGTGAGTGGCAGGCTATTTGCACCCCAATCGTTTGCTGTGGTGTGCTGACCTTTTTTGGAACTGGGGTACCTCTGCTACTCGGTAGACAAGCCTTCAGGGCTTCTAATTGTGCTCTCTAGTAGACGAAAGACAGGTATAACCCTGACCTTATTTGCTTTCTTTCCTCAGTCTGGGACCTGCCAAGCTGATAATCAGACCATCCTGTGTGAGCTAGGAAACCCCTTCAAACGGAACCAGAGGGTGAGACCTGGCCACATCCTTCTCTCCTGGCGAGCTTCTAGCCATCTTACCTGCCCAATTCATGGTATTTCTTGAAGCAAAGAACCAGAGTTGGAGGAGGGGAAGGCACAACAGGGGGTGAGAAGAGGCCCAGAGACTAAAGTATGGAGTCACTAGGGATCTATGCATGATTCTAAGGAAGACACAAGCAAGGAGCCCTGATGCTCGCCTTATAGATAGCGCCTCGTCTTTTATCTGATGTACCATCCTAACTTACCCTAACACAATAGCTATATCTCACGGAATAGGAAACGCAGGCCTAGAAAGTCTCAGTAACTTGCTTAAGGTTTCGCAAAAGCGGCAGAGATTCCCCAAAGCTGCAGTGATGTCCAGTGATCTTATCACTAAGATAGGAGGCAGAGATGGAAAAGGAGGAGGGATGGAGACCCCCTTGCCTGGATCTTCCCCATGCCATAGCCCCCTGCTGCTTTCAATGCTCCTTTCTGTTTCCCTGACCCTGGTGCTAGATGGAGCTGCTCATTGCCTTTGAGGTCATCAGGGTAACGTTGCACACGAGGGCCCTCCCAGTACTTCTTCAGCTGTCCACGTGAGTGACCCAGTGAAGGGAGTCTGGTCAGGGCTGAGCTCACATCCTGGGTCTCCTGCTCACCAGCTGCATTTTCTCCTCAGGTCGAGTCACCAGGACAACTTGCAGCCCGTACTCCTGACTTTGCAGGTGGACTACACCCTCCAGGCCTCGCTCAGCTTGTGGGTACCGCTCTGTTCCCAGTCCTTTGTGCCCGAGCCAGGGCTTCCCTACCCTCAAGGAGCCTCCTAAACTCCCCTGACACTTCTCTTGGTCTCGGGCCCTCCTGGTAGCCATGGTTGCTATGATGGTTGTATTAGTGCTCCCTGTATGTGCTCCCTGTATGTGCTCCCTGTATGTCACACAGGTAGGAGGGGCCGGATTAGCACTTGGGGCTAAGGTGATGGTCCCTGCTCTTTTCTTTTCATTTTCCACTTTTTTTTTTTTTTTTTTTTTTTGGTTTTTTCAAGACAGGATTTCTCTGTATAGCCCTGGCTGTCCTGGAACTCACTTTGTAGACCAGGCTGGCCTCGAACTCAGAAATCCTCCTGCCTCTGCCTCCCGAGTGCTAGGATTAAAGGTGTGCGCCACCAAGCCCAGCTCCACTTTATTTTCTTGATATTGACCTTTGTGTATGTGTATGTATGATGTGTGTGAGCACGTGCATGTGTGAGAATGCAGATGTGTGCATCTATGAAACACATTTGGAGGTCAGAGGACGGTATGAGGTATTGCATTTCACCTACACCTTTTGCGGGGCAGGGGGTTTTTCTGCTGTTGGCCATTGCATTCACCAGCATGCATATGCAGGCTAGCTGGCCCATGGGCTTCCTTAGGGATCCTCCTGTCTTAGGGATTCCCCCGCCCACTTCATAGAAGGAGCACTTGGATTATAGATGTGTGCTACTGCACTCAGTTTTTAAGTGGGTTCGGGGCAGGGGGCGTGATTTAAACTCAGACCCTCACTCTTACATAGTGAGTGCTTTGCCCCCTGAGCCACCTCCCCAGCCACCCCCAGCTTAAAATTTTTTTCTTAGATTTATTATATTTCATATATATGGAGTATTTTGACTCTGCACCATGTGCATTCCTGGTGCCCATGAAGGTCAGAAGAGGGTGTCAGGTCCCCTGAAACTGGAGTTACAGATGGTGTCGAAACCTGAACCTCAGTTCTCTGAAAGAGCAACAAGTGTCCTTCCTTAACCCCTGGGCCATCTCTTCAGCCCCTCTCCCACCTTCTTGAAAGCCCACTGTGCAAAGATGTCAAAGACTCTTAGTGATTTTTCCATCACTGCCCCATACTGTACCAACTATGACTAACCCCACCTCGTAGGCGAGGAACCTGAGGCTCAGGAAGGATCGGTAGTCTGTGTGAGGCCGCACAGCTGGGGCACAGTAGAACTGGGATGTATGTGCCAAGGGCACTGTAGGCAACCCGCATCCACACTGCAGTCCCCTCTGGCAGGGCTCTAGCCTCCTGTCCGCTTTGACTCTGGTGTCTTCTTACCCAGAATGAATCATCGGCTGCAGAGCTTCTTTGGTGGCACAGTGATGGGTGAGGCTGCCATGAAAACTGTGGAGGATGTGGGAAGTCCCCTGAAATATGAATTCCAGGTAAGGGCACCTCTGGGATCCAGGATGTCCACTCTTCTGAAAGACAGAGGCGAGACTGTTCTGAGTCTGGAGTTCAGAAGTGAAGGGTTTAGTGTTGTTGAGTTGTGGGTGGTTTTCCAAAGGATGGTAACCATGACACACGGGTCATGTGTGCCCACAGGTGAGCCCAGTGGGAGATGGGCTGGCAGCCTTGGGCACACTGGTTCTAGGTCTGGAGTGGCCCTATGAAGTTACCAATGGCAAGTGGCTGCTGTACCCCACGGAGATCACCATCCATAGCAATGGGTCCTGGCCCTGCCAGCCGTCTGGAAACCTTGTCAACCCTCTCAACCTTACTCTCTCTGTAAGTCCATTATCAGGGATGGTCCACGTGTGTCTCATTTGCATGCCGGAGGGCAGAAAGGCCAGTGTCTTCCCCTGCTGCCTTGGTGGCCTTTGGGAGCCTGACTACTTCCTGTCCCTTTCCTATCTCCTATCAGCTATTTTTTTTAAAGATTTATTTATTTTTATTTATTTATTTGAGTACACTTTAGCTGTCTTCAGACACACCAGAAGAGGGCATCAGATCCCGTTACAGATGGTTGTGAGCCACCATGTGGTTGCTGGGAATTGAATTCAGGACCTCTGGAAGAGCAGTCAGTGCTCTTAACCGCTGAGCCATCTCCCCAGCCCTCCTATCAGCTATTCTATCTCTCTCTGCCTTCCCAACATATCTCTGCCCTCTTCAGGACCCTGGAGTCACACCACTGTCGCCACAGCGCCGGCGGCGGCAACTGGATCCAGGGGGAGACCAGAGTTCCCCGCCTGTCACGCTAGCTGCTGCCAAAAAAGCCAAGTCTGAGACTGTGTTGGTGAGTGGCCAGGGCAGAGGCAGGGAGGACTGCACAGCCTGGCACAAGGCTCATGGGCATCAGGGGCCTACAAGCAAGGGTGATAGAAGCCATTCACACAGAGACACCAGTTAGAGAGGTGCTGTAGACCTGGGCCTCAAGAGCCTCCTGACAGAAAAACAGACTTACCTCCTATCCTAGAGCACACCCAACACAATGGACCCAAAGAGGAAGTGCTGGCAGATTCTGAGGCCTCACACCCTGTTGGGTGTAGCTTGGGCATTTGGTGTGGAGAGGATATGTAGAGCAGAGTGGTCTATGCAGGAAGAGGTTGAGAAGAAAATATGGGGACCCAGGGGGAAGCCTAACTGATTAGAGAGGTTGCAGGGGTATCCCAAGACAACAGACAACGCTCAACGTGCTTGGCTTGGAAGAGGTGTCTGAGGCTGCACCTTGCCAGCCTGAGCAGGGCTATGCTTCACGCTTGTGTTCCCTGAGTCAGATGAGCTTGGCCCGAGAGTCCATCTTGCATGTATGTTCGTGAAGTAGAAAAACGGGAATGAGAAAAACAACGACCAGACCCCATGTCACTCCAGGATGGGATGAAGTCTAGGAGGGTAGAAGGTAAGGAGCCAGCACCACGTCTAGAGATTCAGGCTGTCCCCCGTCTGTCCTCCTGTCCACCTCAGACCTGCTCCAATGGCCGCGCCCGCTGCGTGTGGCTGGAGTGCCCCCTTCCAGACGCCTCCAACATTACCAATGTGACCGTGAAGGCACGGGTGTGGAACAGCACCTTCATTGAGGTTAGTGCTGGGTTTGGAGGTCTTTACTGTTACCCACTGGGGTGAGGAGAGTGACAGGGAGGGATTGAAGCCATGGTGTGTGTGTGTGTGTGTGTGTGTGTGTGTGTGTGTGTAATACAGTATCATGTTCTGCAGAGTTGTGTGTCTGTTACTGTGACCACATTGGTGTTATGGTTGCGTGTATGTGTGTGAATGTGTAATACTTCCAAAATAACCTTTTATATGTCCTTTACATTTTATCTCTATGCCTTTGCCCCTGGTGCCCCCTGCCCACTGGAATGCCAGCTTTGTTTGTTTGTTTGTTTGTTTTCTTTTCTGTCTCTGTGCGTGAATTCCCTATTCAGTCACCAAGGTCTCCAGCAACCTTCACTTCTGAGATCCTAGCTAACTTCAGCAGCTGGAGTTCTCTCCTCTGAATAACACGTCTTTCCTGGAAGTTACCTGGGTCACCTGTCCTGCTTGGATAGGTTAGGGTTACCCTTATACCAGCCTTCTCTTGCTACCTAGTCTAACCTTTTCTTAATACTAGACTATCTATCCTTCTGATTGGTTTCTGTCATATCTACTCAGTTTCCAACACTGGACCACAAAAGTCACCTTAGGTAAATGAACTAAGGGCGTGGCTATCTACCAGAAACAGGTGCTGGATAGATTTAGTCCAGGAGCCTGGCCTAGACCTAGACCATGACTTTCCCTGTCTCTGCTGTCTTGGCATCGGCACAGGGCCCAGTGCACAGAGGAGTGAATGGCAGGCATTAGCGTGTGCAGGGGAGGTTGGATAACAGATCCTTTGAGGGTGCTGTCTGGTGGGGCACTGAAGAGGGTAGAGAGTGTAGAGTCAAAGAGGGAGGCCAAGAGAGACTTCAGCTGCTAGTTCTGACCCCTCTGTCTTCTTGGTAGGACTACAAAGACTTTGACAGAGTCAGGGTAGATGGCTGGGCTACCCTGTTCCTGAGAACCAGCATCTCTACCATCAACATGGAGAACAAGACCACATGGGTGAGTGTTGCGGCCTGCCCGCAGTCCACAACACGAATGGTTCAACTGAGAATGGCAGTTCGCTGAAAAGAGAGGAATCTAGACGGGGCGGAAGAAAGAATGGAGCTAAGACAAATCCTGATCAAAGCTCAATTTTACTAATTCCAGACACTCAGTTATAAAGGAAGGGGGAGGGAACCCAATATCCCGCCAAGTAACTCAGGGTCCAGTAGCAGGATGAACACGTGTGTGCCTCCAGGCAGCAAAGGCAGGTTCCAGCAGTAGGTAGGCGTGACAGGACGAATGAGCACGTAGCTCCACCTTTGAGCAAGCAGGTTCCAGGCTGGGGGAAGGGAGGCCACAGGTGAGTAGGTGTGCAGCAGCCTCAGGCCAGGCCACACAGCACAGAGCATTTCTAAGAGGACAATGATGCTGGTCCTGATGCTGGAGGCCTGCCACCTTAGTTTCTTGGGAGACAGAATAAGAGAATCATTAAGTCACAGGATTGCCTAGGCTATAGTGAATTCAAGGCCAACCTGGGCAACTTACTGATATTCTGCCTCAAAACTAAAAACGAGGGGCTGGGAAGATGGCTCAGCAGGCAAAGGCCTTTCTCAACACGCATGAAAGCCTGAATTCGGATCTTCAGTACCCAAGCACCCAGTTAAAAGCTGGGTGTGTTGGCCCATGTGTGTAACTTCAGCTGTAGGTCAGTGAAGGCAGGGAGATGCTGGGGACTTGATGGCTAGCCAATTTAGACAAAATAGCTACTAGTTCATTGAAAGATATCACATCTTTTAAAAAGGTAGAGAATGAATGATAGAAGAAAGACATCCAACATTGACCTCTGGCTTCCAAAAGGGCACACAGGGGACATACACATAGATGTACACACACACACACACACACACACACAATTTTAAAGGTAGGGCAGAGGACATGGTAGCACATACTTTAATCCCAGCACTTGGGAAACTGAGGCAGGTGGATCTCTGTGAATTAAAGGCTGGCCTGGTCTCCATAGTGAGTCCCAGGACAACCAGGACTACATAGAAAGATCCTGTCTCAACACCCCCCCCCCACCAAATAAAATAAAATAAGTAAATAAATAAAAATTAAGAAGGGCTGGCCGTGCTGGAGTGCTGTGTTCTGGAAGCTGGTACAGAAGCATTGATTCAAGTTGGAGGCTGGCCCGGGCAACTTAGTGAGCTCAAGGATAGCCTGGGCTACATAGCAAGGCTGTCTCACAAAACCGAGCCAATCAATAAATCATGAACAAGAACAATGCACGTATGTACGGCTGAAAGAGCGTAAAGCACCTGGAGATAAACATACGACAAAAAATTAAAGTTATGGATAGGGAATATTCTCTCATCGTCAGATTTTTTTAAATTATCCCAGTCCAAGTGAGAGTCAGGAAATTCTGATAGGGGGGAGGTCGGGGATGTTCTAAGTTGGAAGAAGAAATATAACAGATTCCTAATGATTTGTTGTGAAAAGGATATAAGTGAAAATACATAGGAGATACACAAAGCGGGGTTTATGGAAGGCTGGTGAAGGACTCTGGGATGCATTTCCTAAAGTAAGTCAATGGGACAAAGAAGGGTGGGGAAAAGGCTGGACACTGGAAATGTCGTCATGTTACAGACCTCCTCCTCCCCCGTCCTCCTCTTCCTCCTACTTTCCCTCCTCCTCCCTTCCCTCTTCCTCTTCTTCTCCCTCCTCCTCTCCCTTGTCCTCCTCCTCTTCCTCTTCTTCTTCCTCCTCCTCCGTGACAGGGTCTCACAATGTATCCCTGGCTGGCTTAGAACTTAATTTGTAGACCAGGCTGGCCTCAAACTCACAGAGATCTGCCTGCCTCTGCCTCCCAAGTGGTGGAATTAAAGTTGTGTGTTACTGTTGCGGGAAATATTTAAAAATGAACCTGTCAACTCTCTGAGGGGCCAATTCTCTGGCCATGCTGGACCACAGGGCTCCCGCAAGGTCAATCTCTCTGGTGCCCACCCCCGAGCCCCCCCACCAAGTTTCTTTTGCTACTATGCACCCCACGGTCAGCCATCACATCACAATACACAGTACCCCAGTAGAATCAAGATTCTTAATTAACCAATCAGATTTATGTATCAATAATATCACAATTTATACAAGATGCTAATACATTAATTTTAGAGTCTGTAATGCTACCTCCAGATGATCAGACAACCTCTCCTTACCTCCAGGGGAGTCTGCACTAATATACACATATCCCCACACAACACACACATGCATATACACAATTTAATATTAAATTCTAACATTTAAAATATAAAACCTGCTGGGCATGGTGGCACACGCCTTTAGCCCCAGTGCTATGGAGGCAGAGGCAGGTGAATCTCTGTGACTTCGAGGCCAGCCTGGTCTACAAAGCAAAGTCCAGGCCAGCTAGGGTGGTTACACAAAGAAACCCTGTCTAAAAAACCCTTTAGCTGGGCATACTGGTGTGTATACCTTTAATCTCAGCACTCTGGACGCTGAGGCAGGAGGATCATTGTGAGTTCCAGGCCAACCAAGGCTACACAATATTGAGACCCTGTCTTAAAAACAAACAAACAAACAAATTAAGCAAAAAAAACCTTAAAAGTCAAAGAAATAAAAACAACAAAGAAGAGCGGTCTGCCCATCTGATTGGAAAATACTAAAAAGAGACACGCCATCCGGCTGTGCTCGGTGGCGGGAAGCACTGCTGATGGGAGTCTAAATTGGTGGCTCCTTTGTGGAGGTGAATTTGTCAATAGTCATTAAAATTTAAAGCACCCATTCCCTTTGATTTGGCACATGCTCATATATTTCAAGAGCTAACAGGACAAGTATACAAAGATAAATAAAAATGTGAGGGTATTTTAGAGCATTGTTAATAAGAGCAGGGAATTGGAAAGGCTCTAAATGTCTGTCAGTAGGAGATTGGCTCAATAAAATGTGGTCCATTTCTACAATGACTGCGTGTGCGGTCCTCAGAAGAGATCAGATTGGCCTTTATCCATTGAGACAGAAAGATGATGTTATTCATAAAAAACTTGGGGAAGATGAAGCTTGCAGAAGTGTGCATGTAGTGTGATTCTATCAGCGTGGGCCAGGTGTATTAAAAATACGGAGATGGCTCGGGAGGGGACACAGATGCATGCCTATAATCTCAGCATGTGGGAGGCTGAGAGGGGATTAAAAGTTTGAGGCCAGCCTGGGCTAACATAACAAGACCCTCTCCCCAAAATAGAAAAGTTCAGTACAGAGATTTACTCTGCACTTCTGTCATTCATTCATCCATCCATTCACTCACTCACTCACTCATTCATTCATTCATTCATTCATGGGACAGGCTCATTCTGTGTAGCTCAGGCTGTCCTGGAACTCACTAAGTAGACCAGGCTGGCCTCTAATTTATGGAGATCCACCTGCCCCTGCCTCCCAATGCTAGGATCAAAGGCCAAGACAGCTTGTTTGTTTGTTTGTTCTTTGGAGGTAGTGGCCGCTTGTCGTGCAGGCTGGTCTTGAATTTCTGATCCTCTTTCCTCCTGCTGGGATCATCAGTGCACACTAACCACTGTTCACTGTGGAAACAGTCTTTTCCAGAGCACAGAACTACTGGAGACCCTTAATTTTCTCTGTTACCTTTTTTTTTTTTTTTTTGAATCAAAATAATGTTAAAAGAAGTGAAAAATCAGCATAGTCATGTAGAGAACTTCTACTCCAAACACTGGAATTGCAAACGTTCCAAACTGGGAACTTTTTGAGCCACAAATAAAACAAAATCCCAAATTTGAAACACTTATGATCCAAAGCATCAGAAGGCTATTTAACCTATACACACACATGCATACGGGAACATAATGACCACACACATGCCACCATAGAGGGGAAAAACCATGCCGATTGCTATGCGTTGTCTGTGTTTTTAATAACTATGAAGAGCCACTCGGAGCAGTCCACCCATGCTAACCACCATTTAATCCTGTCCAACAGCCCCTGAGGTAGGAAATTAGCATTCCCAGATTACAGACAGTAACAGAGAGGTTGAGTAACTCGTTCAAGGCCACACAGCCAGTGTGAATAGCAACGCTGGGCATGAACTCAAGTAGCCTAACTTCCGAACGCATGCTTTTGGCCATGGCTATACTGTAAAATAACTGCAAATAGTCTCTACAGAGCACATGAAAGAACTAGAGAGAGATGAAATTACGATACTAGCCCACGGTCACACAACTTATTAGAAACGGAGTTGGCACGCAAGTCTAGATGTGTGTGTGTGTCACAAACTCAGACATCAGGCTGCCTACCAGATCTAAGCCTGCCCCTGTGGCCAATCTTCGGCTAAGACCTGCTGGTGTCCATGAGTACTGCAGGGGGCTTTTTAACTCTTTGACTGCCCCCTAGTGGCTGTAGGTCAAATGACAGGGACATGGGCTGGGTGGAGACAGAGAAAATGGCCAAATGTGGGGTCTCAGCAGGCTAACCCAGCACTTGTCTCTCCTCTGCAGTTCTCTGTGGACATTGACTCAGAGCTGGTGGAGGAGCTGCCGGCTGAGATCGAGCTGTGGTTGGTGCTGGTGGCCGTGGGTGCTGGGTTGCTGCTGCTGGGGCTCATCATTATCCTCTTGTGGAAGGTAGAGCCTCCTAGCCTACTGGGGCTTCCCACTTCAGACCTGCCAGTGCCAGCACCGCTCACCCACCCTCCCTCCACCCCGTGGCTCTGCATCCCATTCCTCATCTCCATCCCAGATACTCCCTGCCCCTCCCCTTAGCTTCCAGGCCCACCCATGCCCCAGGGAGCTGCAGGCTGCAAAGGGGAACAGGGGCTCTGGTATCTGGCTACCCAGGAAGCTGGGTTCAGGACTTAGCTTTCCAGGTTCCTCAGCTCTAAGCCCCAGCTCCCCAAGTGCTGGTGGCCAGGTCTACCAGCAACCCTGATGGCCACCCCCACCTCCTCCCTCCAGTGCGGCTTCTTCAAGCGAGCCCGCACTCGTGCCCTGTATGAAGCTAAGAGGCAGAAGGCTGAGATGAAGAGCCAGCCGTCAGAGACAGAAAGGCTGACCGACGACTACTGAGGGGTCAGCCCCCCTGCCCCGGCCCACCCGGGTAACATGGCCTATGAATCTCCTCTCCGAATCCCCAGCTGCCTGGGACCTCTGATTCTGTCCTGTCTGCTCCTCTTGCCTTGGGGTCTGCTTGGATCTCAACTTGTCTACCACCCCAAAGTGCAGGCCATTCTGGTTGTCCCCGGTGCCCCCACCTCCACCTGGCTCTCAGGAGCTTAAAATCCCAAGAGCATGCTGGGAAATCCTCCCAACGAGCGTGCTGCTTTCTGGAGGACTGAAAAAGAGAAATAGTCAGGGCCTGTCTCTGTCTGATCACCAGGCATGGCCACAGTTACTCTAAGTCCTCTCTCCTCCCACAAGGAAGGAGGCGGGCAAGGGAGGCCAATCTCTTTTGTCTTGAGTCCCACCATCTCCCTAGGATAACTGTCTTACCCACTTCTAGTACTGGCCATTGAGACCACCCCATCTTCCTGGTCCACAATCTCTGCAGCTGCTTAGTCTCCACCTGCCTCTGCTCTCCTCTTGTCTTCCTCAGCCCTTCCTTCCTCTGGGCCTGGGGTGGGGATGTTCATCTGCCCATTTCATACTGAAGTTGGGATTGTTTGAGTTATGGCCTGCTGTAAGGACCACAGGGGTGGGGGGCGGCGGAGGTGGGGGGTGCAGACCTTCTCCTGCTTGAATTCTGGATACTGACACAATTTCTCTTCTGCCTAAACCCCAGTGTGACTTCTTTAAGCCGACCCGCTACTACCGGATTATGCCCAAGTACCACGCAGTGCGTATCCGGGAGGAGGACCGCTACCCACCTCCAGGGAGCACGATACCCACCAAGAAGCACTGGGTCACCAGCTGGCAGATTCGGGACCGATACTACTGATGCCCTCCCCGACAAACCTCCCGGCGCTGCCTTCCTTCCTATTTATCATAAATTATGACTCCAACAGTCCAAAGGGGGCCACGCCCTTGGCTGGCACCAGCAGGCTCAGGCATCTATCCCTCTTCAGTGCAGGCATGTTTTCTGGGGCCCTGGAATCTCCTTCAAGACCTTGCAATGCTGAGCCCAGCACAGCCCTTGCACACTGGACACACACACAGGGCCTACTGCTAATGGTCTGCTCTGATATACCATGGAGGGTGCCGTATCCAAGTCTCTGTCTGTGCCAAAACTAAGCCAAAGCGCCTCTACTGGGAGACAGGAGGAAAAGGTCCCTGATGTGGGGACACCGCTCCTCCACACTGAATCCCCCTTGAGCCATTGTCAATGGATGGAGTTTACTGTCCAGAATAAAACTACTGACGAGGAGGAGACAGTCAGGCTCGGCTGCAATTCCTGCCAGACACTGGAGCGCAGGGCCACACTAAAGGCTAGCCAGGGGATGTTCTTACGGCCTGCGTGCTCAGACGCAAGAGCAATGAACTAGAAAGCAGGTCGCCAGGATGGGCTTTGTGGGCGCATCTCTAAAATCGTGGCGACAGATAGAGCTGGCAAGAAACGCAGCCCAAAGGAACAAAGAGAGACCGTGGGCAGCCTGGACGCACACACTGTGCTGGGACTGACCTGGAGCATGGCGGCATCCTTCAGAGGGCAGGGTCCTGGCGCAGCAGACATTGGTAGGACGAAGAGGAGAGACTTCTGATCCATCCTGACCACCTCAGTCTGGGCAAGGCCTGGAGATCCCCACGAGACCACGTGGGGTGTGATACTTGAATGTAGCATGGCAGGGGAGGGCCCAGCCCCTGCCCCAGTTGGCCAGACTTAACTCTGCTCCCTTGACCACAGAGATGAGATTCTGAGCTGCCTGTGGCTTTCTTCCCCTCCCCCAGGGGCTGCATCCCCATTCTAGCAGTAGAGGCTGATTTCCCAGGTCCTCTCCCCATCCCAGTCCACAGGCAGGCCCACTCCCCAGCTCTGTCCCCTCCACCCCACGGTACTATAACAACTTCCCTGATCCTGTGCCTTCTTTGTATATGGGCTTCTCACTAAAATAAATAAACTGTTCCCAGTTGGTACTGCTGTGTCTGCTCCTACCTGCCCCCGCCCCGACCCCCCCTCGTCCTGACCAATCTCAGTTCAGTCTGGAGGGGTAATAACCTTCCCTCGCTGGTCCCTTGATGATGGACCTTGCACCCCACAGCAAGCCACACATGAGAGATTTTGATTCAAGCACAGAGTTCACGGAAATCCAGTTTTAGGGAGAGCGACATGGGGGAGTGTTTTCTTTACCTGTCAGAGTTTGTGGCCTGTTCCTGCTGGGTTCATTTTGACATCAAACATTTCCATTTATTGCTAGGCTCCTGGCCTGGATTTGGCGAGGGAGGGAGTATGGGAAGGGAGTTGAAAACAAACTTGACGCATCCCCAGCTGATCTCAAACTACATAGCTCAGGATGGTCTTGAACTCGTCCTCTTCCGTGCTAGGGTATCAGGTATGACCCAAGCTGACTTTAGGAAGGGAGAGAGGGGGCAGGGGGAGGAAGAGAGGTCCCATCCAATTGGCCTGGCCCTTGAAAGTACACCCTCTGTGCTACCCACCATCTCTAATTGTTAGGCTGGTAGATGTCTAGCGATCCTCCCTCACAGCCCTGAAGCCTCTCTGCCAACCTCACTTCCTTTCTTCTGTCTGTCTGCTCTACTACATGCCAGGCTGTGTATTCAGCACTGCAAATAAAGCAATGACTAGGTCAGACACATCCCGTGTCCTCCTTAAACTAAAGTCCAGTGGGGAAGACCCATGAATCAGCCGTTAGCCCACTTTGTGAGAAGCTCTCATGTCATCCTAAGATCAGGAGAGGCACATAGGGAGCCCAGCCCAGCCCAGGAGCTCAGCAAAAGGACTTGGCTAAGCAGCCAAGACCTGAAGAATAGGTACAGGAGGTTGAGAAGAACGATCCAGAACGCCCCCTCCCACCCCCACCCCCCTGTCACCTCTCCAAGTGAAAAGAGATAGCATTGTCAGTGGTTTAAAGATTAGAGGCTGGGGCAAGGCGGCAGGTAGATGGAGTTGGGAGTTGTTAAGCCTGGCAATCTGAAAAGATGAAGCTAAGGAATGGAGCTAAAGTGGATACTGGGATAACTGGAAAGGCTCCAGTAAGAGGTGGAAAGGTGGACCATGAGAAATGGCTCAGCAGTTAAGAGTACTTACTATGTGTGCTCTTGCACAGGCCCTGGGCTGCGTTCCCAGCGTCTACACCAGCTTCGTAACCACCTGTAACTCCAATTCCAGGCAAGCAGATGCCCTCCAGCCCCACAGGCACCTGTGTGCTGTGGTATGCAAAAACTCACTTGGGTGCACACACATACAGATTATATATAGATCCTTTAAAAAAATTTTTTTTTAAAAAAAGACAGGTTTCTCTGTGTAGCCCTGGCTGTCCTGGAACTCACTCTGTAGACCAGACTGGCCTTGGACTCTGAGATCCTCCTGCCTCTGCCTGAGATTAAAGGTATACACGGATACTTTTTTTTTTTTTTTCAAGTGAAAAGGCTCTGTGTGGTGGAACCAAACAGGCCAGATTTGTAGTTGAGAATGCTTGCAAATTCTGTTTTCCTGCCTATAAAATGGAGGAAATGATATAGTAATCCAGCAAGCAGTGCCTGGCCCATAGCATTACACTTTCCAAGGTGAACTCTTGTTTTGTGTTGGCTACAGTTAAACTGTTATAACTTGCAGTGTGTGTGTGTGTGTGGGGGGGTGGTTGAGGATCAAACCCATAGTCTTGCATATTCTAGGAAAACTCTCTACTACTGAGTTACTACCAGCTCAAACCCCCCTTCTCTCCCTTTTGGAGAAAAGATCTTACTAAATTACCCAGGCTGGACTTAAACTCACACTGCCTCAGGTGGGCCTTGGACAGATCTCCTCCTGCCTCAGCCTCCAAGAGGATCACCAGGCCCTCCTAAAGGCCAAGCCTCGATCCTGCCTGTGCTTTACAGGACCGTAGTAAAGGCCGGGAAACCACAGGATAATCAATAGTAATGAACTAAGAAACCTAGGAAGGCCCAGAGAGTGGGGCACATACCAAGTTTTACCAAAAGAGGGCGCATGACATTTCGCAGGGAAGAGGCAGGGAACTGCTAAGAAGACTGGGCTGGGTTCCCAAGCCGCTAACCGCTAAGATGCCTTAGCTCCCGGGGAATCGTAATAAGGAAGCCAGCGGCACAGACAGTTGCTCGTCTCGGGTTAGGTGCACAGAAGGTTACCTTCTTAGGTGGTTGTGCAAGACGCGCAAGGTTTTATGCTCAGTCAAATGAGCGAGGTAATCATAAAATGGAACTTAACTAAAATTAGCACTGACCATAGCTCCTGCTCCTGCCTCTGCCTGTCCTAAGGGGTTTGGCTCTGGCTGTTTTTGTTGTTGTTTTCCAAGTACCAGAGATCAATACAGGGCTTCATGCATACTGAGTAAGAGCCATGCCTTCTGAGCTACACTCCCACCCTGATTTCGGATGTTTTTCACGAGAGAGAGAGAGAGAGAGAGAGAGAGAGAGAGAGAGAGAGAGAGAGAGAGAGAGAGAGAGAGAGAGAGAGAGAGAGAGAGAGAGAGAGAGAGAGAGAGAGAGAGAGAGAGAGAGACCTTTTCTTGGGCCTTTTGGATATTTATGGAAGTCAGCGGGTTGCACGCATATAGGATAGCTTAGTATAAGCTCGCATACTGGTTCCGGATTTTGCAAGTGTTCGTTCTGGGTCCATCATAGGAGTGAGAAACCACTGTGAGCCCCTATAGCAGAGCAGGTAAGCAGGTTGTCAGGTCAAACAGGTGCCTTTAGGAAAGGGACAGGGCAGGGAAGGGAGGTTTTAAAGAAGGAGACAGGAGAATGAACCAGAGAAAGTAGAACGTCAAACGAATGGTTAGCGGAACTCTGGGAAAGAAAGGGTTAACTTGGGGTTCGCCCCCAAGAAGTCTACGGTAGTTGGCGACGGGAGGCGGGACTTGAGCTCAGCCCAGGAAAACAACAGGCCTTCTCCAGCACCTTCACGGTTAAGGAGGTGGGCCTCGAGGAGAGCCACGTGTCGAAGCGCAAGGCTATTGGTTCTCCCAGAGTTGTTTGTGCGCGACCATTGGCGACGTCGGGGCGCCGGGACAAGCCGATTGGCTAGGCGTTGGAGGCACCGCCAGGGCAAGGGTAGGGAGGAGGCGGCCGAAGACCGTCTCCCGGCTGAGCTGGGCCGAGCTGACGGCCGGTGCCAGCGCCTCCAGCCCCGGGACAGCAGCGGGAGCCAAGCCCGAGCCGCAGGCGCCGTCGCCATGCGCTGGGTCCGGGCGCTGTTGAAGAATGCGTCCCTGGCAGGGGCACCCAAGTACATCGAGCACTTCAGCAAGTTCTCCCCGTCCCCGTTGTCCATGAAGCAGTTTCTAGACTTCGGTACGGAGTCGGCGTAGGCGGGCACCGGGGACGGTGGGCGCGGGGAAGGAGACCCTGGCAATGAGAGGTTAACGTCGGAGGAAGAGGTCCTGGGTGGCAGGAGGGTTGGCTTGGAAGAGTATGGACAGGAATGGGTAAACGGCGAGGCCAACCTGGCTGCCCACAAAGAGTTAAGAGTGCCCCCTTCACAGTTAACTAAGAATGGGGGCGCGGAGAAAGCGTTGCGAGGGATCGTGGAGAGTAAGAGGCAGTGAGGGCATAGGACCCTATCCAGACATGACAGAGTTAGTGGGCGATCCCGGCCACTGAGAGTGGGCAGCCAGGAGTAAACAGGGGACGTGCTGCTGGAGTGCTAAGGAGATTCAGCCATCTGGAAGACCTGTGCAGTGCACGAAGGGCGGGGTACTTCTGAACAGAGCAAGGGAGAAATGCCAAGGCAGGTGGGAAGGGGGCCCCTTGAGTAGGAGGTGCTAACAGGGGGAGCTCCCCTGACTGGTGAGCCTCCACCCACTGCAGCTGCCCACTGGGCAAGGACACTTGAAGATCAAATCTGTTCTGGCCTGGCAGCGGTTCCTAGCTGGGCAGAGCCCAACTTACCATGAGGTAGTCAGGTGGCTTTCACCCTCCCATGGCTACCCCTGGGTTTCTGAAGATCACCCACTCGGTATTCTGAGGGTGGAGGTGGCTTTGGGGCAGGAGAAAGCTTTGTGGAGTGGTGGATGGAGACGTTGTGTGGCCCCCATCTGTCTGCAGGGTATTCCCTGGTGCCAGCTGGTGTCGGGAGTGGACCCAGGTTTCTCAAGAGTTGACTGTGTCACAGGACAGGAAGATGGCCGACAGGACTTGGGCACCTGTTTTCCAGGATATGCCTTGGTTACTCCCAGTTCAGTTGGAGTTGTGAGCTTTGCTTGTGTAGGAAATCCTCCAGGGCCCACTCCAAGTCCCCGCTAAATGCCACAGCTAGAAGGGACTTGGCCGTAGTCCGGTCCACCTGTATGGGGAAAACTGCTGATGATATACAGTAAGTTACAGAGGCATCGCCTGCTGTTGATCCTAGGTCTCCTGTCTCTAGCTGACACAGCTCATTCCTCTACTGCCTGTTAATCTTGACCCTGGACCAAGGTCCCCATTTTACTCACAGATGGTCATTAACATGGCCAATTCTACATTGGCATTCATCTGTCTCCTCAGCCTAGATGAGGTGGCCTGCCTCAGGGATAATGCTGAATTCCTACAGTCCTGGGAACCTAGTCCTAGCACCCCAAGGAGAAAAGGATTTCTTAGGTGCCTCTGCACCTTGGGCTAGCCCCCCTGCGATGAGTGCCCACCTAGAGAGATGGAAAGGAAAGTGAGGTGAATCAGGCTAGAACAGTTCAGAGTCAGCCCCAGGAACATCTTGTTTCCCTGGTTAACAAACAGGGTTTTCACTGAGGGTCAGTGGGTGATACATTCACCTGAAGTGACGTCCAGGTGGTAGGATGTCTGGGGAAGACTCAAACATCGCAAGGCTAGGAGGGCTACCTTGCTGTGTGCCACAGATAGGTCCCATGGTCATTTCAGCCTGCCCAGTTTCCACATGCGGGACTGTCCCCATGATTTGCAGCTATTGATCGACCGACCCCTCTGTCATCCTCAGGATCCAGCAATGCCTGCGAGAAGACGTCATTCACTTTCCTCCGGCAGGAGCTGCCTGTTCGCCTGGCCAACATCATGAAAGAGATCAACCTGCTTCCTGACCGAGTGCTGGGCACCCCATCGGTGCAGCTGGTGCAGAGCTGGTGAGGTCCCCCTCACATAGTACCACCCCTCCATCCTCACCGTGTTCCTCCGTTCTTGTGTCAGAAGCTAGGACAGAGGCAAGGCATAGGGGCCCCAAGAGGCTGGAGAGTTAGCCAGGATCACGTGGACGTCCTCAGCCTGAGCAGGGTCAAAGGTCAAGCTCAGTCTGTGGGTCACCATCCCACTTTCCCTGGGGATTTAGGGTCCATTCAAGAAAGCGTAGCTTTCAAAGTCAAGAGCAGAAGTCATGCTGACATCAGCAGTAACCCCTGGCCTGCTCAGTAACTTGGGAAAACAAGAAGAAGAAGAAGAAAAAAGGTGAAGATTCAGTTATTCAGGTGGCAAATCTAACTTGTCTTGAATGTTGAAGAAACAGTTAAAAACAGACAATACAGTCCCTTCCCAAAGAGTTCAGAGGGCAAGGATCGAAAGTTCATTACAGGTAGCTGTAGGGACATTGCTGAGTGACTGGCGGCCAGATAGCCTCACATGAAACATAAACAAAGGTGTGTCTGTCACTGGGCACGTCCCTGGCTGATCATCAAGAGACTTTTGTGACAACTGGGCAGCAACCTAGTCATAGGATTTGCAACATGGGATGACTGAGGATTCCCTGGGGCTCGGCAGGATCATACCTGTGGTCCCAACACTATCCTGTGGCTAAGCAGGTGGCAGCAGCTAACTGTGCGGCTCTGGGATAAAAGCTGCCTTTGCCCTGAGCTGTTCCTCTGCAGCTGAAACAATAGATCTAGGCAGCACTGGTAGTACAGGCCTAGTAATCGCAGCTCAGAGGCTGAGGGTGGACAATCGCGATTGTAAGGCCAGCCTGAAGAACTTAGGGAGACCCTGTCTCAAAACGAACAAAGGGCTGGCTGTAGCTCAGTGGGAAAGCACTTGCCTGGTATAGATGAGGCCCTGTGTTCAAGTCTCAATATCACACACACAGACAAACACCAAGACAGCAGCAGCTTCCCACGAGGAGCCCAAGGCGTTCCTGGGAGACTGCCAAGACAGGCTAAACAAAATGCAATACAAACACGTGGAGGAGTCACGATCGTGGAAGGTTCCATTTTTCTTTTTAAATGAAAGACGTCATTGATTATGACGTCTCCCACTTACAGAAGGGTAGAATGTTCTTTTGACACCTGGAAAGCACAAAAGTGTAGACAGAACATGTCTACCGTTACCCTCCTTCATACCAGCCCCTGCTAGGATGTCCTGCGGGTTTCCGATGCCCTTCCAGCATTGAGTCTGTGCGTGGATATGTCTCTCCCTGGTTTATTCTAGAGAGACGGGCTCCGGTAAGGGATAGCATTGTACACACCAGGCCAGGTGCGTTGTAGGTATGCAGTGTGTGCTAACTGATGTCATGAGGAAAACTGAGCAGGGTGGAAACAATTCCAGTCTTCCTGGTGGTTGGCAGGTTGAAGCAGGAAGATAATGAGTTCAGGTGTTCAAGACCAGCTCAGGCACTGTTTGAAGCCAAAACACGTGGGAAAACTGAAAAGTATACACGGAAGGACTTGGATACTCAGAGCTAGACAGGAGGGGCTTTGAATAGACCCAAGAAGGTGACGGGTGGGTGGAGGGCAGGGTTTGAATTTCAGGTGGCCCAACTAAGTTACCTGTCATTGAGCCCTTACTAGGACGTCCAAGACCTCTGAGCCAGTCTGCGTGTCTTCCCACAGGGTGGCGGGGCTGTTGGGAGAAACCAGAAAGTACCATCTGTTCTCCCAGCCCTCCTCCAGTCTGTCCAGCTGACTGGAGTGGCTGACTAACCAGCTGGTCCCTGACTTCACAACAAGATCTCTCAGACCCTTCCCAAGAAACTGTTTTCTGAGGTAGCCAGGAAGGTTGACAAATGGAGGACCAGAGGAGGGCAAGAGTTTGCTGAACAGGGAGGCATAGCTTGAATTATTTTCCCCTCAAAGCTTGGAAGGAATGCCAGGGCACAGCAGGGAGGGGTAGAGCCAGAGAAAACACTTCTTGCAGCGCAGGATTCAGCGTGCAGGAGGGCATTGCCAAGGGGTGGTCGGTCATCCTGGTACACTAAAGAGAGACGCTGAGCGGGGTTGCAGAGCCAGTGGGCCGCAACCACAGCAAGAGAAGCTAACATGGCGGAACAGGAAGGACTTGCTCTCTATGAGAGAATGAGTGCAGTTTTTCTTCTAGGATAAACTCAAGGGGGCTGAGATGGTGGAGTGACGGAGGTGGGCAGGGCCTTCACAAGAAGAGGAACAAGGCCTGACTTCACAGAGAGCCTGGGAAGAGGGCCTCTAGCCTGAGTCTGATGACTTAGAGAGCAGAACCTGCCCTTGGGGATGTGGGGTGAGGGGTGCACAGAGGGAGGGAGCTGTTGGCAGCCCAGTAGTTACTACACAGTCATAGTTAATGGAGAGCGCTCGAGGCCTGGGCTGACACTCAACATGATAACTTCCCAGTTCAGAATAAACCGGATCAACTCTTAGCCTGCTCAGGCTTGGAGGAATGGGGCTATATTTGGGGGGGTGGTTACCAGAAGGTGGGGCTGCCTCCTAGGCTTAGCAACAGCATGTGTGACCTATGTGACGGTAGAGTCTTGATAGGTACCCTACACTACAGGACAGTAGGGCTTTCCTGGGCTCAGCTTCCTGGGCTGTATAGTGGAGTCCCGTGCTGTTTCTCAGGGTCCTGTGTTACTGAGAATGTAGAGCACATTGTCTCTGTTAGGGTTACCCTTGCTGTGACTGTGGCCACAAGCACGGCAAGGAAAGGGTTTATGCAGTGTGTACTTCCACATCATAGTCCATCACTGAAGAAGTCAGTACTGGATTGCTTCCTGTGGCTTGTGCAGCTTGCTCTCTGACAGGACCCAGGACCACTAGTCCAGGAATGGCACCACTCAAATGGGCTATTCCCTACAGCTCAGTGTTCCGGAGACATTTTCTCACTTGAGGCTCCCTCCTCTTTGACATCTCTTGTTTGTGTCAAACTGACATAAAAGTAGCCAGCACACACATCTAGAACAGTACCGGCCTCAGTCCTATGCTCCTGGGCAGCTGTACCTGCAGGTCAAAGGTGACGCAATTATGTCAGAGGTCTCAGAGGCAGCACATCAATGAGAACACAGGGTAGACGCCCCCCTCCCCAAGACTAACACACCTGAGGGCTCGTGGAGTATCAGGGTCCCTCTGTTTGCTAATTCAGATGGTCCTGTAATCTGGATGGCATCTCCTAGCGTGTCTCCTCCTCATCTCCAGATGAGAGACGGAGGCTCAGGAAGTGGGGCATCTTGGCTAAGGTTGGTTAGGGAGTCCTGGTGGATCTGGGATTCAGATTCAGGCCCATGGGTTCTGGAGGCTGCATTTGAGGGACAGGAAAGTTTGGTATGGGGTCATGTCACAGGGCAATGATTTCCACGTTCCCATGCAAGCCTGGGGATAAGTAGGGCTCGCCTACAGAATGGAATGTCTCCTAGTGATGCCAAGGTGCACAGGGGTATCCAGTGGACCCTCTCGGGAGGAAGACCACCTGAAGAGGCGTGGATAGGCAGAGGGTGCTTCCCCAAACACAGCCAGTGAGCCACTGCTGTCGCTGGGTTTTGTAGAGTTGTAAGGGGTGTGTGGGAGCGGATGATTCGGTGGGTATGTATGTATGTGTGTGAGAGTGGACATCCTTCTCCCTGGATTGTCCACAGGGTATGGTATGTGGACCCCAAGCCCTGCCTGGGAAGAGTCCCACTCCCATCCCACAAAAGCCAGCAAGCCCTTGTCTTGAGCAGAATGAGGGGCAGAAGGTCCATAGACAAGAGGTGGAGCCTGCACTAAACTAGTCAGTTCCTCAGTACACCAGCATGCCTGGCCTAGTAGTCTCACAGGGAGTTATATCACCCCAAGGCTTTTTTTTAAAACTGTTATTTATTTTTAAAGATTTATTTATTTATTATATGTAAGTACATTGTAGCTGTCTTCAGACACTCCAGAAAAGTGAGTCAGATCTCATTAAGGATGGTTGTGAGCCACCATGTGGTTGCTGGGGTTTGAACTCCAGACCTTCGGAAGAGCAGTCAGGTGCTCTTACCCACTGAGCCATCTCACCAGCCCTCCCCAAGGCGATTTTAAAGCTAAGCTCTACCCAATCCTGAGTCCTGAGCTTCCGGCTGTGAAGCACATTTTGCAGTTGGGCTGGAACATCCCGGTGGCCTTCAGTGAATAGCCAGTGTCCAAACCCAAGCCCACTGGCCATTCACAGAGTGACTCCAGATGGGGGCTACGTCTGCCCTCGCCCTTTGTGCGAGTAGCCACCCTCCTCCCTCCCATGACTGCGGTCTGGTTCACACTGTTGTCCGTGGGCGGCAGCTGTTGATGCTGCTACACACCCACAGATGCACACTCTTTCCATTTACACACTTATTCCTGTGGCTCAGCCGTCTCTCTGCTCCCACACAGTGCCTGCAGGTGGCTGCGTGCCCTCCTCCCTCTTCTAGTTCTACTACCCGCCTCTCCCCTCGGGCCTGCATTCCACTCCCTGGAGGGTATCGGCTAGGGAGTGGGTGTGTGTCTCTGTTATACTGGGGCATTGGAGACACTAGATTTTACCAAGAAGGAGGTGGGTAGATTAGACTCTAGGCTGTCTCCTCTCAACTTGGACTCATACTGTGCCTTAACCTCTCCCTGGCTCTGGAGAGGGGCTACCCAAGGGTCAGCATAACCCTACCTCAGTGTCTCTCTCTCTGGAGGATCTAGTTGTATCCCAATCCCAGGGTGACATGGAAGGCCAGGCCTACGGGCACCTTAGGGCTAGCTACCAAGGGCCCTGAGCAGAAGCAGCCTCCCCTGTTCTTCCCTGGAGAATCAGGAGCACACCCAGCATTTTTTCCCTATGGAAAATGGCCCCTTGAGGGACATACAGGGATGTCAGTCTCCAGTGTCCCCACAGCAACCCCGCGACAGTTTTGACTTTTGTCAAAGGATCCAGGTGGCCCTTGTTCCACAGTAGTAGCCATGTCACCAGTTCTATGTCTTCTCCTGAAAGTTCACTCTACAGCCCTGCCCGGCCTTGGAAGCTAGGACTGTGCCTGTTTATATCTCTGGGCGTGCACAGAGCATCCTACTTCTGAGAACCTTTCCTAGTTGGAGAGGAGACCTGCCCCGCCCACCAGGCCTAGAGGTGGAACAGTCGGAACGGCTCACCCACATCCACCACCTCTGGGCAAGCACAGAGCCTACTGCTTCTGGCCTTTTGGGGCCCTGCCCCCCGTGGATCTTGAGGAGGGGTCATGTGGCCCACCCTCCATCTGCTCTGTCCTTTCCTCTCCCCCGCCCCCCCCCCATACACATTCACACTTGTAGCTTCTCTTCCAAGTCCCCTCTCCCTCAAAGCCCCCTCACCTATTAGTGATCAAAGGCCCTGTGTGGGCCTCTGAGCCCAGATAGGCAGCAGTGATGATGAGGGCACAGAAGTAGCTCAGTGAACGCCAGCTGCCATGCCTGTCTAAGGAGACTAAGGTCTTCCTGATGCAGGTATCTGGGCAGGGGTGAAGGGAGACTGTCAGGAAGCTGGCTTCTTCATTTATCCCATCCACAGCGATCCCCGTAGGTATTGTGTTAGGTTCTGGCTGGGACGAAGAGGAAGGAGCCCCAGACCAAGCCTGCTCCTGCTCCCTTCGCCGAATAGCCCAAGGTGCCGCAGTAGTGGAGCTGAGTGGGTGTGCTCAGCTGGAGACAGGTTTTGAGTGGCCATCATTCAGCGCATTCACTGCACAGTGAGAGATAAGGATAAGAACTCCCACCTTTCCTAGTGAGAAAACAAGCCCAGAGAAGTGCCACAGCTAACCCAGGACCACAGTGGAACCCAGCGGCACCAGCAAAGAGCAGCAGTTGTGGGGTGCAAAGAGCAGGGCATTCTACACAGAAAGGGAGGCCGGGGTGAGACCGGAGCAACGGCAGCCCTGTCAGTGGCAGGAGCTCTGGAGCTCCACAAGGCTCGGCTGTGCTCCCACCCAGCGGGGGCACTGCTGTGGGGCCCATTCCTTCCTCTCTTCTCAGAGCTCTGGGTGATTTCAAATAGGTCCAAACCTAGTGTCTCCGCTAGAGACACTGCTGGGCCTCAGGGGCTCCCATGACAGGACTCCAGGTAGCCCTCCCAGCCCTCAGACCAGAAGTGTTTCTGCCCTAGGCTCACAGTTCACATTTCCAGAATAAGACACAGGCTGGAGCAGGCCTGGAGGGGAAGCTAAGGTCGTGGTTCAGTCAGGCAAGGGGACAGTGACATCAGATTGGCACCATCTCCTGCCTCAGGCAGCCCTACCTCACTCACACCGCAGAAGCTCAGTGCTCAAGCCCCACATTCTTTATTCATTAACCTTTCCTAGTTGGAGAGGAGACCTGCCCCTCCCACCAGGCCTAGAGGTGGTACAGACCTCAGGGCTCACCCACACCCTCCCTGCTCATTGGCTTCGCAGAGCAGAATGAGCCTCCCTGGTCCTCCCTGAGGACAGAGCTAGCCACACCTACTCACCTTTTAAAATGAGGGTTCCCGAGGCAGGTCCCAGATCACTCTGGGAGAGGTGCTGTGTCAGCAGCTAACCTGCTGGCAGCACCCATGGTCCACTCGAAGCCTCAGCCCCCTATGGAGATACCAGGATCTTTGTCAGCAGAGGGGCTCAGCAAGGCAAGTAGATGTCTGAGCCCTCTGTTACTGTAGGACAGTTGGGCCTCAGACCCCTTGTTCTCTCCAGCCTCTAGAGAGGGGGTGATTTCTGGACCCTCCCACGGTTGCTGTTAATCGGGTTCCGGAGCAAAGACATGCACTGTTAAGGGAACTGACAAATTCAAGGTTTTACTAGTTGTCAGGGAGACCCAGAGCGGATAGAATGGGGTGTTGATTGTCAAGCCTGTTCAGCTCTGTGCGCCACCTACTATAGCATCTGAGGGGTGAGAGGGAACATTGTGTAGTCTCAGCTGAGCCTATGAACGTCTCTGCTTTCACACAGGTATGTCCAGAGTCTGCTGGACATCATGGAATTCCTGGACAAGGACCCCGAGGACCACCGGACTCTAAGCCAGTGAGTGAGCACCCTCTTTTAGGGGACAAGAAGGCAGGTGCAGGCAAGGACATCTTGGTCAGGGCCACAAGGATGGAATGCCAGCTGGGTACAGGGAAAGGCCCTGCCTTCAGGGATGTGCCAAGAAAGGGGGAAGGCAGGCTACTTCTGGGAAATCCAGATCTGCTGCGAGAGATGAGAATGCTAATTATCAGTGTACCAAGAGGATGTGGGGGAACCCTGCCCCCAGAACAAACCTTCAGAGGAACCGAGAGCTTTAGCTGTAAACAGGAAGATGGATGGAGAGCTGGGACAGCAGTGGTGGGCTTCCAGTGGGTGAGAACCGTGTGTCTGTGGGTCTGGGGAGGAGAAAATGAAGGAACTGATAGGCTATTGGGAATAATGGAGAGCCAGGGTGTCCCCAAACCTGAGACTGGGTAGAGGCAAGTGTCTGCCTTCTCTGAAGGTTCACAGATGCCCTGGTCACCATCCGGAACCGGCACAATGACGTGGTGCCCACCATGGCACAGGGAGTGCTGGAGTACAAGGACACCTATGGCGATGACCCCGTCTCCAACCAGAACATCCAGTACTTCCTGGACCGCTTCTACCTCAGCCGCATCTCCATCCGAATGCTAATCAATCAACACAGTGAGTCCTGGCTGCTTCAGAGAGGGCAAGGGGCCCAGCAGGGCATGCCAAGAAGGGCACCGCCCCCACAAGAAAGCAGGCTCTCCACTTCAGCCTCTGGGCTCAGAGGCCTGAGTGACATTTGGGAACTGAAGAGTGTGGCTTAAGTCATGTGTCTATAACCCTAGTACATGGGAAGCTGAGGCAGGAGAATAGTATATGTTTGAGGCCAACCTCAAAAAAAGAAGTAAATAGAAAATTTAAAAAGTAATTGGTTCCCAAAGTAAAGTAAAAAGTACAACACTGAGTTGAAATTCTGTTGTTGTAAATATTTGTAAATGTCAAACATGCTACGTGTTCTGAAAACAATTATATTTATTTATTTATGCACATGTGCACATGTTGTGGGCAGAGAGCATCCTGCAGTTCACGTTCTCCTTCCATCATCTGGGCCTTGGGGATTGAACTCAAGTTGTCAGGCTAGGCTGCAAGCACCTTTACCCACTGAGCCACCTTGTGAGCCATTTACACATACTGTCCCCCACCCACCCCCACCCACACCCAACACATTAAGAACTCCATTGTATTAAAAAACGCTTTATCATTTACCCTTTCCTGTCCAGAGTTTTCTATGCTGGTTGACAAAGCAGAGCCACCCTAAGTTAAGTGAGTTCTTTATGTTCGAAGAAAAGCAAGCTGGTGGAAGCTATCTTACAGTATTGTGTGAAGATATGAAAGCAAAGCGTACATTCAGAGCTGGGCTTGGTGATGCACACCTTAAATCACAGTACTTGGGAGGCAGAGGCAGGTGGATTTCTGAATTCACAGCCAGCCTGGTCTACAGAGTGAGTTCCAGGACAGCCAGGGCTACACAGAGAAACCCTGTCTTGAAAAAAAAAAAAGAAAGAAAAAGAAAATACATACATACACACACACACATACATACATATATACATATGTGCACACACAGATACATGCATACACATACATACATACATACATACATGGATACACACATACATACATGGGTACACATACATACATGCACACATATACACATGTATATATAACACAATACATACACATATATACACACATATACACATATATACATACACATGTATACACACATACATATACACATACACATACATAAATACACATATATACATACACATGTATACACATATACATATACACATATACATACATAAACACACATATATACATACACACATACACATGTATACACACATATATACACATGTGCACACACATATATACATACATATATAATATACATGTATATACACATATACACACATGCACACAAAAATACACATATACATACACACATATACACACATACATATAGACATACATACATACACTCATACATATAGACATATATACACACACATATATAAACACATACATATATACATACACACATAATTCATACACTCATACATATATACATATATACACACATGTATACATACACACATAAACACATGCATACATGTATACATGCATATACATATACATACACTTAACAGGGTATGATGTGGAGAGGACTATGGAAGGACTTCTGTAAGGTGCAGAGGCTCTGGAAGGCCCAAGCTAGAGGGAAACAAGACTTGGGGGGCATGGTTAGCATGGACCATACAAAGGCCTACAGATGAGGTGAAGAGTGGGGTGTTTAGGAAGAGGGAGAACTAGATCCTGTGAACTTGCCAACCGCGCCCTTCCCTCTGCCCACAGCCCTCATCTTTGATGGCAGCACCAACCCAGCCCACCCCAAACACATTGGCAGCATCGATCCCAACTGCAGCGTGTCTGATGTGGTGAAAGGTAAGCCCCCCACCATAGGCCTGGCCCACAGAGGAGCTCCAGGGACCCCCTCCCAAATAGCCAGGTCAGAGGGTGATCCATTCCCAGCAGGTGGGGGCGCCATGTCAGTTTTCATGTCAGTGCCAAAGGGACTGCTGCTGGGTCAGCCACCCATAACCTGAGTGGTCCTGTCTCCTCCCAGATGCCTATGACATGGCTAAGCTCCTGTGTGACAAGTATTACATGGCTTCCCCTGACCTGGAGATCCAGGAAGTCAATGGTAAGCAAATGAGTGTGTGTACATGTGTATCTACATGTGTGTGCACATATGATTACACGTGTGTATGTGTATATGTATGTATGTGTGTGTGTACATGTATGTGTGCATGTACCCATGCAGGCCAGAGTAGGGGAGCTAGGAGGTCAGACTCCCCTAGAGAGGAGCTGCTCTGTATTATCAATTTGTTGGATAATTGCTCACTATTTGTTATACTTAACATGTAAAGACAGGCAAGGCCCCTGTCCTCACAGAGCGTACATTCTTGGTGCTAGGGAGGTTGGGACCTGTGATAGGTGACCACTGACCATGCAAATACACCAGCTAATTTGAAAACCTCACAAATGATAGGAGGGGACAGGATGTGGGGTAACAGGCCGGAGACTGTGGAGAGTGATGTGTGATGTCCCCAACCCAAGAACCTGCGTCTTCATCGAGAGATGCTTCCGGGTGGTCAGAGCCGGTACCCAGGCCTCCCATGCAGCTGGAAGGAAGGAAGAAGCAGGGTTGAACTTGGGGCTTCCAAGGGTTACTAGCTGTGGCTGCTCAGAGTGGGCCCAGCCACTTAGCCACCTAGGCTGGGTACAGCTGTGGAGAGAGGGAAGAAGGTCTGCTTTGAAGGTGACCTTGCTGTATGACTCCTGGCCCTGGTCTCTGTTCCCACAGCCACCAACGCCACCCAGCCCATCCACATGGTCTATGTCCCTTCCCACCTATACCACATGCTCTTTGAACTCTTTAAGGTAGGAGGTTACCCTTCTCGGGGGTGGGGGTCGGGGCTAGGAAGGGTCAGCCCTTGACCCCCAGCTTCAGCAGGCACCTTTGGGGCTGGCTTCTCTCACTGCATCATCCTTCATTCCCTTCCCAGAATGCCATGCGGGCCACTGTGGAAAGCCACGAGTCCAGCCTCACACTCCCCCCCATCAAGATTATGGTGGCCCTGGGCGAAGAAGATCTGTCCATCAAAGTATGTGACCCTTGACTTGGCCATGGGAGGTTACAGGGTGGGGCGGGGGGCAGAGGGAGGAGTGGAGCACATAACTTCGGAGGGTTTCTCACATGCCCCCTGCTCTCCCAGATGAGTGACCGAGGCGGGGGTGTCCCCTTGAGGAAAATCGAGAGGCTCTTCAGCTACATGTACTCCACAGCTCCCACACCCCAGCCTGGCACTGGGGGTACCCCGCTGGTGAGATAGATGCCTTCCTCCAGTCCCCTGGCTCCTGCTTTTTAAACTCCCAAGTATATCCCCCTCCCCACAGCCCACCCCATGGCTGTGTGGTGTGACAACAGTCTCCTGTTGTGACTCCAGGGCCTCCCATCTCTCTACCGCTTGCTAATAGCCCCCTGCCTGCTGATCATCTGCCCATCTGTTTAGCTGTCACTTCTCCTTGGTCCTCTCTCCTCTCTTTCTCCACCGCATTGCTAATTGCTGTCACCTCTGTCCCTGCTCCTGTGGAATAGGCAGTCCTGGGCTTAGGGAATAGACTTGAAGGAACTTTTAACCACTGGCCTGGGTAGAACTCTCCCGCCCAGACCAGCGTCTCTCCATGCATTCTCTGCAGTCCCCCTGCCTCCCACCTACTCCCATCTGCTTCAGAAATGTCCCTTTTCCACCCCTTCTTCAGCGCCCCTGCCTGTCCCCAGTCCAGCATTCCTGGCTCACTTTATGACCTGTGACTCCTCTGTAGGCTGGCTTTGGGTACGGACTCCCCATTTCCCGCCTCTACGCCAAGTACTTCCAGGGGGACTTGCAGCTTTTCTCTATGGAGGGCTTTGGGACAGATGCTGTCATCTATCTGAAGGTGAGGCCCGCCAGGGGCAAGCTGACTGCTAACAGGTTTCTACCCACCCCTCTGCCTTCCTGACTCCAAACTCAGTTCTTGGATCTCCAAGACTCAGAGGAGCCTTGGCTCCTCAAGCACTGTAACTGTAAACTACTGTGGTAGGCACCTTCAGGGGGTCTAAGGTCTGTGAGTAAGGCCCCTCTTCTGAGAAACCCTAGGCTAGAAGGAAGGGGACCTTACAGGTCTTGGACTTCAGTTGATCGGAGTAGTGTACCTTGGGGATTAATAGGGATCACACAGCCAAGCCTCCTCCCTCTTGATCCTTTTTGCCCCCCTGATCGTGGAGGGACCAGCTTCATGGAATGGGCCAGGGCAAGAGACAGAAGGCTCAGACTCTTTTAGGGGGCTTTTCCGGGTCTGGGGTAATGTCTCAGCTGATGCCTGGTTATGAGGCTGACTTAGACCTGGGTTAGGACTCCAAGGATGGAGACCATCAGGGCCTGGGTGGGAGAGGGTAGTAAGCTGGGGTGTGGGCAAGCAGGAGGTTAATGGTAATGCTCTCTAGGCCCTGTCCACGGACTCAGTGGAGCGCCTGCCTGTCTACAACAAGTCTGCCTGGCGCCACTACCAGACCATCCAGGAGGCCGGTGACTGGTGTGTGCCCAGCACAGAGCCCAAGAACACATCGACGTATCGGGTCAGCTAGGGGCCTTCCCTCCCTGGCACCTGTAGGATGCTGCCACCTCTGAATCCAGCCACCACAGGGACCCTCCCTATCTATCCCCTAGGGTACAAGGGGTGAAACTGGGTCTCCCTGATGGCCAGATCTGTCTTTGTAGAAATCTCAGTGGCCCAACTGTGGTGGTCCCTAAGTGCCAATATGTCTCTGTGGAGAAACCCTAGGGGGTTTCCCTGGAGCCCGGTTTCCATAGTGATGCTTGAGGATTGGGGATGGCTCTCCCTGATGGGGTGGCCCAGAGACACTTCTCCCAAGATCAGAGTTGTCTGTTTTCTACCAGAAGCCCTGTGTCCCCCTCACTGCCTGCATAGTCCTGGCCTTCCAAGTGGCTGCTCTGCTTGCCTTATGCCCACACACTGTACAGGCACATTTGGGCTGGGTTCTTTGTCAATGTTAAGGCGGATAGAGTGCCCTCAAGTCTGGAGAGGGACTGGGGGAAGATAGGGTCCACCCTTGACCCTGATCCTGCAGCCTCTATCTCTACTCTGGATGGTATGAAGTTGCAATTGGGAACTTGAGAGTGGGTAGCGGTTCTCACCAGGGGCCCACCCAGAAGGCAGGCCTAGGAGTAAGCTGCCCCCAAGGAGATCTTAACAATGTTTCTGTTTAGCCGCTTCCTAAAGCCTTGCCTTGCCCACCCAGCATGTCCTCACGTGCACACCTCCCCTGCCCAGTCCACACCCACCCTATGCTGCCTGAGCTTCAGACCCCACCCCACCCCACCCCTATGCCCACTATGTGTGCACAGGTGACTCACCCCTAGGACAACCCTATGTACATAGCCAGTTTTGTAATCTCAGAAGCCCCGCCCTTCCCCTCCGCACACAGGGGTTAAAGCCGTGTGCCCTCCCAGTGGCTGGGATGGTGACAGTGACATCCACAGTAAACAGATGAAATGTGACTGCTGCCTGGCTTCCTTGCTCGGGGAGGGGGAGCCCACACATGAAGCACCCGTGAAGACTGGTCCCCTAGGACTAACAGTACTCAGGACCTGGGCCAGCTGAGCTCGCCACCAGGCAGGGCCGTCCACTCAGGCGTAGCTTAGTCCCTTGTCCCAGACAGGAAGATCACTGGTGTGTGGTAAGTATTTATTGAAAGAAGTTGATAACCATCTTCCTCCTTCACATGCAGGTGGGCACACTTGGCTCTTCACGGCTTCGGGGACAGTAGAGCCTCCACCCTCCCCACCCAGTCTAGGAAGTGCCAGTGCCCCTATACCTTAGTTTTCCCTATGAGGCCCCCACTTCCAGTGAAGGTGACTGAGCCCAAACATGGGGCCCTGGCCTTCAGCCACTTTCCCAGGCAGGAGAGAGGGAGTTAGCATGCAGGTCCTGTTCACCCCTCCAGGAAACTGGGAGAGGTGGGGGTTTGTCATCCAAAACCTGGGCCCAGTAGTAACTGACCAGCACCCAAGAAGCTGGGTCAGCATTGCACCTGGACCCTCTATCTCTGAACATGCCCTACATAGGACATGTGCCAGTCCCACGCAGGGCTGGCCCAGTCCCCCTCTGTAGCCTAGCAAACCTAAGCCACCAGTGTCTGTCCATCCGCTCTAGGCCTCTGAGGCCTTGACATACCCAGGGCACCAGGGAAGCTGACGGACCCTTTCAATCTGGCAGCATGCAGGCCACACTTAGGGCGTGCCGCTTCACCATCTAGACACTAGTTGGGGGAGTGACCTGTGTCCCCAACAGCTCTCAATTTTTCCTGCCCCCCCGAAGGCTCAAGTACTCTCCGAAGAAGTGGATTTTAGCTCTGCGAAAGGGACTCAATGGGAGAGGAGCAGACCTGTGTGCTGGAACCTGCAGGGGAGGGAAGGGGAGAGAGAGAGAGAGAGAGAGAGAGAGAGAGAGAGAGAGAGAGAGAGAGAGAGAGAGAGAGAGAGAGTGAGAGCTCCCTTCTCCCCCTCTGCTGTCCTTACAGAGGCCAGCTTACCCTGCCCTGCTCTCTCTCTCCTCTGAGGAGGTGTCTAGGAATCCACCCTGAGTGCTACTGGCACTTCCCACTGGCCTCTCTGGGGAGATCTGTTCTCCCACCACACAGCCACCTTCAAACGGTGAGGAGACACAGCTGTCTCCTGTCTCCAGTCGGGTTGCCCAGGCTACTCTCTAAACCTAGGAATCCTGGCCATGGTAGGGCCTCTCCTGCTAGATTTCTTCCTGCTCGGACCACTCTAGTCAGAGGGCGGAGGTTCCACCTGAACCAGGCTCCTCTGGGCTCCGTGTTTGCTGCATTCCTGGCCTCTGCCCTCTTCATCGGCCACCTGCTTCCCCCTGGAAGTCTGCGCCAAACAAGTCCTCGAAATTGGGTTTATTACTGGGCCCTGCCCCCTGGGGTCTCCCTCCAGAGGACTCAGTCCAAACAGGGTGAGAGGGGGGCCGCGTGCTCCGAGAGCCTGGTGCCTGGACCCTGCCTCCCTGGTGAGGCCCATGTAGGTGGCTGCAAGTGCGCCGGGGTGCCAGCCCCGCCAGCCATCCCTAGCTCTTCTTGGCATCGTGCTCGCGGCGCCGCAGCTTCTCCCGCTGCCTTGCGGTCTTCTCCTGCGCCTTCCGTTCCTTCTCAGCAGCCGCTGCCAGCTCCTTCAACTTCCGCTTCACCAGTGCTCGGTCATGCGAATTGCTGAGCCCCAGGCTCTGGGAAGAAATCCAGATTGAAGGAAAGAGGCCTAGAACGCTGCCCCGCAGACCCACTAGAGTCTGCTTGGAAGGCTAGCCTTTGCCTAGGGATTGGGGGTCCCAAGGTAGGAGGAATGGCTTGCAAGTGGCGGAGATGACAACTCTCTGGCACTAGGCCATTTGCGACCCCCGTCCTTGGCGCCAGATCCTTAACCTAGGATTTCAGCCTTAGTATGATCCTGCTCAACCTCTGAGGTCCTCAGAGTGGAGAGTGACTTGTTCAAGGTCAAGTGGCTTATTGGTTAGGTCCCTTCCCGTTTCAAGAGTTCCTATGGGGGGCTGGTGAGATGGCTCAGCGGTTAAGAGCGCCAACTGCTCTTTCAAACGTCCTGAGTTCAAATCCCAGCAACCACATGGTGGCTCACAACCATCCGTAACGAAATCTGATGCCCTCTTCTGGAGTGTCTGAAGACAGCTACAGTGTACTTACATTAAATAAATAAATAAGTAAATAAACAAACAAACAAACAAATAAATAGAGTTCCTATGGGGCTCTCTCTCCCTCAGTCCCAGGAACCTGCAGATATTGGAGGCCACCTCTCCACACTGTCCACTTAGCACGCCAGAGCCTGGTGCTATCCAGGATCTGAGAATGAATATGGAATGGAGCTAGCTAAGAAAGTAGCCTTGATGGTAGTTCAAAGGTCAAGGTCAGCCCGAAGACCCGGGCTGGAGCTAGAAGGTCAGATAGAAGCGATTAGGCTTGAGTTTCAAGTCAGATGGAGGTGTTGTACTACACTGTGAAAGGAGTACCTTACATAGAGGTCAGACACCAGGTCAGAGGCTACACAGGGAGAGGCAATGCCAGGTCAGTCCAGGAGGTTAAGTCAGGGTCAAAAGTCAGGACAAAGGGTGGTCGGTCCCTGCCTCTAAAAGCTATCTCAGTCTGAAAGATCATCACCTCTGCACTCTGACTCACCTTCAGTTTGCTTCCATCCAGCTGCAGGAGCTGCGGCCCATCCACCTGCCGGGCAGCAAACTCGGCAGCATACTGCTCCAGGTTGAGGCTCTGCAGCCACTGGCCCACCTGCTGGCTGGTCCAGTGTTGTACGGCAGGGAGGGACTCATCCAGGAACTGATAGAGATGGGGAGAGTACAGGAAGCCTGGCCTGCGGCTGGGTCCCCCCCAGCAGGCACAAAGGTCAGCCTCACTCACCTCATCTGAAGACTGGGACAGCGTGTGGTAGGGATAGGAGCATTTGGTCTCCTGTCGAGGACCACCGGGGATCTTGGGGCTGCTGCTGGGGGGTGTGGAGTCATCGCTCAGGGTAGATTCCTACACGGAAAGGGACGTGTAAGTTCACCTCCCACCCCAAGCCCATCACCTGACCAGAGCAAGCTGAAATACTACGCTAGGCACCAGCAGCCGTTCAATGCTCCAGGACCAGGAACTCAGAACTAGACAGCCAGACACAGGCTGTGATGACTGAAGTGACATATCAGAACCTGAGCCCTCTAGGAGGGAACGGACTACCTAGAGGACATAGTCCTAGCATTAAGTTAGGCTGATGGATGAAGAGGAATGGAGGGGGCTAGGTGCTGCTTCCTGTAGGCAGCTTACCAGAATCCCTCCCCTAGGCTGGGTCATGTGTCCCTGCTACATAACAATTCTTCTCCTGGGCTGGAGGGATGGCTCACGGGTTAGGTTAAGAGCACTGGCTGCTCTTCCAGAGGTCTTGAGTTCAATTCCCAGCAACCCTATGGTGGCTCAGAACCATCTATAAGGAGATCTGGCGCCCTCTTCTAGCCTGCAGGCATACACGCAGGCAGAACACTGTTTACATAATAAGTAAATAGGTCTTTTACAAAAGAATCCTTCTCCTAGAACTCTTGCATCCTGGCTGGTGGGTAACCCACCAATGGCCTTGAATCTCTGTGAGGACTTGGGCTGTGTCTCTCTCAGCATGGTGTCCCCTGGGACCAGCACAAAGGGAGGGACTGAGGAAGACTATCGTGGTTATAGACTAAAGCTGCACATCAGAAGGGCCTCTCCCCTGAACTCCACGATTTCTGATTCCCCTAAGCCCCAGCACCATACACAGCTGTGCACATCTGTGGGCGAGTCCCCTTTTCCCCAAACCTCCTTTGCTTATCTGTACAATGCAGGTAATAATGTCTACCTTGCCCAAGTCACAGTTAAAGCCACAGACAACAGTGGGCTTTGTAAAACACAGCGGTCTTTGCGAACATAAGGAGACTTTAGTATTGGTTGTGTTGATGGTTCCTATTGCCTAGGGTCTGGAGCTTTCAGAGGACTAGGTGGGGGTCCTGCTCATCTCTGCTACCTCCAAGACTTCCCATCATGCACATGGCCAGCTCTTGATGGCACAGTCCAGACCTGACTCAGGCAGAACAGTAAGAAGCAGGGCTCTTCAGACTGAGTGAGCAGTGGGGGGCCTCAGTGTTCCCACAGGAATTCTGAGTATAGGAAGCAGTATAAACACATGAAATATGAATGGGTACGAACGCACGAGGCATGACTGAATGAAGCCAGAGAGTAGACGCAAGCCATGAGTCACTAGGCAGCTCTGTGGAGGGATACTATGGGTCCCAGAAAAACCTGGGTCCCAGTCCAAGCCACAATGAAGTATGTTCTTGTCCTGAGCCTAGAAGCCAGTATGGGGCAAGAACGTCCCAGGTTTACACTGGGAAGGATGGCACATTCTTCTAGTCCCAGCACTCAGAAGGCTAAGGCAAGAGGCTGTGTTGTTCCAGGCCAGCCTGGGCTACAGAGTAAGACTGCCTCAGCAGGGAAAAAGAAAGAAGGGAGGGAAGGATAGATGAGAAGAAGGAAGGAGAAAAAGAAGGAATGAAGACCTGGGCTTACCTGGGAAGCTGACTTCTTGGGGCTGAAGCCCTCGTGTTTGGGGGAACAGGTCGGGGAGGTGGTACTCCCCGAGGAAGCAGAGCCCTTGCCGCTGTCCGTGAACCAGGAAAAGGGCAGGAACGGGGAGCTTCCTGTCCTTCCAGAGCCTTCTACAGACTCCCTGTGGAGAAAGCATCCAGCATGGTGTGGGTGACCAGGAGTGGGTGGGAGCTGTGGGTGGGTGGGTGGGTGGGTGCCATGGGGACCTCTCACCTGCTGCCCATGGACAGGCGGTTGCTACCCTTCTCCTTCCGGCTCCTGCTGGTGGATGCTCGGCGGAGAGTGACCCTGGAAGGAGGCAGGGGGGAGAAGTAGGGCATACCTGCCCACTGTGATGCTCTGACCCCAACAGCTCCAAGGACACTTGCAATATCTGTCCCCACTCACCCCAGGTCCAGGAATTTCCTGCGAGTCTTCTTGTCCAAGCCGATGGTGGGGCTGGCAGGCTCAGGGGGGCTGGCATCCCGGCTGTCATCTTTAGAAAGAGAAGGGGAGGAAAACAACTAACGCAATGGTCTGCTGGCCTCCTGCCGCCGCCCGTGTCGGGTAGACATTTCTTGACGTAGAATTAGGCCATTTGGCCCTAGGGTTCTTCATTAGCTGTGTGACCCAGGATAAGACACTGTCTGTGTGTCTTATTTCAAGCAGAGATGAGCCAATTTTACAGTATCTAATGGGAGCCTAGGCTTTTGCCTTTTACAAACTGTAAAAGCACTTTACATCTGAGAAGGCAGGACCGCTTTGGTTTTGTTGCTGTTGTTTTGAGATAGGGTTTCTCTGTGTTGCCTTAGCTGTCCTAGAACTCACTCTGTAGACCAGGCTGGCCTCAAACTCAGAGATCCACCTGCCTCTTGCCTCCTAAGGGCTGGGATTAAAGATGTGTACCACTACCACCCAGCCAAAGGTAGAGGTATTAATATTAATTAGTTCTTTTTTTGAGACAGGGTCTCAATGAAACCCAAGGTGCCCTGGAGCTCCCTATGTGGCCTTGGGCTTCTGACTCTCCTGTCATCGCCTCCTGAGTACTGAAAATCAGGGTACATGACCATATCTGGTATTCTGTCATGCTTCCTGCCTGCTAGACATACTACTGACTTTATCTTGGCCGTTTTCTAACCACTCTTTCAATATCGGCTCAAATGTTACCTCCTCAGGGAAGCATTTCCAGTCAGGTGAGGACACTTAACAACTGTGCATATTTCCTGCATAGCTTTTATTACAGCTTGTACCTATACGGTAATTATGGGGTGATTTGGTTGTTTCTTTCCTAAGCTACAGGTTCCCAGAGGCTAAGGGCTGTCTCTATTCTCTGTTTGGGTCCAGCGATGTCTGGCATATAGTACACTTCTGTAAATGAAGAAGGGAACCTGATGGCCAGCCAGCCTTCCCGTCTCCCCTATAGCCACTCAACCGCCTGGCCTAGCTGCAATTCAGATGCTCGATGCTCTGCGGCTGGCTCAGGCGGCCCCTACGGGGCTCACCTTCGCTGTGCGGCTCTGCTCGGGGGTAGCGACGCACGAAGCTGGGGGAACTGTCGGAGGAGGGTGCAGAGCGTGGTGGCGAGCCGGAGGTGGCGGCCAGGCCCTCATGCGAGGCGGCGTTGTGCAGGGGCCGGTATCGAGCGAGTGGCGAGGGCGGCGGTTCGTCCTCATCCAGACTGCGCCTCAAGCCCGGGGGCTCCAGGCAGAAAGAGCCACTGGCTGGGGAGCCTGGACCCGAGTGCAGAGGCGAACGCAGCCGGTGCAGCGGGCTACCGCAGCCGTCGGTCACCTAGAAGAGAGGCAGCGGTTCAGCGTCCCCCCTGACTTCCCAGAGGATGGAGGCCAGTTTCCCCGTTGGCTGTACGGGAGCACTAAGGAAGCTCTGTTTCTTGGGGTCTGGAGAGCAGGTATTCTGGGACCCGGGGCTGGAGAAATGGATTATCACATGAAGTGAAAACATCCTGCTTCATTTGCACATCCCACAGTTAATGGGACTTCCCGAACCTTCTGGTCTCAGCTTCATCTATAAAATGGGCTAACCCCTTTTCCTGTACACAGAGGTACAGGAGCCAGAAGTGAACCGCTAGCTGACCTTTGGGAGCATCTCCGGGGGCACACACTTCCCTGGAAGCGTGAGGGAGGGGGTATGGTCTAGGGGTAGGATGTTGGTGTGTGTATGTTACCCCAACCTTGCCTCCGGGCCCATCAGAGCCTTCACCGTCCTCGGCAGAGCTGGCACTGTCTCGTAGCCTGGAACGGGAAGGCCGGTGTCTCCGGCCCTTAGCCAGCAGTTGAGCCCTGGCTTTGTGTAAGCTGCTGTCCAGTCTGGTGGTCTCTGGTACAGCCAAGTCCAGGTCTGCAAATGGAGACCAGAGCCACCTCAGATGGGCCAACATCCCAGACATTTAACTGGTGCTTGGGAGTACCACCCACTGTGCTTGTGGGTTGAAGTGTGGGTGTCCCACAGTTGGGCTGGGCTCATAACCCCACCTGCTATCATGCCGGGTCCTCCTGTGGGCATGGCTGGCCTATGTGCAGACACTCACAGAAACAGGGGTAAGAGGAGGCACACCCACCTGGATCCTAAAGTTTGAGTAAGAGTTGGCAAACTATTAGAAATCTTTAGTAAAAGGCGATTTATACGATCTGAAGAGAAACCAGAGTATGGCAAACTATTGGAATGGGTGGGAAGTAGGAAGTAGAGATGGAACCCCTGGGTGGCAGGAAATAGCTCTGCGGAAATAGGTACTCCCCAGTGGATTGGAAAAGCAGTGGAGACCAGGTGGATGAAGAGGCATCTGTCATATACCCAATGCTATACACCTCACTTTCCTCCTTAGAGCTACCTGGGTTGGGGGTGAGGGTCACAGCATCTGGGGGAAGGGGGGGTTATAGCATCTGGGCCATGGTTCATAGCTGAGCCAACTAGGATCAAAGAAGGCAAGTCACAACTGGAGCCACTGACTAGTGACAGTGTGTCCTCTGGAGTGTGACTCTAGGAACAGTCCCTCCTGGTGACACTGTCTTGCTGTGCCACACTCAAGGCTGTATTTAAGGATAGCCGTGTTATTCGTGACCACACACCAGTGTCAGACCCACAGGCCCCTGCAGCGCAGTGCCAAGTCCTTTGAGGACTGGGAGGAGGAGGAGGAGGAGGAGGAGGAGCCGCCCTGCTGGGAGTGAGGAAAGCTCACATGCACTTTTGTCACCTGCCCAGTTAGGCAGCACTGGCCTTGGTCTGGCCCTGACATCAGCATTGAGGTCGCCCCAGGCTTCAGGATGGGTCAAGACCTTCCTGTTCGGTCCTCTCTTAATATCTCTGGGGCCCCACTCCATCCTTCGAACCCTCTGTCTTGCCTGCTCCTCTCCCGTCTGTAGACATCCCAAAGGCACCCCTGTTCAGTGACCACTTTGTCTATTCCCAGCCCAGACTTCTCCACCAAATGCCAAGCCTAAGCCCAGAAGCAGCTGCCAGGAAACCCCCAAACCAGAGCCCCCCCAGTGCCTCAGCCAAACACCACCCATCAGAGCCCTACATGGTGGTGCATGCCTTTAATCCCAGAAAGGCAGAAGTAGGTAGATCTCTGTGTTCAAATTCAGCCTGCTCTACAGAGCAAGTTCTAGGAGAGCCAAGACTCTCTCCCTCTCCCTCTCCCTCTCCCTCTCCCTCTCCCTCTCCCTCTCCCTCTCCCTCTCCCTCTCCCTCTCCCTCTCCCTCTCCCTCTCCCTCCCTCCCTCCCTCCCTCCCTCCCTCCCTCCTTCCCTCATTGGCTTGCTCTTTAATCATCAGGCATCTTACCCCCTAGACCAATGGTCTATCTGCCCAAGTCACCCAGGTTAGACAGCTCTGAGCTGCCCTTCTGCCCTCAGCCCTCCTAAATCCTTTCCCTGAGCAGCTACATAAGGTGCCCTGTGCTTTTCTCTCTACTTCTGAGAATGTCCGAGGGTATTGTTATTATTATTATTAAGCTATGTGTATGGGGGGGCATGTATACATTAGACTGCAGATAGCCTCATGGTTCAGAAAAGGGTCTCAGATCCCCTAGAGGGGGAGTTACAGGCTGTTGTGAGTTGCCAGATAGTGGGTACTAGGAACTGAATTTGGATCCTGTAACAAGAGCATTACCTGCTCTAAACTGCCCACTCTACAGCCCAAGCTCTTAGGCTTTATCAGTGAAATATTGTTTATGAGTGAGCATACACATGAATACATGTGCACATAGTGGAAAGGGGAGGGAGGAAGGGGAGGGAAGAGCGAGGGATGGGGGGACTAGGTCTCTGCTGTTCTCTTGCCTCCTCTCCCCTTTCCCACTTAGAGGATTTTCAACACAGCAGCCAGAGTGATCCTGATTTGATGTGTCAGCGCTGTCAGTCCCCTGCTCAGAGCCATCTCGGGCAGAATCAGAGCCAGGGTCCCCCCCCACCCCCCAGTGGCTGTCTGTGCCCCACTTACATCTCTGAGCGTCTGCCTCCATCCCCTCCTCCCAGCCTGTACCTCCCAGCCTTTGCACATGCGACTCCCCTCCATATACTCCAAAGGACCATTCCTGTTGTTTCTTATGCCGTGTGTCACTCTCCAGCATTCTGAATGCCTTTGTCATTTAAGCTTTTTGCCTCTTTCCATCTATTAAACTGTCGGCTCCTTAAGGATCGAGTTTTCTGTCTGTGACTAGCACATAACAGGTGCCTAGCGAATACTCTCTTTTAAAGGAAGAAAGGGTCCTGGTGGTGGTGGCACATGCACGCCTTTAATCCCAGCACTCAGGAGGCAGAGGCAGGTGGATCCCTAAGTTCGAAGCCAGCCTTGTCTATGGAGTGAGTTCCAGGAAAGCCAAGGCTACAGAGAGAAGCCCTGTCTCAAAAACACAAACAAACAAAACCCAACAACAAAAACAACGAAAGCAAACAAACAGAAAGAAAGGGGAAAAAAGAAAAGGGCACATAAGGAGCTATCCCAAATGAACAAGGAAACAATATCGACCAGGATTCCTGCCTCCCATCCGGTAGCCATACAGAGCTGGGGCTATAAACAGAACCAGGAGATTTTCTCAGGAGAGGGCATGATACAGCTCTGGGTGTTAGGTGTTAGGGAACAGCCTGGTTGAAGATGGAAGTCAACTCGGAGGCCATGGCAACTGTCTAAGGGTGTGGTGAGGGGTGGGAGGGGACAGCTACTGTCACATGATTGCTCTTTTGGATCCAGATGTAGCTCCCTGAATTCACTTCTGATGAAGAACTTCCTAGTGCCCCTGGAAGCGGCCAGGAGCCAGTAAGAGCTCACACCGCTCTAAGTGCCTCACAATTACCGGTCACTGAAACCTCCTACAATCTTGGAAGATGGGATTTGGGATCCCCAGGGCAGCCTTAATTTTGCCCAAGAGCATAGAGCTGGTAAGAGCTAGCTAGGGTCAGAGACAGGCAGTCTGACTTGTTTGGAGACAGCAAACAGATCAGCTGTGACCTTTCTGAACAGGGAAGGAGGCAACATGGAGTCTAAGCCGTCATTTACTGGGTGGAGAAACTGAACTCAGACAAGAGAGGTTTGATCAGCTGTGTGGAGGGAGTCAACGTGGTCTCCAGATCTCCTGGCCCCTGGGCCAGTGCTCTGACCTCCTCTCCGCTTCTGGCACCCAGCCAGTATCCGGCCATTTCCACCAGGGAGATGGGTCCTTGCTTCACATGACAAAATGGGTATCACCCACAGTGTGGAGAGCAAGGGGTCTCCTGGGGAATTGGGGGTACAAGGCAAGGTGGGGCCAGTCTCACCAAGGCCCCCTAAGCCCTTTTTCCATCTCTGCCCTTCCCTGCCTCCCCCTCTGGGTCCTGGGCGGTGGGAGAGATGAACACTTAATTGTCTTCCTAAGAGGAAGCACTCCAGGCAGCGCCCAGCTACCTCAGCAGACAGGAGGAAAACAAGCAAGGATTGGTGAGGAGCCTGGGGTAGGAGATGAGGGTCAAAGGAGAAAGAAAAGCCTTCTACTCAACAAGAGAAGCTCACCTCTATGGGCCTGCCAAGGTTAGGCTGGACCTGTGTAGAGCCAGCCTCAGAGATAAGGAAGTGTTGGGGGAAGGGATAGAGGCTGTGCCAGGGAGCAGTGTTCCCAAAGGGACTGAGGTAACCATACTAGCGGGGACCAGGACCAGTGGTGATGACAGGAGGGAAGAGAAGAGGAAAAGGCAGAGATGGGAGAAGGCAGAAGCTGGGAGTCCTGTGGCATCCCATGGGTAGGAGCCCCTCGGAGTTGTACCTAGGAATCATTCACTGAAATCAAGCTGTAGGGACAGCTTTTCCAGAACACAGCCACACAGTTTGCAGACAGCTCTGCCCTGGTGGGGTGATCTCTCAAAATGACAGTGTGTACACAGACCCCAGTGGATGCCGAAGTATTGGAGGTGTGTGTGTGTGTGTGTGTGAAGGATGAGATCTCAGACACTTATATGTGTGACTTGGAGAAAACGTAGGCGTGTCTGAACTGGAGTATACAGAGGTTTAGCCCAGTGACTAAGGGCTGGGAGCCTGGCTCTCTAGGGTTCTCAATTCTGCCACTAATTTGCCATATGCTTTATTTATTCATTCATATTTATTCATGCATATACATGCGTGAGTGTCTATGCATGTGTGCATAGAAGTCAGAGGTTGGTGGCCTCAATCCCTCTCCACCTGAGGTCAGGACAGGGTTTCTCTGTGTCGCCCCGGCTGTCCTGGAACTCACTCTGTAGACCAGGCTGGGCTCGAACTCAGAAACCCGGCTGCCTCTGCCTCCCAAGTATAGGAATTACAAGCATGCTCCACACACACCTTATGCCCAGTTTTTATGTGGGTGTTTGGGGATTGAACTCAAGTCTTCACACTTTCATGCTATTTTTTTAAAAATTATTTTTATAATTAGTGTGTGTGTGTGTGTGACTGTGAGCGTGAAGTGTGAATAGGGGTGTGCACGTCAGAGCACACATGTGGAGGTCAGAGGGTAACTTTGTGGAGCTGAGTCTTTTCTTCCACCTTCATGTGAGTGGGAATCAAACTCAGGTCGCACAGCTAATGCCTTTAATGGCTGCACCATCTTACCAGCCTCCCTGTGATCTTTACAGCAGGTCACATCAGCATCTGCACCTTACACCCCTTCTCTGTACATCTAACATTGAGAATTAAATGATATGCTGCATGTGAGATCACTCGTACACCGTGTACTGAGAACCCTAAGCGCCCTATCTGCCCTTCCCCACACAATGCCCACTACACTCAAAGGAGGGGCTCCACGGCTAAGTCTACTCCTAGACACAGAGTCACACAGAACTTACCAAAAACTTCATCCACAGGTTCTCGGAGCTTTGAGGAAGCCATGACTCAAGAGAGCTGGGAAGGACAGAGAGAGAGAGAGAAAGAGAGAGAGAGAGAGAGAGAGAGAGAGAGAGAGAGAGAGAGAGAGAGAGAGAGAGAGAGAGAGAGAGAGAATTATCTTGGATAAATGGCTCCAGTTGGCTGTGGCAGTAAAGAGTCAATAGCTTTTAGCTTCCTGCCCACCCACTGTCCTCTTTCTCTGGCCCTTGGAAGAGAAGCCCATGGGGGGCAGAGGCAGGAGACAGAATCAGGAAAGCCATAGATAGCAAAGCCAATCGGGCCAGAGCCAGCTTCTGTGAGCTGGGACCAGCTACATCAGTCCCTGCATTGCATAAGGCCCTCCAAGCACTAGCATCCCCTAAAAGCCTCCATCATCACTAAGTGTCCCGCATCAATCTAGAAGTCATGGAAACGATTAAATCCAGATCTCTCATTTTACACAGAAACGGAAGAGGGAGTGGATGGCCCAAGATCTCAAGGCAATTTATGGCAAATCCAGATTTAAAACCCAGGCTCTTGCATCCATTTACCTACCAACCTTTTTTATCTACCTGCTTGTCCTCCCTCCATCCTCCCTCCCACTGTGTACCCTACCGATCCAACATCTATTATGTCCATGTCTCTACCCATCCTTGTATCTATCAGTTCTTCCTCAGTTGCCAGGGCCCTCACCACCTGCTGTTTTGAACTATTCAGGAAGCCAGCATCACCAGCAGGTCCACAGAACCACAGAACCACAGTCCCCACAGTTCTTCTTCTTCTCCTCCTCTTCTTCCTCCTCCTCCTCTTCTTCTTCCTCCTCTTCTTCTTCTTCTTCTTTTTTTTTTTTTTTTTTTGTTTGTTTTTTTGAGACAGGGTTTCTCTGTGTAGCCCTGGCTGTCTTGGAACTCACTCTGTAGACCAGGCTGGCCTCGAACTCAGAAATCCGCCTGCCTCTGCCTCCCAAGTGCTGGGATTAAAGGCGTGCGCCACCACGCCCAGCTAGTCCCCACAGTTCTTGACTTGCAGATGGATCGAGACATTAAGTTTCCACAGCAGAACATCTCTAAAGCATTCTGGGAAGGAGTGTGGATGGGCAGAGTTGTAATGTTTAGGTTTTGGCATTTGGTTTGGTTTGTGGTTGGAAGCAAAGAAGAGCAGGCAGGTAAGGAAGGGAAGCAGGGGGAATGCAATCAGAAACACCGCAGGCAGGCAGGCAGGCAGGCAGGCTTCCTAACAGTATAGAAGCCTGGTACAGAAGACAACCCAGGGTAGGGAGACGCTGAACGGCTGAGACACAATCTCCAGTTACTTCTAATACTCTGGTTCCTGGGAGAAGGGCAGGGCACTGGACCAGACCACGTGCCCTTTAGCTCTCCTTTCGCTGCACAGACATTTCTCTGTGAGCTGCTAGGCTTAGCATCTTGGTATCCCCACTTTACAGGTGTGAACATTAATATGCAAGAGCTCAGAGGTAGACGCTGACATTGACCCCTGTCTCCTGTTTCTCAGCTCTATCCAGAATGCATGATCTGCAGTTCTGGCGCTGCTCATGAGGAAAGGGTACTACTCTCAGGGGAGGGCTGGGGTAAAGGGAGGGGGAATCTGGTTTGCACCGGCTGGGATTAAGGCAAGCATTAAAACCACCTCCACTAGGCTAGAAGGATGCTTGGAGCTGAGCCAAACAATGCCAAACAGGAGAGGTCCAGGATGTCTCAGCAAGGGACCCCTTTGCTGTTCTTGAACTCTTCCCAGCTCCCTGAATATCTAGAATATTCTCTCCAGGCCTGAGAGGCCAGATTAAAGCAGGTCGGTCCTCAACATAAACTGTGTCTCGTCATTGGATTGCAAAACTTTCTCTGATTAGGATCCAGCTGTCACTTCTCCAGATCTCTGTCCTAGGATGCCACCCCTATTTGTCTAAAGCTACTCCAATTCAGAGAAATGAAGACCTTGTCGTTTCTTTACTGGTTTCCTATGTGGGGTTTATCTCTCTCTGACAGATGAGCCAGGTGCCCTCCCTTCAGACTGGAGACTCAGGATAGTAGCTGCTTCTATCAGAGTGGCTGCTCTCTGCAGACAGTGGTGACACCTCCTCTCTTAAACAGAGCAGGCCAGCCTGCGTTCTTTCCTGATGGTCCCAATCCAGTGGTGAGAGCCTGTGCACTAAGGCCTATTTTAGCCCTTCTTGGGTAGACTGGGGCCTCCAGCTCAGCCTCTCAGCCCATCCTGATTCAGCACAAACTGCTTTCTTCATCTCTGTCTTTAACAGCCAGCTCCCATAAATGTCGGGGAGCCTCCCCGCTCTGTCCCATGTAAAACTCCATGGATGCATAGTATTTGGGTCACCTGCCCCTGTCACTGAACTCTCTCCTCCCTAAAACACACCCTAGGAAAATTAGATCCCCACCTCACCTCTCTTCCCACTTTGGCTCACACTCTTACTCAGGGGTGTTAACTACACAAGGATGCAAATGAACCTGTTCCCTTGGACAACCTCTGGGCTCCCTTGGTCACTCCCTTCCCCAACAGCTTCCAGTTCCTGGAGGACCATTAGGGACCTCTGACCTTTCTCTGGAAAAAGGAAAGGCAGGTGAGTTCCAAACGACTTGGAGCCCAAGGGAAGGAGAAAGCCAAACAAAAGGTCTACAACCTGGGGGTGGAACAGGAGGAGGAACTAGCAGATTCAGAGGGAGAGAGAGATTGGCAGTGTCCACTGGGAGCTGGGAAGAAAGATCAAGAAAGAACAGACCCAGGAGGCTCAGGGAAAGCAGCTGGGTAGCCCTGACGCCCCACCATGGGGTGAGAGAATAGAACAGAATGCCTGCCCCACAAGCAAGAGGGGAGAAGGATCCTGAGTAGGGGAGGGAGAGAGACAGACAGACAGACAGACAGACACACACACACACACACACACACACACACACACACACAGAGAGAGAGAGAGAGAGAGAGAGAGAGAGAGAGAGAGAGAGAGAGAGAGAGAGCTGACAAGTCCCAGAAGTGGTTGACATGCAGGCTGGAGATGGGGGAGGCAGTTGTAGAGTAGCTAAGGAGCCGAGCCCCTCCCAGGCCCCCAGTCTTCAGCCAGCCCCAGGCTTGGAGCTGTCCGCAGGAGTTTGACAGCTCTTCCAAGCGTCCTAGAAGATGGGGTTAATGGACAGTGCACCTACACCTATCATAGAATCCCCTCTCCCCAATCTCAGAGGGTAGAACAGTTTCTTCAACCCATAGGTCTAACTGCCGGATAGGAAGGAGTTAAGGCCTCTCCCCCTGCCCCCACACCAGTTTTTCTTATTTCTTTTTCTCTTCATTCTTTCTTCTTCTCTTCTCTTCTCTTCTCTTCTCTTCTCTTCTCTTCTCTTCTCTTCTCTTCTCTTCTCCTCTTCTCCTCTTCTCCTCTTCTCTCTCTCTCTTTCTCTCCCTCCCTCCCTCTCTCCCTCTCTCTTTCCTCTCTTTCTTATTAATTTCCTCAGGCGGGAGAAATGGGATTAGGGACACAAACCCTATTTCTGTTACCTCCTGACAGCTCAGCTCCCCACTCCAGTGAGGTCTCCCTAGGGATAGAGAAAGAAAGGCCCTTGTGGCTTAAATCCATTTAGCCCTACTGAGGGTCCCACCTTGAGTCCAGTAGTCGCTAGCCACGCTTCCCCTTCCACCCTAGGGGACCCGGCCCCTCACCTCCAGCATCCGTCATTTTCAGCGTCCGGCGCCCCGGGAACCCCTCAGGCCCATGGTGTTCGGGGCGAGTGCCGGGCAGGAGAGGGGCGAAGGACTTTCACCCCGGTCGCGGGGGGCTCCGGGCTGGCTGGAGTCGCTCCATCCCAGGGTGTTGTGGGGGATCGGCGGGGAGAGTCCCGGGGCCGGAAAGAATGGAGAGGCGATGTGTGTAGGGATGCAGGGAGAAGGTCTGCGGGAAGCAGGAGGCGCGGGCGGGGCTGGACCGGGAAACCTGACGGGAGGATGCTCCGTGTGTGCGTGCGTGTACGTGTATGTGTGTGTGTGTGTGTGTGTGTGTGAGAGAGAGAGAGAGAGAGAGAGAGAGAGAGAGAGAGAGAGAGAGAGAACCTGAGAGCCACCTCCCGCCCCGCCCCCGCCAAACCCCGGGGGTCGCGGACCCTCGCGCCACCGACCGATTCGTGTAGTGTCGCAGTGGCTAGGTCCGTGGGGGGTCGGCCGGGATAAGGCGACGGGGGGGGGGGGATACGCTTATGGGGAGGCCGAGCGCCCGTGAGACAAAGAGCGGTAGGAAAGGAGGGAAGAGGAGGGCGGGCGGGGCGGAAGCAGCAAGGACCGAGGGGAGGAGGCGGCGGGTGCCCGCGGCCGGGCCGGGGATCCCAATTGCCGCTACTTCTCGGACCGCGGGAGTCTCAGCGCTAGGGAGTCTGCGCGCGAATGGCAGGGAAGCGACCAGGGAGGCGGTCCCGCCTCAGGACGCACGGGGCTTTCCGTCTCCTCTGCAGGGTCTGTGAGGGCTTCTGATTCTCTTTTATTCAACAAGCATCTGCCGGGCGAGCGGCCAGCCTGGGGCGCTGAAGCAGAAGGGGACCGCGGTTGAACAGAACAGACGTGGTCCGGTGTAGTCTTGATTCAGCCAAATGGGACTTCCCAAGCCTGAGAACTGTGGGCCCAGGAGCGGGAAAGACTTTTAAGTTCTGGAGGGGGCGTGCACCCGAGGCACTGGAGAAGGGCACAGGGAAGATTCCTAGAGAAGTGTGCCTACTCCTGCTGGCCAAGCTATGGGAGACTTACTCCTGGGCATTGCAGGGTGGATGGACCAGCAGAGAAAATTGAGGTGGGAGGGTTGACACTTCATTCTATTACTTCCTGCCCCGCCCCCCAAAAGGTTAACCGAGGAGGGAGGAGTTCCAACATAGATTTTAGAAAGACTCGTTGGGCACCCCAGTGGAGAACTGCAGAGGGCAGCCGGAAGTCTGGGCGCTGGCCTCAAGGGATTGTTGAACGATGACAGCAGTGGGCATGAAGATTAAAGATCAGGCTGAGAGCTATTCTGGCTATAGAATTGAAGACACAGACAGGATTTGGAGCCAGCTAGACAAAGAACTGAGAGAGAAGGAGGAGTCTAGGTTGGCTGTGGGTCTTGGCTGGGGGCCTGGCAATTCTGATGCTAGGGGTGGGACGTGGAGTGGATGAGCTCCCTTGGACTTGGTGAGCCAGAGATGGTGGTAGGTCAGAGGTGGTGGGTGTGATCATCAGCTAGCTACCGAGCAGCAAGGCTCGGGGTGTGTCAGGTACTTCTCAGATTCTTTAACATCACCCTCCCAATAAACCTCTAAGTTAGGGGTTTCTCTTGTCCTCTAAGGTACACAGACCACACACTCACAAAAAGGAAATGACTTGTTTAGAAGTAGGTGGTAACCTTGGAGAGAGCCCAGGACTTAGCGTAGTAGAGTCTGGAGAGATAGAGTACTCCTGATGGCTTGTGGGAATGGGACACTGCCAAGGGCCCGTGGGCAGCAGCACGTTGAGCCAGGGGTTCCTGATAACTGTGAGTAGGAACAGCATCAGTGGGTCTCAGAGCATCCCAGAGCTCTGGATAGATGTAGAACCTGCAGAAAGTCTGGCTAGGCTGTAGGTTCACACGGAGGAGATGATGTCTCTGGTGACCGACCACCTGTGCAGACAGACACTCTCTAGGGCAGTGGTCCTCAATCTTCCTGATGCTGCAACCATAAACCATATTTTTGTTGCTACTTCATAACTATAATTTTGCTAGTTGTGAATCATAATGTAAATGTTTTCAGATGGTCTTAGATGATCCCTGGGAAGGGGGTCTCGGCCCACAGGTTAAGAACTGTGGCTCTAGGGCCATTATAGGGTGTGTGTGTGTGTGTGTGTGTGTGTGTGTGTGTGTCTTCCAATGCTTGAATGGAATGTTTCTCCTAGTCAGGCCTAAGGTGCTGAGATATGGGGCGAACCCTACCTGATCTCCTCCTCTGCAGCACATGCCTGGGTTAAGGCAAATCTAACCTCAGTAGATGATGGTAATGGAGTATTTACTTTGGTTGATGGAATTAATATGACCACAATCTACCCACACCATTTGACAGACCCCCAAATGGACATATTTCATGAGTAAGTCACAGCTCAGGCCTGAGAAACTCCCAGAAAAGACACACACAAGATGGCCAGCCATACAACATACTCAATATTTAAACACGAGGTACCATTTAACCATTTCTTGGAACATCTAGGAAAGGTCCCCTCCATGAGGTAGGCATGGGCCCTACAGACCCCTCATTTGTTTCCCCATCCAGGAGGCGCCAGCCACTTCGTTTCTTGGCAAGGATTCCTGAGCAGGGACTTCTCACCTAGGCATGGTGACCCGAGTCTTCATGTTTGGGGAAGCTGCTTTCATGGGATTCAGCCACCCCTGGATCTACCCGTATCCCCCAGCCTCCCAACGTTCCAAGGATGATCTGATGAGAGGAAACGCACTGAGAGGCCACCACCATTGCTAGTTTTCTGATGACCCAAAAGTAGGTGTCAGAGCTGGACAGGCCCTGCATGGCCCCCGAGGTGAACCCGTTTTGAGGGTAGATTAACAGGAAGCTATTATTTGGCCTGACAGGAACAAGTTCTGCAATGGAACTAGCTGCTAGGGAGTGGCTCCCCCAGGGGCTTAGTGGCATTTATATATAGAGAACTCACTCATATCTGATATTGTCAGGGGCTAACCAAAGTGACCAAAGAGCCTGGAGACAGGAACTTTTGCTTCTTATCACAGAAGGAAAGATGAGAATCACCCCCCCAACCCCACCCCAAGCTACTGAACGTATTTGCCTCCCAAGGATCTGTACAAGAAAAGGCTGTGTTGTGTACTGCAGAAGTCTCATTACAATTCACTTCTGCGACTCAGCAAAATGCATCCCTGGAACTGAGAGCTAGCTAAGGGGGCAGCTAGGACTATATGAGGCCTCTCAAGCCAGCTCAGGAGGGCCAAAGAACATTCTCTTCGACCGTGAGGACAATGCTCTGACAACTTATCTCCTAGGGAATCTTTGGTCCTCCTGGTACTTTGCGACCTCTGGGGTCTTGCAGATTGCTCGGTTTTCAGGGGAGGGGAGTTGCTTTCTCTGTGTGCAGCCCATCCCTGGCTACTCTAAAGACCTCGTGAAAAACAGACCTAAAGACATCGTCTAGAGAGCTCAAGAAAACTAGGGAGTGGTGGCAAGTGAGTTTGCTGGGGTCGGGGAACTGAACCAGCATTAAGATCCTCTCTAGATCATGTGCAAAATTAGGAAAAGGAGAGGACTTTCTGGCATCGCTTCCCCTCCCCACTCCAGCGCATCAAGAAACCAGTCGGCGAGGCTCTGGGGGCTGCTTTTATGGGGACGACCTGACAGAGGGCATGGTCCGTACAAAACCAGGAACAATACATACATATATATATATTATATACAGAGACGGGGTCCTCCAAGGGCGGGGCAGGAGCGCTGCCGGTCAAAACCGGAAGTACATCGAGGGCCCGCCCACCCGGCTCCACCCCCTCCATCTGCCTGGGTGAAGTGCAGGGGCCGGGCACAGTGACAGCCAGGTCTTTCCGGGGAGTCGGGGCACGTCTAAGGGGCGGAAGAGACGGGCAAGAAATACTGATTGATGGCATGGTCTATTTACAGGGGACTCGGAGAAACCGAAAAGGATAGAACTGGGTCGTTTTCAAAAGAAGAAGGAAAAAAAAGGAACAGAAATTTAGGCTTAGGGCAGGGGTGATAATGTGGAAGTGGCAAGAGATGGATTCTGAAAGGGGAGGGTACCTGAGGGGGTCTCACCTCCCTTGGTCCAAGCCCCAATTTGGGGTTAAAGTGGGGACACTGAGTCAATTTCACTTAGAAAGCAGGCTGACAGCAAGCAGCCCTGGTCTCCAAAAAGATTAGTAAAATTTTGCCCTCCAGTGAAAACGTTGGAAAACAGTGGGGGAGGGGAAGAGGGGAGGCAGAGTCTCCTCGATGGTAGTACAAGGCCTCCAGGTGTGGCCCTAGCTCCCCAGGGAGAGCTCTGCAGGCACACCACCTAAACTGACCTCCCTCCCTCCTGGCATTCCTGGGCTAGACCAAGGAAACCAGAAGCCCAGAGTGGCCTCAGAGCAGTTCCAGGAGGACGCCTATGGCTGTTTGGCACCTGGGAGAGGGGAGGCACAAGGAGAAGTTGAGGGCTGTTGCCCTTCCTAGGAAAGCGGTGCTGGATCCCAGGTGTGCTGGACTGACCCTTCCCCCTACGCCCACTCACCTCCCCCTGAAGGATACAAATCAGTGCAGGGCCAGGCCCAGCCTCCGGCTCAAGGGTGGGCTCTATCCCTCCTGGGACCGGGAGCAGGGGTGGGAGATGTTGAGGCAACCCCTCCAAGCAGGAGGCCAGAATGCGACAGACAGCACAATGATGGGGGAAGAGGAAAGGGCCAAGAACGGAGAATCTCAAGTCAAGAGGCCCAGGGGCCATACGGACCCTGTGGGCAGGGAGCAGCCTCCAAGTGGTGAGATGCTGGGAGAGCCCCAGCTCCACTCCGGTCCAGAGACACAGGCTGGAGGTTATAAAGTCTGGCAGTTTGGTCTGCAGGTCCTCGTGTCCATCCACCACCCAGGCCAGCTCTTAGCTTCTCTCGGCCTCTGCGCCTCAGCCCCACTGGGCAAGGAGACCACTCTTCCAGCCAGCATTGTCTGCCCTGGCCACTCTAAAGGGGCCTGTAATATGGGCCCTCTGGTCCCTGAAGCTGGGGGAGGTGGGGTGGAGGAGTAGGGGGAGTCGGGGCACCTGTCCCCAGGCTGGTAGGGGTGGGGTGGGGATTGAGGACAGGGGGTGAGGATAATGGGAGGGGATTATTATTGTCCAGTCAAGGAGTTCTTCCTGTTAAGTAGAATTGGAGTTCCGCAGTGTCTGCAGGTTTCCTTCCAGTTCTGAGATCTAGAGGACAAAGAGAGGAGGCATCAGGCCTGGCCACTCAGCACGGGTCCTGTAACTTTACCCCCACCCTAAGCTACGACCCTGAGCTCCCAGCCAGCACCACAATCCTTCCCAAACACCATGGACTAAGTGAGTACTGGATTCCAGCTTCCATGCCCCTCACTCTGTAGGCTGCCCAGGGCGCTACCTTGTCCAGAAGTTTGTCCATTTCCTCCTTCCTGGCTAGCTCCGACTCTTCCAGTACCCGACGCTGGGCTGTCTCTTTTTTCAGGAACTCGATCTCCCTGGAGACAGGCAAGGAACAGATGGTGGGTTCGGGTGAATGGTGTGGCTTTGGTCCAGAGAGAAGCAGGCTTTCCCAAGGCCCATAGGGCCTGAGTCTGGTACCCCATCGTGGTGCCCTCTAACTCTGTGTCTACTGTCTCCCTCCTCAGTGGGAGGAAGGCTGGGGTGGGGTCTACCACTAAAGGCCCCTCCACCTGCCTGGGCCCAGACCCAATGCTCTTGACACATACTTTTGCTGGTAGTCCTTAATGAGACGCTTGGCCTTGCTGTACTTGCGCTCCAGGGCCTGATACTGGGCCTGGGTCTCCCGCAGGTGCTCGTCCACAGCCTGGCACAGGCTCTGGGCCTCACCCCAGTAGCCCTCTAGCTTCTCCATCCGCTCCTTATTCTCCTCCACACTCTGCTCCAGCTGGGCCTTCTCTACCCGCCAGCGCCCTTTCTCCTGCTCCAGACTCTGCAACTGTGAGGAAAAAGCAGCCCTGGGTTGGAGGAGACCAGGGTGAGCCCTGGGGGGAGCCAACAGCCTCTAAGGATTCCTGCACTCATGGAGCCGACTGGCCCCCAGCTACTAATTCTCTGAGGCTGACCTAGAGTTCTGCTAGGGGCGGGTAGCAGGCACCCATGAGTCACCACCAATTAGCAACTTCTGCCTTATCCTGAAGATGGGAGTGACATGCCTCAGGGCTAGGGAGATGGTAGCTACGAAAGACAGTCACCACCAGACCAGCTCTGCGGCCCTCTGCAGCCCTGGTTTGTTGACCAGTCCCTATCTTTGGAGATTCCTGAATAATCCAGCCCCTTTCCAGCTCCCAGGGGACTGGATTCCCGACAGCTCGGTCTGCATTCTGCTCTCTGTAGCTTCAAGCAGCAGCACCTCCCACAGCAGTTCTATGCACAGAGCCTCAAATCCTGAGCTCCTGCAGGATCCTGTACCTAATCTAGACCCACCTCGCAGTCTTTCAGAGGTACCATGCCCCAAACAGCACTGTCTCCCCCGCCCTCACCCAGCCTGAGCCTGCTCTTATCACTTCCCTGCCTGGTGGAAGGTGCTGCTGTCCCACAGCAGTCCAAACGGGTCCTGGCTGTCCTTCTGCCTTGCTTGCTGCAAACACCTCATGCTTTCTAAGCCTAGATGCCTCAGGCCTTCCTGCAGACCCTCACACTTGCCACAGGGCCTTTTCAGGTAGTTCCTTCTGCTAGGAATGCCCCATCTACCCTTCCTTGTAAGCCTGTTGTGTACCAATTTCCCAGAGAAGCCTGTTGGGACTTCAGTAGGGCAGCATTCCCTGCCCTGCAATGGGACAGGGTTCTTCCTGATCTAGAGGCTGAGGTAGAAACATAACAGTATGCAGACTCATAAGACACGCAAGGACAAGGGTCAATTCTGCCTTTGCTCTTAACTGTGCCTGAAGTGGCGTTAACTGTCTGGAAGTTATCTTGGATGTCTGTCAGTTAAATGCCTCTTTGCTTTCTGAGCCTGAAACCACCTGTGACCCCTGAAACCACCTGTGACCCACCGTCTGCTTCATGTCCTGAGAACATCCCCTCCAAAAAAAAAAAAATGCAGCCTGACCCTTCCTTCTCATCCCTGGCCCGTATTCTGACTCGCCCTGACAGCCTCTGACAAAGCCTCTAACCAGTTTGTCCATATTCAAGTCTTTCTTACCCCCAAGCCCCCTTCCCACACCCACCCCCATTTCCTAGATGGTGAACTTTGAAAACAATTCTAGGGTCCACAGCTCCATGCCTGCAGAACCAAGGCTACAGTTCTTGAAGGGTGAGGTCTACACAATGTCGTTTTTCTAGCTTTCCCACCATCTAGCTGCCTCTTCACCTCTCTCAGCAGGAACAGCTTCCATACCCTACCAGGCCTCCTTCCAAAGTCAGCCTGCAAGCTCCCAGACACCCCTGCACTGCCCCGGACGCTCGTCCCCTGCCCTCCTCCATCTATGTGGGAGAGGACACACATATTCCTGTTGTGCTGCATCTCCATGGCCCCTGGAGATAGGTTTATCCTACTATCCCGGAAACCCCGTGGGAGTTGGGACTCCTTCAATATATAGAAATCTGTGTGTCTCCAATGCCTGGGAGCGTGTGGGTACCCAATGTGCTTGTAAGCATCTGGTAGGCATGTACAGTAGCCATGTGTGGTTACCAGCTGGTGCTGTTAGTACGAGCATGTGTGCTGCTGGCCCAGGTAAAACTGTGCACGTCCTCTGACACTCTTCCTAGGCTGGGTGGCCTGAATGGCGGTCGTGTCTGTGCACTTCTGGGACCTCAAGGACAGAATGGGTCTATCTACTCAGGCCACAATGCCCCTGACAGAATCGATCACGGGTGTCTGGAGATCATTATCGGTGCAGACGGAGTGTGTAGGTGTCTAACTGAATGGGTCTGTGGATTCAGGCTGGCGTGTGTCACTATATGCACCACTGTGTCAAAAAGCCTCTATCTTATCTCAGGGCCCGTGCGGAGTGGATGGGTGCTGAGCAGGACACACAGACACCAGGAGTAAGACTTGGTTCATCACCGTGGACTTGCTGATACTGACTCTCGACTGAGCACCAACCCTAAAGCAGCCTTCCTGGCTCTGCCGCAGGATTTCCATGTATCATCCCAGTGGCTTCTCATCTACCCAGCTCTATGCTCTTATACCACACCTTACATATGAGAGGGAAGACACCCAAGTGAATGAATAGGGGAACAGATGGGCCAGAGCTCTTGGGCCCTTAATCCTGATATCCCTGGTCTCACAGTAGCCCATGGTGAACCATCGTAGGTTAGGAGGCTGCCTGTGTGAAGGCAGAGCTCCCTCCTCCTGCGCTCAGCCCTGGTCTTCAGCAGGCACTCATGAGCACACAGGCACGCGCACCCTCACCTTCCGTTTCAGCTGCTGGATTTCCGCTTCAGTGACAGCATGCTTGATCTGGAGCTGCGGACAGAGGGTGACACTCAGCTCCTAGGGCCAGCTACCCACCTGCCTTCCCCCACTGCCCCAGGGCCCCCCTTTTCCAACCTCCTTGAACTTGTGCACCAGCTTTTCAGGCTCCATCTCCACGGGGGACAGCGCATCCTCGTTCTCTGCTAGTTCAAACACCTCGATGGCCATTTCACCCCCTGGGAACGTCGGGCTCAGTTCTTCATCTTCGTCGGTGGCATACTCTCCTGTCTGTGGAGGGATACAGGCAATGTGGATCCATCTACTCCACTTCCCTCAGCAACCCTGCAGCCAGACTGGACACCAGCAGCAGTATGCTCATGTTGGACTGGGGGGTCTCCACGGCTAGAATAGGGACACTGCCAGCCTGCAGAACCCCCTGTACTGTTTCCTCCATAACTCGACTTCCTTGAGGACCCATTGCTCTCCTAATCAGGCTCCCTAGATTAGGGGCTCCCCCCCAGAGAAAAGACTCAGAGAGGACTGTGTTTTCCTTCTAATTATAGGGAGGCAGAAGAGTGGGACTCTTCTGTTTGACCCGGGGTTCTCTGAGGGGAGGGTCTGCTTCTCTCTCAGACTATAAGTTCCCCTGGGACTGGGGGGGGGGGGGGCGGTGTTGTTGTTTTTTTTTTTGCTTTTTATTTTTACCAAGCCTGGAAAAAGTAGTTGAGGCAAATGAATGCGCTGCTTCATCTAACCACCAGAGGGCAGTCACGGCCCTACCTCCTCATCATCCTCTCCATACTGGGCGTATCTCTGCTCCATCATCTCCCGCTGCCATCGCTCCTGCTCCAAGGTCTGCTGAATTAGCTGGGCCACTTCACTCTGCTCTCCAGGCCGCTCCCGGCCAATCATGAACCTGCAGGGGCACCAGAGTCATCTGTCATTCTGGCGTCACCCCAGCCCGGCTACAGCTGGGAATGCCACTGCCTTCCTTGTGTGGGGCCCTCCCTCCAAACCTAGGCCCTCCCAGGGGAGGTGAACTGAGAGCCTGAGTCCAGAAGCTGTAGAATTAATAATGAATAGGGGAGCTGGGGCTCTCACATGGCTGCCTACCAGGAGAAGCAGGAAGACCTGCTCGCCTTCCTGGCCAGCTGTGGGAAGGGGATGTCAACCATGCTTCGGGGCTACAGGGAACATGGGCTCAGGGGCTCTCGGCATAGGAGCTGTTCCCACCAAAGAGGAAACAACAACCACAAAGCCAAGCCAAGCCAACAGCACAGGAGTGGGCAAAATGGCCCATCCTCGGGGATGGGGAATAGCCCATAGAGGTGTGACTTGGGTGAGCTCCAAGCCTCGGGTCAGGAAGGGGCAGGATGATGGCAACTGCAGATTAGCACGGGGAGGAAACAGTGGGACTTCCAGGCATCAGCTCTTCCCCCCTCCCCCGGCCACCCACATCCTGTTTCTCTCTAACACCCGTTCCTGGGGGCAGAGCCCTTCTAGAAGTGGGGCAGGCAGCGGCCCCCAGGTGCCCTGCCAGAGTGCACAGGTGACCTGCCAGAGTGCACACTGACTTAGTGGAGCAGTCTTACCAATGGGACCTGGGGTGGACCTGGGATGAAGCTCTAGGTGGGAGAAGCTAGTTTGGTTTTCCATAGGTGAGCCAGAGGCAGAAGAAGAGGAGAATAAACCAAGAGGAGAACATGGAGGAACAAGAAGTCTGGAAGCCTGAGTCTCAGTGGTAAACAGGGATCTAGGGATGGGAAGGCAGGCCTGGTAGGGGGCTGCAGGCACAATTCCCCGGGCAGGGACCTGGTGCGGAGAGGACCAGCTTTCTGACTGTTCCCTTGACTCTCACCGCACTCGGCCTTTGGTGTTCCTAAGTACAGAGGCTGCAAAGCTCTGGGTCACTCCCACCAGGCTCGTCCCATCCACCTCCACCAGCAGATCGTTCACTTGGATCCTAGGGAAAGTGAGGTTTGTTAAGGGGTCATGAGAGGGACAGGAGCTGGGTTAAAGATGGACTCTTCCCACTGGAAACTTCAAGGCTCAGTCCCGACAAGGTTCCCAGAAAAGGTACGAGAGAACCGAGAGAGAGCCAGGCAACACAGATGCAGTTATCTAGGACTACGAAAGGTGGCCAGCATACTTCCTGGAACAACCATACCTTGTCTCCAGTCATACTCAATGGGGTGATGTGACCTGCTCAGAGCTCATTTTTACATGACATATGCCACTACCCCAATGTCTACCCAAATGCCTTGAACCCAAGCGTTCTCCCCTCCTGCTCACACACTAATTCACATCTGCAAAGTTGCACACTCCGGCACAATCTAGCTGTGGGGGTGTCCTGGCCCCTCCCTACCCAGGAGCAGAAGATGGGGGAAGACTTGGATATCTTCTTCCACCTCCTGGGAGGTTTCGAGCCTTTCGGGGCTTCAGGTGGAAATAGAGAGAATGCCTGAGGCGAGCAGTTTTCCCCCTTATAGGCCACCTTCGCCCAGGATGCTGACATACCTGTTTTGCTAGCACACAGGTGGCAATGGCCAAATTCTGGAAAGGGAGGGAAGTGCCCGAAGGACACCATTCTTTCTGTCCCTGCTGCTTTCCTGCCACCTATGCCACAGCAGGCAAAAGCCCTCTGACGTGGGCCCCCATGCCTCTAATATGACCCTGCAGTAACCCAGCCCTCACCACTCACGCCTGGCACGTGGAGGGGGTGTGGGTGTCAACCATTCACAGCTTTCCTGAGGGAAAGCCTAGTCGTCCCCACTTCCTCCCCCTGCAACACACACAATAGAAAACCTGGCACAGAGGAGCCCGGGTGCCAGAGCTCTAGTGCCCTTCGAGAACCTTCTGACTTATGGAACCCCAGGCCTCTGGCCACAGATATTCCACACAGGCACACACACCTATGCACACACAATGAGCAGCCTTGGCTACAGAACATGGCCACAACTAGCCCAATCCTATCCATCCCTGCATCCCTGGCTATCTACATTCCTGCCCCATTGGCTTCCACCTGGAAGCCCCTTCACTCAGACTGGGGGCACACAGCTCAGCTGGCAGAGTCATGCTGCATGCATGATGCCCTGTGCTCACAGGGAACCTTTTATCTCTATTTATTTTCATTTTGTTTTTCAAGACAGGATCTCACTATGTACTCCTGGCTATCTGGGAACTCATTATGTGTTGACCAGGCGGCCTCAAAACACATAGATCCACCTGCCTCTGCCTCCCGAATGCTGGGATAAAAGGCTTAAGCCACTCCACCTGATTACAAGGAACCTTTTATATATACTCACTTGGCCTTGCTAGCTCCTGCTTGGCCTGCAGATCTTTCAATATCACTTCCTCCAAGAAGCCCACCTGTCAGAGTAGCCAGGCCCTCATACTTTATTGTTTGTTTGTTTTGTGTTTTGAACAGGGTTTCTCTGTGTATAGCTATGGCTGTCCTGGAACTCTCTTTGTAGACCAGGTTGGCCTTGAACTCACAGAAATGCACCTGCCTCTGCTTCGCAAGTGTCAGTACTAAAGGCATGTGCCACCACTCCTGGCTAGGCCCTCCTACTTTGGGCTTTCATATATTCCTCTCCACTCGTCCAGTCTGTTTGTTCTGTTTGTTATCTGTCTACTTTACTACACTGCTTGCTTTCCGAGGGTAAGGCCCTCTACATTGACTGCCAGGCCCTGGCACCAGCCCAGTGGAGCGAGGCCCTCAGTATTTGTTAAAGGAAAGAAATGCGAAGCCTTATTCCAGACACGCAGCCTGTGTTCTTCCTGCGAGGGCCAACACACCCCCTAAGCCAGTACACACCGTACTAGGTACAGCCGAGCTTCGCACCCCTCCCCCACAGAATGTGTGGGGCCCTGGGGAGGGCTTCCATCTGTTTGCGGCTGTCACCCCAAAGCCTGGCACAGCACCTGCACAGCGGTGCTCCGGTGCTCCGAGAACATCCGAAGACACAACACACACAGGCCTCCCAGGGGCTACCGCCCCCCACCCCAGATGATGACTGCCAAGAGAGACCTGGGGAGGGGAGGGGAGGGAGGGTGGTACCTGCCATCCCGGTGGGCTGCACCACCCTCAGTCACAGTCTTGACGAAGATGCCCAGCTTCTCCAGGCCCATGTCGGCTCCGGCGCCCATGCCAATGATGCTGATGCCCAAGCCCTCAGAGTCTGTGAGGCAGAAGGGGGGAGGGGGAGCCATGACTGGCAGGGATCTTCTACCCAAGTTTACGAGTCACCCCATGATGGGAAAGAATTATGGTTCCTCCCACCTCCCTTTTGCCAGGCTAACTCATATGGGTTACTTCCTGCCCTTTGCCCTATCCAACGAGCTGACAGGCAGCAGCTTGTTGGGTGTGTGAGGGGTGGCTGGGGTGTGGTAGGCTATTGTGCATACAGATAAGGGTGTGTGGCTGGGATGGGGACTGAGCCAGATCTTAGCCCTGAGCCTTTGATCTCCTATTATTCTCTGCTGAGCCCAGAGCGCCACTGACCAAACGTGGATACCCACTGCCTAGCTACACCTGCCCTGCCTGACCTATGGACCTCTGGCATCCAAACATATGACCTTCCTCACCAATGCTCCCTGAGGATGGGCACCTTTACCCAACGAGATGCCAGGCCTGGGAAGCATCCAGATTCCCCTCTCCCAGTTCCGGGCTCTGCTAGGTCAAGTGGCCACCAAGCACTGCTGATTGATCCTGCCCCGTGCATCCACTTCCACTAAGCGACTGCTGACCCCGCCATGGGAGGCCATCATCCACTATGACTCCTCTCTGTACCCATGCCTCAGTGATCTTTCTCTTTTTTTCCCTTCCTTTTTTTCTTTTTCTTTCTCTCCCCACCCCCAAGACAAGGTTTCTCTGTGTAGCCCTGATTGTCATGAAACTTGCTCTGTAGACAAGTTTGACCTAGACCTCAAGAGATATGCCTGCCTCTGCCTCCCAAAGGCGTGTGTACCACCACTGCCAGGATGCTGAATTTCTAGAAGAGCTTTCCCCGTCCCTACAATAGCTCCCAATCCCTCTCAGAAATGACCATGCTCTCACCATGGTCCATACCACCCTGGCCACACATTCATCCTGTGCCAAGGGTACCTCTGTGTTCAACCCCACTTTCCAAACGGTTCCTCTTTAAAGCTCAGCTCTGAAGGGCTCACTGTAGAGCATACTCCCTTGGTGAGGCTCTATCAAACACGGCCTCTCTTTCCTCCCAGCACTGAAGTTAGAAGTTCGAGGAGTCATCTCCCTGGGAGCCTGCTTTTACCTGTCTCTGTGCCTCCAACAGAGCCCAGGATCACCTACACAGTACTTAGGAGATGTGTCCACCATGTACCATCCCTTGGCAATACACTGCAGACACTGGTGGCTATTGATGAGGACAAGGGATGCCAAGAAAGGCAGATAGGTGCTGGAGTCAAGAAGCCTAGCATGTGGGTACCCACAGGGGTGGTGGGGCCGAAGCTAGCATCACAGGAGTCCCCAGTGTGTGCCTTAGATTGGCCTGGTCTCTCACCCTTCTCCAGCTCCACAGGAAACAGCTCCAACCTCTCCACTCGCTTCTCTAGCTCATATTCCGCAGAGGCTGCCATGGGATCCACATCCTCATTGCGTCGGTCATAGTCCTCGTTGGAGTAGGTGCTGAATACCTGGGGAGGAGCAGTTCTCAGAAGCCCGTAGGAGGGCAAGAGCACATTGGCAGGAGAAGGCCCTTGGGCCAGCTGAGTCGCCTGAAGCCCCGTGTCCGTCCGTCCGTCCACCCAGAGGCCCTTCCCTTCCATTGATCTCACAAGGAATCCAGCTCCCAGCAAAAGGGCTTCCTAGTTCTAGAGCCCCAGGAGCAAGAGAGCAAGAAATCCATTCCACATGGTATAGTCTGGGGGGGAGGGGCATATGGACGTTCCCAGGGAGGCTGCAAGGTCTGGGAATCTCCAATACCAGGGCAGGGAGAAAGGAAGAGACAAGACCTAAGAGCTAGACAGCTGAGGGTGGACACAGACACAGAGGAGGAACGGGCTGAGCAGAAGACAGGAAGAGGAGGAGGGGAGGAAGAATGGAGAAGACACTGGAGGATGCCAGATGGGGAAGGGAGGGGAGACAGAGGAAAGAAGGGAAGGAGGAAAGAGGCAAAGGCACCAGGACTCTTCCCTTCCCAGATGCTGAAGTGGATGCAACAGAGGGGTGGGGAGGAGGCAGAGGCTCCTACTTCCATGGAGAAGGGAAGGCCGTGAAATTCCAGGTAGGCCCCAGAGAGCAAGAGTCGAGGAGAAAGTGGAGGCCCTATGGCCCTCCCACAAGCCAGAACTGTGTCCCTGAAGAACAATAACCCTGTCCACAGGTACCAGAAGAGCCAGGCATAGGCCCCAAGACTGGGGCTCTAAAGGGACCACAGATCATGTGAGGTGGGAGTCTGTCTGCCCCTGCACGGCAGTCCCTGTGCCCCTCTGCTGTCTCTCGCCTTCTAGGTGTCTAACTCAGACCTTTTCATAGGATCAGCGGAAAGGAGACGGGCTTTGTAGGTACCTGGTGCTCATGAGGAGGAACCATGGTGGTTTTTGTTTTTTGTTTTTGTTTCTTTGTGGCTTTACTGGTAGCTAAGTTGGCATCACTTAAAGTCAAGTTGGGGCAGGAGTGGTAGAGGCAGCTCTTATCAGCTGTATGGACCAGAAGGGTTAGAGAAAGACACTGTCTCCAGCAAGACCTGTGCCAGGGCCTCCTCTGCTCTAGAAGCATGCTCATGGGCACCCTGTAGGCAGGGTTACCCCTTTGTTGGGGCTTACTGAATGCCATTCAAATCTCCAGTCTCATCACAGAGGCACACTGTCATGGTGGGAGGCAGAGAGGACACTTCTAGGACCAGCCAGCAGCACACCTGGGGTTTACGGGCTCACCTAGCTAATGCCCTCGACTCTACTGTATCAGACACTTTCATGCTCATCCAGCTACTGTGCACGGGTCAGCGGATTGCTCCCCAACATCTGGCCAGCGGTCCCAGCCTTGAAGCAACAGACTCTATTCCACATATAATCCATTACCCAAGGTCACAGGGGTTGCTCATCCAGTAGCCGGGCAGCACCAGATTCTAGATGGGCTGTTGGTAGGCGGGTCACTAGTGACTTAGTTCCCTACTGCAAAGGTGTTCCAAGCTTTAGGACAAAGAATGGCCTTAACCTGGGTCAGCAAACTGGCCTTGTCCCATCTCTTCACCTGAGGCCTCTGGCCTTTCCCCTGTGCCCAGAGACAGTGTCGCCCCCAACCTCTTCCCACTCACCCAACCCATCTCCACATCCCATCACACACTCCACGCTGACTCCCAAAACACTCTGGGGACCTGATCTGGGCCTTGGCGTCTGTCCACAACCTGATCACCTTTTGCATCCCGGCCCCTGTGGGAATCCCAGGCAGGCCTCAGGCTCAGAGGCCAGGGACCACCAGACACCACTACTCCTATCAGAAGGCCCTGGGTTCAGCTATCTCCTTGGCTGACAGTTTGGAATCATATCCTCCACCCTGAACAGATACCCCGACCTCCATAACGGTGACAACTGGGTCAGGGAGGGGCAGAGAACCCTGGCTTCAGAATTAGTGTGGAGGTGGCAGAGGAGAAAAAGCCTGGGGCCCTGGCCAGGCTGAGGAGGCTAAAAGCCCCAGTAAGGCCAAAAGTCAGACGCGTGGGGCGTCTGCACGGCTCTGGCTTTTCACGCTAGTGGCCAGCTTGCTCCAGAGTCACCAGGGAGTCCGGAGCACTGCTCCAAATCATGTGCTATTTTTTACCAAAAAAATCAGGGTAAGGCGTCAGATATAGACAGAGGCCCAGACCACATTCTCTCTCCATGAGGGCATGGGGCTGCTCACAAACCCCATGGGGATGGGACAACTGCCTCTGACACCCTCCCACCAGCCTCCGCTCCTTCCTGGATCCCATTGCCTTCAAGGGGAACAGGGCATGGAAGAGCCTTCCAAACCCCTGGGCAGGGAGGGAAGAAAGGCTGGCCACCCTTAACCTCCTGGACCTCTACTGGCCTGGGGGTAAAGGAGGAGGTGGAGAGTGAGAGAAACTTGGGCAGCTTTGGTGTCCAGGAGTAGCTATGGAAACTGCAAACAAACACAATGGGGTTTGGCTTCAGAGGGCAAGGAGGAAGGAGCAGGGTCGAGGCCAAGGAAAGTCCTTGGTGCTGTATGCTCCCCCAGGGGTAGGCCAGGTGCTAGGCTCCCTAGAGCTTGGGTAGGGAAGAAAAGACCATCCAAGCTGGACGTGCCAGCTGGGCTCACAGGGCAGGGGGGAATGGGAGTGGTCTCCTGAGCTTAATTCTCCCCAGGAGACATCTTTTCTCTAACACCACTACTCAGAGGATCTCAAAGCACTGGCTGGCACAGTTCACAAACCAATCACCAATAGTGATGTTAGAGAAAGGGGGAGGGGGCTGAACTCCCCCTCCCCCAAAGCAAGCCCCCAGCCTCTTTTAAAGTCCATAGAGAATATGGAAGGCTATAGGCAAGAAAAGTCTGCCCAGGCACCTTAGGGGAACTTCCAGACTCAGCCCCCTCCTCTTCCTGTAGGGCCTGCTCCTTCAAGGACCATATAAGATGGCCCTTTCCTGGATGCAACCCTGGATATGGGAAGCTGGCCCAGCACAGACTCTAAGGTGTAGGGTTCTTTCCCCCAGCCCCAGTCACATGGCCTTGGTCCAGCTCACCCTAGAAGAACGCTTCCTTCTTTCACTTCTGCAAAGTGGGAGTGGGAGTACGGGCAGGGAAGAGGGTCAGCCTTCCTCTGTATCTTTGTTTGGGGAAGTTCCTAGCTCCGCTCTGTTACCCCAGACAGAACCAAGCCTCACACATCCAGAAGCAGGAAGCGTCCCTAAGCTCCCCACCTTTCTCTTCCTGACAGCGGGGCATGTGTAGGAACAGTATCCCCAGGACATGACCCACACCCCTTCAGGGCAGCCAAGTCCCAGCCTCTGGCAGCTTCTGGAAGAAAGAATGTCTGGGGGAGGAAGAGAGAGCAGGTGTCCCAGAGTAGGCGTGGAGTAGGGAGGGATGCTGGGCGGGGTTAGGAACCTGAGGGCAGGTCGCAGCAGGCCACCTTCACAATCACAGACCTGAAAACCTTCCCCACTCTGACAAACAGCTGGAAGTTCCCCCACGCCTCCCTCATTGTGGGAACTTCTGGGAACCCGGCTGGGTGGCAGGGGCTGACTCAGCCTGCCAAACACGGATGTCTGGGCGGGAGCGACCACACGCACGTGGCAAGGGCAGCTCGGGGGGGGGGGGCCCAAGGGGGGTCACTCACTTGGATCGGTGCGGTGCTGAAATGGATCTTCCGGCTCGGGGCCGGGTCCTCTTCCTCTGAGAGCCCGGGAATCTCCACACACCCTGACTCCGGCTCATAGGGGGGCTCCCCGTCCTCTTCGTCTTCTTCATCGTCCTCCTCCAGGGCACTGCCCCCAGAGTCCTCCCCGAGTCCACTGTAGGCGCTCACATCCACCAAGTCCGCTTCCGAGAAGTCCTCCTTCTTGGATTCATCCACCTCCTCAGGTGCCATGTCCGGCGCCCGGCCATTGTCCAGCCCCCTCTCTAGCGTCGCCACTGACGACGACGCCTCCTCCTCGGGGACCGCTTTGGCCTTGGGTTCCTCGGGTGCAGGGCTGGCTGTGGTGGCCGAGGTGCTGCCATTCTCCAAGGCTGCATGGACCGTCACCTCGGCCTGGATCACTTCCCCGGGAGCCGACTCAGCCTCAGACTCCCCACTTTCTTCAACCTCCACCGGCTTGATCTTGCGCACCTCCCGCGGCTTAGGCGGAGGTCGGGCAGGGGCCACCCGGTGCTGTGGGGGCTGCTGCCCTCCGGGGCCACGCTCCTTCTCGGTCGCGGCATCCCCCGACGGGGCGGGAGGCGGCGGCGGTGGCTGGAACACCCGGGACCGCTTAGTGACCAGCTTCGAGTTGACCTGGGGCGCCCCGGCGGCCCGAGGGGGGCCGGGTGCACGGTGAAGGCCGGTCCTCGAATCGGCTTTCTCGAAGACCGCACTGAGCTGGCTGACCGTCGGCGACACGGCGTCAGCATCCAGCTTGTCCAGCGCCTCGGTGCTGCCGTTAAAGCGCACCACGACGTCCAGCTTCCGGTCCTGCAGGCCGGCGCGCTCCTGCCTCAGCAGCCGCCGCGCCACGGCCTCCTTGTCGCCACCCGAGGCCGCGGGGACGCTTCGTTCGAACAGCTTCCGCGTCTCCTGCAGCCGGGACGGCGGGTGCGGCGGCGGAGCGGGCTGCGCCGAGGGCGCGGGCTTGGAGTCGAAGCGGCTCACGCGCTCCGACACACTGGTGCCCAGCTTGAGCAGGGCACTGTGGTCTACGTTCTCGTTCAGGCTGCTGGCCCGCGGCAGGGACAGGCGCACGCCGCGATCGGACGCCCGTGGGGCCTCGGCCATGCCTGCGCCTCCGCCTGCCTCACCCGGCGGCCCCGCGGTGGTGCCCATCTGCAGGAACATACTTTTGATGCGGTGGACGTTGGAGCCATATTTCTTATGGTGGGCCGCCTTGGGTGCCTCGTCGGGCCCGGGCGCATCGGGAGGCTTTAGTGCCTGGATGCCCGCTTCGTAGGCGCTGCGGTGAGGGGAGGCGCTCCGGAGGGGACCCCCGGGCCCCCGAGGCTCCGTCTTCATCATGGTTGGGGGAGCCGGGTTCGCATCCCCCTGCTCCCCGCTGCCCCCCTCCAGCAGGCGGCTGGCCAAGTCGGGACCACCGCCCCCTCCCCCCAAAGAAAGAAATCCCAAAAGGCCTTCTATAGAGTCCCCCAGAAACCAAGCTGCCAAAAAACAGTTAACCCTGCTTTAAAAAAAAAAAAAAAAATCTCCGAGCGCCCTGTGTGGGTCGCCTCCCCCAGCCAAGCTGCCAAAGACAGCCAGCCCCCTTCGAAAGCTCTAGCGGCCTGGTGCGGTCGCCCCCACCCAAATTGAAGAAGCGGAGGCTGGCTGGAGCTGCTGGGACCGCGCGCCCAGCCCGCGAAGCAGCGGCCACGGCACCGGCTCACATCCTCCGAGGCGGTGTCAGCGGCGCTGGCGGCGCAGGCGCCCCCTACTCCGGCCGGGGGCCTTGGCTCTCGGGGTGCCCGGCATCCCCGCGCCCGTGGCTGCTCCGCTGACCCGGGCCGCTCCGCCGAGCCTCCCTCCCTCCCTCCCTCCCCCCCGCGCCCCGAGCCTCGGTCTTTCTCTAGCTCTGCCCGAACCGCGGCTGCCGGAGACCGAGCGGCTGCCCTTCTCGCCGCCGCCGCTGGGGGACTGGTACCACTGGGTCCTAAAGGGATCGGATTTCCGGGGCCGGAGCCTGTGAGCCCTCCCCTTCCCTTCCACCCTGTCGCCTGGTCTCTCCTACTCATAGTTGGCGGACAGCCTTCCGCAGCTTCTCCGACCTTGGCTATTCTTCTTCAGCCCTCCCATCCCAAACTCGGCGGCTTTTCACAATCCACTTAGGCGTCCCCTCATTTAACCCTGGGGGCGGGGAGCCATCCAACCACAGCAGGATCTGGCCTTCTCCTCCCACAAAGTGAAGGGGTTCTGTGGGGAGGGCCCTTAATCATTTCTTTAAAGGTCCTTAGAGTGTTCAGGGCCACCAGCAACAAAACTTTTGGGTGCTAGTTCAAAGCACATAATGTCTAGCTCCTTCCCAAAGTTGGTGAACGGGAATCTCAGAGGCGGAAACTGGGATTCTTCTTTTTTTTTTTTTTTTTCATCTTTCTAGGATGTAAAACTTGGGCCCAGCAATCTTTGTGGTGCTCTGTCCGGAGGAGAAATGAAGAAAGGGGCAGGGTTGGGGGTTACATCATCCATATGGCAGGAGATTACCAAAGATGCTTTTTTGCCTTGGGAAGTCTTAAGATGACGTTCGTTCACCTACCCACTTGGGGAGAGGTATAGAATCCTGGCCTTCATAACCTGCCAGAAAAGATCTCTGAAACAGGAAGGTTTGGAAGGTGTTGGGGGAGGTTGGAAGGAATGATTCTAGAGTCCCAGGGCTAAAGTTTCCCTATTGAGAGTTCTACGTTGGGTCTCAGACTTAGAGGATTCTGGTCACTTGTGTGCAAGTGTGTTTGTGTGTGTGTGTGTGTGTGTGTGTGTCCCCTACAAATTCCATCTTGAAAATTCAGCTCCTTTTTTTTTTTTTTTTTTTTTTTGAGACAGGGTTTCTCTGTGTAGCCCTGGCTGTCCTGGAGCTCACTTTGTAGGCCCAGGCTGGCCTCGAACTCAGAAATCCGCCTGCCTCTAAAATTCAGCTTCTTTAGAGCTCCTTCATTCCTCAAATACACAACAAGGGGCCTTGTTATGCCCGTTATCCTTCCCCAATCTAGCAGTGAGGATCCGTCCAATATTCAGTCAGGTCTAGATGTGTGTAGCTCCTTCAGTCGTTGGTAGATTCCCAGGAACTGAACAGGGTGGACACTAGGACCCAGAAAACAACTCAGGCACAAAGCCTCCCCCCTCTCCCCAGCTGCTTCCTGCATCTCAGGCCTTCCTGCGGCCTCTGCCTCCTCCCCCGCCCTCTTCCCCTCCATCCTCTTCCTCCTCTTCCCGTTTTCTCACTCTCTCCGGTTGGCCTGGCCCAGCTCGTAGAGGGAACCCCTCTACCCTTCCGTTCTCCGTGTGTGGGTTTTGTGGGACACTAACCCATGGCACGTGCGAAAGAGCTCTGTGCATGGGGGGATGGGACGTGGGGAAACCGCCTGGGAACCCTGAAGATTGGGATGGGGAGGAGCCAAGAACCACTGGACTGGCTCCCTAGAGTAGTGTGCCAGGAGAGGGAAGATTTTTGGCTCTCATCTGAAGCCAGAGATGAACCCAAATCTCAGGCTTTCGAATGCCCCCTGCATTTTTGCACAGTGGGCAGGAGACTTACCCCTCCCCAGTTCTGCGTTTGGGGATCTGTGCAGGGTAAAGAAGCCATCCAGGTTCCCTCTCCCCTCCTGACCCATCTTAGAAGCCTTCTTTCATGAACAAGCTTTAGGACATGTTCTTAAATTCAAGTCTGGGGCTTGAGCCCTTCACCCTAACCCAGCTACGGCAGTCGGTGGCTTGTTTTTTTGTTTTTTGTTTTTTGTTTTTTGTTTTTTTTTTTTTTTTTTTTTTTTTGAGAAAGGGCCTGCAGTATCCTGTGCTGGCTTCGAACTAAACACTTAGTCAAAGATGACCTTGAACTTTTCTGATCCAACTGCCGCTGCCTCCTGAGTGCTGGAATTACAGGCTTGAGCAGTTACTCTAACCCAGGGCTTCCTTCTTGCTCAGCAAGCATTTTAGCAACTGTTTTACATCCCCAGCTCCCACTGCGGTGGTTGGGCCGATGCCCTTCTGCTCACCCCATTGCCTGTTGGGAATCTGAGCAGTGTTCTTAGAGTTCCTCTGTGGACTTGGTGGAGGGCCCAGGGCCCTGGGTGTTCTGCCCAGAATCTCCCACACCCTTTGTGGTGAGTCATTTTTCACTGGCCCCAGCCCAAGGGGTCTGTACCCACACTCCTGGCCAGGTGGGAGGAGGGGTTGGGAACCAGCTGTTAGCCCCTTTCCCAACACCCTTGGCAGAAATTTAGGATGGACTGGATTTAAAGGTACCCTCAGGTCTCCCCTGTCCAGTGATTTCTCAGAGTAAAACTCCTTTAAGGGCTTTCGGATGTGAGAAAGTACGGTGAGCGTGGAGCTGGGGTGGCTGCCGCTAATGAGTGGAGATTATTTTTTCCTGGGCTCCTAGATGGAGCTGAGCAGCACCGAAGCTGGAACTTCTGAAGAAGCGTTAAGGGAGCTGAGTGGTGACCATCACTCTTTCCTTGGAATCAGGCACGACCCAATCTGCCTAAGAGATGGGTGGGGCACGGGGTGTCACCTCCATCCTGTCCCTGCCTGTCTGAGGTAAACTTTCATTCCTCGGGCTGTAAGTTCACAGATTCTTGCCTGTTTAGCATCTCAGGATAATTTGAAACTTTTGGTTTCTCCGGGGGCCCAGGTAGAGGAAACCTGTTGATGCCATCGCCAATGTACCTGGTGGTCTTGGGATGGAACTTTCTGCCATTCCTTTGTCCTGTATAGAGAGGAGAGGGGAGTGGTCCCCAAAGTCGAGCCAGGATCTTGGCTATACCACTTATTATCTGGGTGACCTGGCAGAAGTCCTGTATCTCCTCAGTGCTCCCCGGGGGTAAACTGAGGCCTGGGAGAGGTGCCAGCAGCCCAGAAACGTATGACCCTGTGTAGAGGAAGGAGAAGCCTCCCAGGCAATGGCTAAGAAATAGAAACTGCAATAGGCAATGATTATCCACCCTCTCCCGGCCTGAACGCCCTTGTTTCTCAGGATGGCCCCTCTCAGAAGGCACTCTTTGATGACATGCCTGGAGGCTTGCCTGCTTTAAATGGCAGGTGTAACAGCAAAGATGCTGATGAAGACGGGTGGAGAGAGTCTGATGTGCGATAAGTCCCAGCCTTCAGCACCTTGGGCTCAGGCATGGGCTGGGTGCCAAGGCTGACTGCTCTTTCTCGCCCTGGGCCTTTGAGAAAACTTCTGAAAGCAGTTTTTGTTTGTTTGTTTGTTTCCTGGCCACTGTTATCAGTGAAGAAGCTGATCTAGATCCTGCCCTCTGGCTGTTCTATGGTTCCTCAATAATGTTCACCCCAGTTCTTCCCCTTTGTTGCCTAGGGCCTTGAGCTAGTTCTGGGATCCACAGTGGATCTATGTTTGTGTACCCACCACATTTCCAAATAGGAGAGCTCACCCAGCACCCAGCATGGTGGTGCCGGGGTGGGGTGGTGGTGAGGAGTTAGAATCCCTGGGAACAGGAAGGAGTGAGCAACAAGCGGCTCACACAAGTCCCAGCTAGGGTTCTGCAGGTCTTGAATCTTGAGTCCTAGCTCCTCCCATTTGCTCCATGACCTTGGGCTAGTTATTTTGGATTCCTCAGTTCCTAACACGTTCAACCTGAATGTCTGAAATCTTTTGACCATGGATGACCCTGGGTGTCTCCTCCTTCCTGTGAGGCACAGGCTGGAACAGGGCTTTGAAATCAGGCCATTTTTGTTAGAACAGCCCCCACCCCCTCCACCCCCAAGCTGCCACTTCCAAGCTAAAGGACTTCACCAGATCTCTTCATTTGTAAGCTGGAAGGCAATAGACCAACCTCAAGGAGCTGCCCAGGGCACTAGAGAGAGATCCTGAATGCAGAAAGCACAGAGGTTGGAGCTTAGTGTGGGCCTGCCCCTGCCAACGAATGCACGTGTATTGGAGCATGTGTTGGGGTGCGCATGCACAGTGTGGGCAGGTAGGTGGCTGGGAATGAGCTCCGGTGTCTACAGCTCTTGAATCTCTTTTAGTGAGACACTGGGCCTCTGCTTCTTTTTAAGGTCCATTATGTGAAATTCTGCTCTGTAAGCATTCCTGCCCATGGCTCCTCCAAATCTGCCTGACTCCTTTCTCGTTGCCCTGGTAGAGACTGAACCCAGGGCCTCCAGCATGCTAGGAAAACACTACATCTCTTAACTACACCCCTGCCCTCAGATAATTTTTGAAGGTGACCTTTCGTCTAAACTTCCCAAAGGGTCTTTTATTCCTAAGGTCTGTCACTGCACCTGCAGAGAGAGGAACTGTGGGCCCCTTCTTCCCACAGCTGGGAGATAGCTACCGCCTGTTTTAACTTTTCTGGCTACTGGCTTTCTTCCCATCAGTCTCACGCTGTACTCTAGCACCTGTGTAACCTTGTAAAGATCACATGCTTCTTGGAGACTAGGGAGGCCTCAGTCTGTGTGTGTGTATGGTGGGGCTGGGGGATGGGGTGGGACACAGCAAAGATAATCTCCAAGTCCTCAGGTGTTTTAGAGGAAAGCCCATCTTTAGCTGACTTAGCCTGTAGATGTGTTGTAGCCATGGGGGCTCTACAGACATGCAGAGAGGTCCAAGGGGGAAAAAGAGGGAACAGGAAAGATTAGGCAATGCATTTTGTCATCAGCAAATCCAAGCAGCTCCAACCGCTAAGAACTCACATTGCTGTGTTTTGGTGGTTTTGTTTTTGTTTTTCGAGACAGGGTTTCTCTGTATAGCCCTGGCTGTCCTGGAGCTCACTTTGTAGACCAGGCTGGCCTCGAACTCAGAAATCCGCCTGCCTCTGCCTCCCGAGTGATGGGATTAAAGGTGTGCACCACTATGCCCTGCACATTGCTGTGTTTTTTGTTTTTGTTTTTGTTTTTTGATGGCTGGTTTTTCATCTGCTTTCTGGACTGTGTGCAAGGAAGAGACAACTTTCAAAATCACTTTTTCCCATATGCCTTTGCCCGCCATCTCCAGCCTGACTGGCTCCAGCAGCAGGCTCTTGCTGGGTCCCCTGGGACCTGGCACGGGTTCAGTCTCCAGAGCCTTCAACTCTTCTTCCTCAGCCCCCTTGCTCTTCAAGTAGCCTTGGGAAGGGGTTGGGGAAAGTGGAACATAAGCAGTCTTGCTATTTTTGGGCAATTCTGTTTCCCTAAACTCTTTTTTATTTAAAAAAAAATTTTTTTTTTACCTTTTCTTTTACATTTAGTTTGAAAATTTTCCTAGAAAATAAGGAAAATTCAGAGAACTGCATCACAGTAGAATTTACAAATACCAGTATTGGTCCATTTTGTTTGCTTCAGGTTTGTCCATAGAAATTATATTAATCTGGGAGGCTGGAGACATGACTTGATCAGTACAGTACTTGCTGTGCAAGCGTGAAAGCCTAAGTTGCATCCCCAGAATCCAAGAGAATTGAGTAGTTGGTGGCTCAGGCTTGTGATCCCAGCACTGGGGAGGGCAGAGACAGTGGCTTGGGGTTTAGAGGCCAGCTGGTTTAGCCTACTTGCCTAACTCCTGGCCAGTGAGAGACCCTGTCTGAGAGAGAGAGGAGAGAGCAGAGAGGAAAGAGCTCAAATCAAACTGCAAAGGTGTTTCCCATCTTCCCAGTGGAAACTATCGCCTAGCACAGTAACTCCCTGGCCCCTCCCACTGCTGCCCCTGGCAACCACTTGTATCTGTGTGAACTTGACTCCTCTAGGTACCTTATATAAGCATCATACAGAATCTGTCCTTTTGTGGCTGGCTTGTTCTGCTTGGGTTTACATAAACTATGGCAAGTATCAGCCCATAATTTTAACACACACATTTACATGTCCATGAAACAGTCGTGCTTTTCTGAGTCTTTACAGCCTATGTAACAATATCAATACTATATATGCCATTTGTACCTTCCCCACTCAAGATTTTTGACAGTGGGTCCCTGTCTTAGTCAAGGTTTTACTGCTCTGAACAGATAACAAGACCAAGGCAGCATTATAAGGACAATATTTAATTGGGGCTGACTTACAGGTTCAGAGGTTCAGTCCATCAAGGTGGCATGGCAGCATCCAGGTAGGCATGATGCAGGCGGAGTTGAGAGTTCTACATCCTCATCTGAAGACTGCTAGTGGAAAAATGACTTCCAGGCAGCTAGAATAAGAGTCTTATAACCCACACCCACAGTTACACACCCACCTACTTACTCCAACAGGGCCACACTTTCTAGTCCTGGGCTGAGCATATACAAACCATCACGGTCCCTATGTGGTTTGCTCATTTTAATTTCTATTTATCATCTGAATGAAGCACGGTGTAGTTGTTGCCAGTTCACCTATTGACAGTGTTTGAGTTGCATCTGGGGTGTTTGTTTTTGTTTTTGCTGTTCTAGGCAGGGGCACAGAGAACATCCTGGGACTTTATCTGAACCCATTCAGGATGTCTACCTAGAGGTAGTAGTTCAGTTACTGGGTGACTGAACTTTGAACTTGGCTGTAACTGCCAAGATGTTCTCTACAGCTGCCAAGTCTCCGTCCTTCCTCCTACTAGCAGCAACTGTTCAAGACCACATCTGGCCAAGGCCACATCTGGCCCAGGCCACATCTGGCCAAGACCACATCTGGCCAACATTTTCTATCCCCCCCCCTTTTTTTTGAGGCAAGGTTTCACGGTGTTGCCCTGGCTCACCTGGAACTCACTATCTAGACTAGGTTGGTCAAAACCTCCGAGCTCTGCCTGCACTTTCCTCCTAGGCTAGGATTAAAGGGTGGCTTGTTATGCCCAGCTCCTAGCCTTTAATTTATTTGGATGTATGTGTGAGTGCACGATGGGTGTGTGCACTCATGCAGAGCCCAGAGGACAACTCAGTGTTATCCCCCGCACAGCTGTCCACTTCTTTGTGATGGGATCTCTCATTGGCCGGAAGCTCATCGGTTAGGCTATAGGCTAACTGGTCAGTGAACCCCTGGAAAGTCTCCACTTCCCTAGTCTGGATTACAAGCTGTAGTGGCTATTCTTGGTTGTCAACTTGACTATATTTGGAATGAACTACAATCCAGAATTGGAAGGCTCACCAGTGACCCTTATCTGGAGGCTTGGAGATCCTTATCTGGATCTTGGTATGGAGATCTTGAGCCATAGTGGCTATGGATTCCAGAAGATTAAATCTCCGAGTTTAAGGAGATTTAATCTGGGCTACACCTTTCATCTGGGATTAAAGGTGTGGTGGAACACACCTTTAATCTGGGCTACACCTTATGCTGGAGACAATATAAGGACATTGGAAGAAGGGAGTCTAGCTCTTGCTCCTTCGCCTGCTGGCCGTGTGAGACTGAGTAACTGCTAGATCCTTGAACTTCCATTCACAGCTGCGACTGAACCATTGTTGGGAATTGGGCTGCCGACTGTAAGTCATCAATAAATTCTTTTACTATATAGAGACTATCCATAAGTTCTGTGACTCTAGAGAACCCTGACTAATACACAAGCATAGGCCACCCTCCCCATTTACGTGTAAACGTGGCTCTGGGTCTTCACACTTGCAAGGGAAACACTTTATTGACTGAACCTGCCTCTCTTGTTGGGGCTTTTTACTTGTCTTTTGCAGTGTTGGACATCAAAGCCAGGGTCTTACGAATGCTTAGATAGGTGCTTTACCACAGAGCCAGTCTGTTGGATGTGAAACAGTACGCACTTTAGTGTGCATGCCCTGACTGAGGTAAAGAATGTATACTGGGCTCATTGTCCACTTGGGTCCCCTCTGGGTAAATCACTTCCATTGGTATCCTCAGCTATCCTATAGTTGCTTAGAGGCAGGAAGAAGGGAAGGAAGAAACCCTAGAGTTGGTTAATCCAGAGACTCAGCTGAGGCACTGGGATGCAGATCCACCATCTTTCTTTTCCATGTTCCATGAGGGTAAATGTCACTCATTTGCTAATATGCCACCACAACCCCCACATGGTTCCAAGACTGCTGCCTCAGCTCCAGGTGTTTTGTCCAGGCACCAATGGGGAGATACCCAGAGAAGAAATAAAAGAAACTAGTAGATGCTTTTCATCCTTGAGTCCCTCCCAGATCTACTGCCTCCTACCTCCCTCCCTACCCCCTCCTTCCCCCCTCCCTCCCCCAATCAGATAATCTTCCTTTTTATTTTTTTTTTTTGGCTTGGTGACAACATTCTATACATATTCATGCCTAAACCAATCATTGGACAGAGGAACAAAACCATTGGTATGTTTCAACCAATCATAGTTCATGGGCGGAGCTAGGGAAGGGTCATCTTTCTCAAAAGCCTGACTCAGTCCAATGTTCCATCATAAAACTATGATGGAGACAGAGAAATGATGCCATTTAGAATGTACTCAAGATGTCTGCCTTTCTTTCTTTTCTTTTTTTTTTTTTTCTAGATAGGGTTTCTCTGTATAGCCCTGGCTGTCCTGGAACTCACTCTACTGTAGACCAGGTTAGCCTTGAACTCAGAAATCCTCCTGCCTCTGCCTCCTGAGTGCTGGGATTATAGGCGTGTGCCACCACTCTTGGCTCTTCTTCATCATCTTTTTTTTTTTTTTTTTTTTTTTTTTTTTTTTTTTTAAAGACAGGGTTTTACTGTGTGTGCATTCCTAGCTGACCTCGAACTCACTATGTAGACCAGGCTGGCCTCAAACTCAGAGAACAGTTATGGCTGCCTTCTAAGATCTGAGATTAAAGGTGTGCGCCACCATGCCTGGCCCTGGGTCTGTTCTTTGAAAGTTACTTTTAGTGTTGGGGATTGACTTGGCACATGCTAGCTAAGTCTTCTACCACTGAGCTACATCCCCTTCGAGATGGAGCCTCACTGTGTAGCCAAGGCTGGCTTAGAATTCCTGATCCTTGGGCCTCAGCATCCAGAGGGCTGATTTCCCAGAGGTCCTTCCATATTCTGAATACTAACCTTTATCTGTTTGATGTGTCCCCAACATTGCCACCCAGGCTGTTACTTGTCTCTGCCCTTGGTTCAGAGTGCCATTTTTATAATAGAGGGCTTTGGGGGTGGGTGTTAGTAATATAATAGAAATCAATCTTTTCTGACTCGTGTTCCTTACGTCAGAACTGTTTGTCTGCTCTCAGCTTGCCTGCATTTCCTCCTAATTATTTTAAAGTTCTGTTTTTCACTTTTAGATCTCTAATCCATCTGGAATTAATATTTATGGATGGCGTATAGAGGTTGCATGTGAAAAGCCGATTGTCCCAACAACTCTTTATTGAATAGACGGTTCTCTCTCGCTGAGTGCTGTGGGCCCCCCCTCCCCCATCATAAATCAAATCCCCACATACACTTGGCTCCGTTTCTGGCCACTCTGTTCTATTGATCTCTTTGTCCTGCCCGGCACCAAGACCGCATTGTTTTAATTACAATCAGTTTCAAAGAAAGTCTTGGTGTCTCTTTGGGACAGGCCACTTTCTTCTTCAGGATAGTCGGCTGCTTTCTTGGCCCCACGCTGTTCTGTATGAGGCTTAGACTCAGTCTCCCTCTGAAGTGTCCATTGAGATCATTACTGTGTATTCCTCGAATCAATTGATAAAGACGTGGGGGGAATGGTAATTGAGAATGATGGGGAGAATTCTCAAGCTTAACTGATCCTGTGTCTACATCTCTCCATTTAGTCCTTCTAGAATATAGTGCTTCATTCAGAAATATCTTGTAAGCTGGCCATAGTGGACCAGGCCTTTAGTCCCAGCACTCAGGAGGTAGAAAGTTAGTTAGGCTGATCTCTGTAAGTTTGAGGCTAGCCTGGTCTAGGTAGTGAATTCTGGGACATCCAGGGCTATGCAGAGAGATCTTGTCTCAAAACAGCAGCAGCAGCAGCAGCAACAGCAGCAACAACAAAAATGTACATTTTAAACGTAACATTAAAAGTTGTAACATTTACATATCTCTTATCTTGATTTTTTTTTTTTTTTTAAATCAGAGGCCAGAAGAGGACATCAGATCCCTTGGGACTGGAGCTGCAGATGATTGTGATCTACACATATGGATGCTGGCAACCAACCCCAGATCTGCTATAACAGCAATGAGTGCCCTTAGCCTCTGGACTATCCCTCAGACAGGGTTTCTCTGTGTAGCCTTTGCTGTCCTGGAACTGACTTTGTAGACTAGGCTGGCCTTGAACTCACAGAGATCCACCAGCCCCTGTGTCCTGAGTGCTACAACCAGGCTAAAACAGCAAAAATTTCTTTTTTTTTTTTGTTTTTTTGTTTTTTTGTTTTTTTGTTTTTTGGTTTTTGGTTTTTCGAGACAGGGTTTCTCTGTGTAGCCTTGACTGTCCTGGAACTCACTTTGTAGACCAGGCTGGCCTCGAACTCAGAAATCCGCCTGCCTCTGCCTCCCGAGTGCTGGGATTAAAGGCGTGCGCCACCACGCCCGGCTAGCAAAAATTTCTAATGAGTGATTGCTAATGTGTAGAAATAGGGAATTTTTCTATATCATTTGTATTTGGAGGCTGATCTTTGCCCAGTAACCCAGCCAAAGTCCCTTATAATAATTCCAGTAATATAGAGGCTGGACAGGTGGCTCAGTGGATAGTGTATGTGTGGTGAGAGCATAAGGACCTGTCTGAGGCTGGATCCCCAGTACTAGAACTTGTGTGCAAGCTGGGTGTAGCAGCATTCCCTGACAGACAGCTTCCACAGGCCTTGCTGGCCCGCCATGTAATTGCAGCAGCAAAGCTCTCTGTTTAGCAAGTGATCCTGTTTCAAGACACAAGGAGATGTTAAACAGTGGAAGATACCTGAAGGACACCTCTGGCCTCCACAGGAGTGTGCAGAAGCAAGCACACTACATGCATGCGCACACACACACACACACACACACACACACACACACAGAGCTACCAGACAAATCTAGGCTCTCTTAGATTTTTCTTTATAGATAATTGATCTATAAAGATGCCAGCGATTCTGTTTCTTTTATCTTCCTTAACCTTTTTAAACTATCTTATTGTTAAAAAACAAAACAAAACAAAAAAAACCAAAACCCTTATATGTGTGTATGGATGTACAGGGGTGGGAGAGGGGGATGTGTTGTGACAGGCTCACACTATACATCTCTGGCTAGCCTGCAACTTGCTATGTAGACCAGGCTGGCTTCAAACTTATAAGGATCCTCTTGCCTCTACCTCACTCGTGCTAGGATTAAAGATTGAAGGCACATGCCACCATAACTAGCTAAAATAATATTTTGAATTTATTTATAGTGTGCCTGTGTGTGTGTGTGTGTGTGTGTGTGTGTGCATGCACGAGCACACTTGGAGGTCAAAGGATATCCTGCTGGAGTTGTGTTCTTGTCCCAGCCCTTCCCCAGTTTTATTATTCAGTGGTAGCTTTTAAGGCTGACCTTCCTTTCCTGTAGGTCTCAGATCCTGCTGGTGGGCTGCCCTGGCCCTGCCTATTGCTGTGCACTGTCAGTGATAAACAAGTAGAAGATGCCTGAAGTTTACAGGTTACAAGGTACTTTGCCCTCCGTTAGCATTGGTCTTTCTTGCCTTTTTAGAGAGGGGATATCTCAGTGGCGATGGCTGTGGCACCCAGAACAGTTCCTTCCCCTTCTCTGCGACTTCAGGAATAGAAGTTTGGCCAAGAACAGTCTGGCACTCAGGTTTTGATGCTCTTGGGTGGTCACCCCTTAGGGGACCTGAAGTTCAACCTATGGAAAGGGGATGCATCTCAGCCAGTGGAGTGCTCGCTGAGCATATGAGGTACAGGCCTGTGATCACAACACTCTGCCCCCACCACAGGCAAGAGCAGCGGGAATTCAAGGTCATCCTTCGCTATAAAGCCAGCCTGGGCTCTATGACACCCCTTTTCAAAAATAAGACAGAATAAAAATTAAACAAAGGGTTTGGGAAGACGTACTAGGTCTCCAGGCTGGTGTCCTCAAAATATCTGTGAGGTTGATGGGAGAACAGGAGATGCCCTTGGATACCGGAGTGCTGACAGATGACAGGTGGGTGAGGAAACTAATTATTATTTCTAACCACCTACCCCCTACAGTAGGGAGTTCTTCTCCCTGTTTTTTTTTTTTTTTTTAAAGTAAATTTTCTGGATAGGGAAATGGACGACATGCGCGATAGGCTTGTGGCCCTTGAGTGTCCTCCTGTGTCGCTCGGCTAACAGCGGGGTCTAGCACGCATGCCCCTTGCTCATACTTTCCCAGCCTGGAAGTGGGCGCTGCGCAGGCCTCGCTCCTCCCAGCTCTTCCACTCGCCATCAGCCCCATTGTTGCGCAAGCGCAGGGACGGCTGGAGCCTGTGAAGGCGCCCTCTCGTGGTAGACTGACCCAGTTGCACTCTTTGTTGTTGCTCTGGGGGCGGGGAAGAGGAGGGAGAAAGATGTGGGTGGAGTTTGGGAGGCAGAAGCCAGAATCAGATCACAATGATGAGAAAGCCGTTCCTTTGTCCCTGACAAAGACGCATAATATGCGTTTCGGATGTAGATGGAGAAATATGCCCCTTAGAGATCAAGAGGGAGACTAGAAGAGAATGAGACTGTAGAGAGACGATGTTTTCATTCAGGCATGATGCATGCATTCATTCATTCATTCATTCATCATTCTCTGGGGTGGACAGATGGGATAGGAAGCTGGTCGCCTAATGAGGAGGGCAATGAGGAAGAAGCCCCTGCTAGCAAAGAGTGGCGGGGGCAGGGGGAGGGGAGCAGAGGGGAAGCCCCAACTGAGCTTACTAGGATAAAACAGCTACCTGACCCATCCCTAACTACTTGCTCTGACTGATGAGGACTAAATAAATAAAGAATTAAAAGTGGGACACCCTGAACACCAGGGGGATGCTATTTGTGATGGATCGAAGCAATCACATATGTTTAAACTGTAATGATTATATTACTAACAAAGCCAAAGATGCTAATTGGTCACAGTTTGGAGGATGCTGGGAAATCAACCCATTATTTTGAAACCGGTGTATTTAGATATGGAAAGAATCGAGCATTTACACCCTTTCCTCTATGAACTGTGCCACCTGGAAAGCAAATTATGAGGGCAATTTTTCTGTCTGGCTGTATTCCAACTGCTGAGAGAGTGGCAGAATTGGAGTATCACCATTTTGCAAGGCAGAACAGCAAAAGCTGTAAAGACTGACTGTACACACTGTGCCTCCAGATAAAGAGCCTATCCCCAACTGTAAAGTGGGCTTGCAGAAGAAAAAACCTAAATATGCCCCAATCTCTAGATCCAACCATACTCTACAGAAGATAGCAGTGCCCAGAGAATTCCATTCGAGGAGGGTGCAAGGGTGACAAGGACATGGCAGAACACTGGAGAGATGCTGTCAGCAAATCCAGAGTGTGACCAATTGAAGGACTGATCTGCCTCCTTCACAGGAGAGAGGGAAAGAGAAAGGAGGGGAGGAAGAAGAGAATGGAGGGTTGCCAGGGAGGAAAAGAGGCAGAGACCACGTAAAGCCTATAAAAATATAGATATTTATATCTACCAACCAGTTACAGTGTCTCCACTATTTGGATGCTGATTCAAACAAATACATGGCTAAAACACACACACACACACACACACACACACACCCCACACCTATGAAACATGTGGGGTTGTGGTATACCACCTGTAGTAATCCCATTACTGAGACTGAGGCAAGAGGACCCTGAGTATCAGACCAGCAAGAGCTACGTAGTTAGACACATCTCAAAGAGAAAAAAGGAAGCAAAAGGCAAATACCAAGGCGTGAGCCCACAGTCCCAGGGATTTGGGAAGCTGAGGCAGAAGAATCCCTTAAACCCAAGAGTTTGAGGTTAACGTGAGTGTCATAAGACCCAGTGTCTCACAGAATGAAGAAAGACGGACTTTACAAGAGACTGGAAATCAAACACTAGAAGCTTGATAATTGATAATCCCTCACGATTATGTGTAAAGAGAAAGAGTCCTTCTCTTTAAAAGATATGCACTGAGAGACTGACAGATGAAATTAAATGGGAGACAGAATCTGGAAAAAGAGAGGGAGGAAGAGATTGGCCAGGAGCTGATAATTGTTGAAGCCGGGTAATAGATTTATAAGGCTCATTTATTATTCTGCGCATGTTAAAACATTTTTTTCTTTCATTTAGTGTATATATAGGTGTGAGTGTATGCCACACTTAGCAGGATTCCCCAGAGCTGGAGTTACAGGTGATTGTGAGCTGCCTGTGTGTGCTGGGAACTGACCTCAGATCCTTTGGAAGGACAGCAAGGGCTCCCAACTTCTGAGGCATCTCTCCACCCTCCCTTTTGAAACAGGGTCTCAGTATACAGCTCTGGCTGGCCTTGAACTTGCAGAGATCTGCCTGCCTTTGCCTCCTTTGTGTTGGGACTAAAGTACAACACCACACCTAGCTCTGGTCTAGCATGGTCTCTGGCTCTCCTGAATGGGGGTGCTCTTGGGAAAGATCAGAAGAGAAATATGGTTATAGCTTTTCCATTGAGGCCGGCCGGCCTTTGTGGACCTTTTGTTTTTGTGAGTAGGTAACATTGGGGCACACTTTGCCTTAACGCAGCCAAGAGTGTGATCTAAGGGTACCAAAAATAGCAGGAAGGCAACAGGGGAAGGTGTCACACGGGAGGCTCAGGGGCAGGGCAGGGACATCTGCTAACTCTGTACCCTTGCAAGTGTCTTCTACTCTTGCTCTGCCTTTAAACCCCCTTCCTCGCTCCTCCATCTCAGACTAGGCAGGAGATATCAAGGTGATCCGGGCACAAATGCCTGTGTGTGAGCCTGAGTGGAGGCTGACTCTGGAGATTCTGTGACTCTCAGGGGACACCCAGGGTGGTCAGGTGGGAAGCACGAAGGCAAAGGGACAAGGACAAAGTAACTTGCCCAGTCGTCACCTGAATGGAAACCTGAACTGAGACATCTTTGCTTGGACATTCAAGGTGTGGGGAGGTAAGGAGCCCTAATGTGAGGTCAGGCCTGCAAAGACTGTGGCAAGACCAGCAATGGTGAGGCACTGTTTCTTCCTCAGGGTTCAAGGGCAGAGTGTTCTGTTCCCTGTTCTCAGTGTTAGACCCTGCAAGAAAAGGGTAGATGCAGGAATGAAGGGCCAGAGGTGTCCACCATCAAAGGCATCATGGAAGAGCTGGACCCGGGGCTGTGAACTTTCTGAACATTCAGGGGGCATCAGTATGGCTTTGGAGGAAGTTAGAAACTGCCAGGCCTCAGCGACATCAGCTGTAAAACATGGGCTATGGGGATGTCTGTCTCATGGTACTGCTGTGGGTATGACATGGGTCAGAGCACAGAAATGCTTGTGAGCCTTTTGGCACAGAGACAGACAGGTCCTTCTCACCATCACACAAAGCCCCAGTCAGGCAGGATTTTCTCATCTCTGTATGATATAGGTGGCTGAACACGTGCTGCTTTCAGTATTTCCGTGTGTCCTCTGCAGAGGCCAGCACAAATCGTGCAGCTTATAATTGTGGAAGCAGAGGCCTGGAGAGGGCTAGTTACTTAAGGCCAGGTCTGCAGGAACTGTCAAGCTGGAACTCCAACCTTATGGGATTATCCCCAGCTATGTGAGCTGGAGAGAGCCTCTCTGCTTACCTGTCCCCATTTGGCCGATACTGTCTGGGTTGTCTCCAGCCAGACCTTCACATGGGAGATGTTGGTCTGCGGCTCAGGCTGGGTAACAGATATTTCTGCTTGCTGTTAAGGCAGTTGTCAGCCAGCCTCTACACTTACTAGTTGTTAGACCCCAGGTCAGGTGAGTGGCCCAGAACACCTGTTCCCACACCATGATGTTCTAAGGCTGGGCTGGCACAGGGATGAGGGAGGGGTAAATCACTAGTACCCAGCCAGCCTAGGAAGAGGAGGTACAGGAGAAAAGGCTTCAGAGAGGAGGGGACACATATGACCTGCTCAAAGTCTGCCCAAGGGACAAGGCAGGAGGGAACACCAGGCAGAGAGAGCAGCTTGGATGGAGGCCAGGAAACTAAGAGGACACATTAAGCTAGGCCAGAGTCTAGGGATGTTGGTGTGTGGGTGGGTGGGGAGGTGCCGTTCAAAATGGCCACAAAAATAGAGGAAGGAGCCGGGCGTGGTGGCGCACGCCTTTAATCCCAGCACTCGGGAGGCAGAGGCAGGTGGATTTCTGAGTTCGAGGCCAGCCTGGTCTACAAAGTGAGTTCCAGGACAGCCAGGGCTACACAGAGAAACCCTGTCTCGAAAAACCAAAAATAAATAAATAAATAAATAAATAAATAAATAAAGGAAGGGCCAGAAAGCCATCGACTGGGGATGAGATGGGAGCTCAAGAATAATTCCCGTTGTTGAGGTTTTAACAACTGAGCTGGGGATGGGTGGGGGAGGGGTGTTAGAGATGGCTCAGTGGCGAAGAGCACTCGCTGCTCTTGCAAAGGATCTGGGTTTAGTTCCCAGCACCCACAGGGTGGCTCACAACCGCCTGATACTCCAATTCCAGAGGATTCCCCTCTTCTGATCTTTGTGGGCTCCAGATAAGCAAGGCATACATAAACACACAGGTAGGCCACCACTTGTACACAGAAAATAAAAATAAACCTTAAAGCCTTAAGAGAGGGCCCAAGTCGCCAGCTTGGTGGCTTTGAAAACACACGCTGAGGGACTGGAGAGATGGTCCAGGGGTTAGGAGTACGGGTTGCTTTTCCTGAAGTCCTGGGTTCTGTCCCCAGCACCACATGGAGGCTAAACCAGTCAATCACTGCAAACTTGTGTGATCCAATACCTTCCTCTTGTGTGCAGACAAAAATGCAAAGAAAACATTCAAATGTACAAACACATACATTTTGGGTAAAAAGAAAAACAAAAAACAAAACTGGAGTGGAGGCTGGTGGTACTGGGGGTTCTGAGGGTAGAGGTGTCCTGGGGTCCCCGGTGGGCGTAACAGAACAAGCTGAGAGGGTCGTGGGCCCTTTAATGAGCTGGCTGGGATAATTCTCCTGTATCCAGGGACCATCAGATACCCAGTGTGACCCTGTTTCAAAAATAAAACAAACAGAGCAAGACAAAAAACCAAAGCCAAACAACAACAGAATCCCAAGGCTGTGAATGGGGCCCAGTTATGGAGTACTTGGCTAACACACAGAGTCCTGGGTTCAGTTCCCAGCATTGCATAAAATGGAGCATGGGAGCATACACCCGTCATCCCAGCACTCAGGAGATGAGGCAAGCGGATAGGGGGTTCAAGATCACCTTCACAACATAGCATGTTTGAGGCCAGCCTGGACTACATGAGAGCGTTTTGTAAAACCAAAAGGGCGTGGAACAATGACTCAGTGGTTTAAGAGTCCTGGTTGCTCCTCCAGAGGCCCAGAGTTCCAGTCCTGATACGGCCGCTCACAACTGCCTGTCTGTAACTACAGCTCCAGGGGATTGGATGTCAGATTCCCTCTTCTAGCTTTCTGGGGGCACTGCGTTAAGGTGGTGCACAGACATCTATGCAGTCAAAGCAGGCAAACAGACAAAATAATAAAACCAAAGGAACAAGAGAAGTGCAAAATAATACGTCAAATATATAATATTAAAAAAAAAACACAGACGCCAGATAAAACCCATTGTGGTCACCAGGGACAACCAGAGGACGCCATACGTGAGGACAGTGTCCACCCCAGAGTCAGTGCTCACTCTGGGAATGGAAAGAGGCGGCACTCTGGGCAAGGCTGGCCCCAGCTGGTCTGCCACACCTCCTCTCCCTCCCTCCCCCTCCCTCTGCTCCTCCAGCCCCTGTCCCTGTCACTCACTGGCTAGGCCTGGGCAACTATGGCAGCAGCAGTAACTTGGATACCTCTCCTGGCAGGCAAGTGGGGGATCTTCTTTGGGGAAGGGACAGAACTAGAGGTGGAATTTAGGGGTTATGAGAAGAGTAGGGGGGTCCTCAAAAGAAGGGTTTGGGGTGAGTGAAGTAAGACCTAGAGAGTTTTGGGGGGCTCATGATAAACCCTCAGGTGACCCAGGGCTGGGAGCTGGGTTCTGGAGGGCGGGTACTGGGAGCTCTGAGAGCAGAGGTGTCCTAGGGTCCTGAGTGGGCATGATAGGACAAGCCAAGAGGGTCGTGGGCCCTTTAATGAGCTGGCTGGAACTCTAATTCTGGCAGAGCAGGCTAAATTTGGCATTAAGAGGGAAGGCGGAGGGAGCCTGGGCAAGTCCGTTTTGCTGGGCTCCTATTGGCCTAAAGCTCAGACTCTGTTCTGTGTTCTTCTCTGGGAACTGGGGACCTCGGAATAGCTACCCCTTTTCTGGGGGTCCTCTCTTCCTCCAGCCTCCCGGACAGTTGGCATGGTGCTCTTTTCAAAGTCACCTGAGCGTACATAGCACCCCTCTTTCTCAACCTAACACCAGTCCCCTCCATGTGAGCCTCAAATATGGAGTGAAAAGTTGGCTGGAGGTCCCTTCCACGAATTCAAAGACAACAAAAGTCTGGGTCCTGTCACCCTCTAAACTACACAGCAGAGTAGGATCTATACCCCACCATGTCCAGGGCCCCTAGGCTCTCAGAGCTTCAGGGACACTGTGGGGAAGGGAGCTCACCTTTGCCCAGGACTGAAGCTGTCTGTGTGTTTGGGACTTATGGGGGTCCCTGTAGGTCTCCTGGCAGGACTGAGGGACACCAAGGCCCAGCAGACAACTTTACACCCACTTGTGGGCCGTGTGTTTGTGCATCCTTTGGAACATGCCACCTTCCTGCGCCTTCCAGAACACGTTGGTAAGAGGGGGACCAGATGGACTGGAGTGTGCCAAGGCAGCTCTCTTGGTCTGTCTCCGCTCTCCAATTCCCTCATTTCTCCCATCAGCGGTGCCACCCACTGTCCGACTCACCTACCACGCGCACCTCCAGGGACATCCGGACCTGCCCAGGTGGCTGCACTACACACAGCGCAGTCCCTATAACCCTGGCTTCCTCTACGGCTCCCCCACTCCAGAAGATCGTGGGTCCCAAGTCATCGAGGTGCCAGCATAGAGGCATCAAGGCCCTTGGGGGTGGTCACTGGGGCCTAAGGGTAACCCTGCCAGTGGGATTGACCGTTTAGTGTGCTTATTTGCATATAATTTGCATACAGCCCAAGTGTACCTTGTCAGCTTCCCGCAGAGCCCTTCCTCAGACTTTTTATTCCCCCAGGTCACAGCCTACAATCGAGACAGTTTTGACACCACTAGACAGAGGCTGCTGCTGCTGATTGGGGACCCCGAAGGTATCTCCTATTCCACTCCTCTACCGGTGACAATCTTTTTGTATTTGAGACAGGGTTTCTCCGAGTAGCTCAGGCTATTGTGGAACTCATTCTTTAGAACAGGGTGGCCTTGAACTTATAGAGATCTGCCTGCCTCTACCTCCTGAATTTCTAGGATTAAAGGCATGAGCCACTACCACCCGGCTACTGGTGCCAATCTTGAAGACTGTCCCCTGGGAAAGAGAGTGTTGGGAATAACGGGGAGTCAACGTCCTGGAGAGGGGACATGAGGGCAGAGATGGTGTTGGTAGCTTTAGGGAAGGAGCTCTGGAATGAGGGCCGTGTAACTAACCAACCGAGCTGCCCACCAGCTGCAGGGCACTCGGCAGTCATGGGCTACAGTGTTGGGGGAGAGAACTCGGGGCCTGTGTTGTATAGAGGCTGTTGGGGTAGAGGTGGTGTGGGGACTCCGGGGATGCTTGGAGGAGTTTAGAAAGCACCCGGAGAGCCAAACACAGGGTGGGGTGCAACTGAACACCCACTTGGCCTCCCCAGGTCCCCGGTTGCCATACCAAGCTGAGTTCCTGGTGCGCAGCCATGATGTGGAGGAGGTGTTGCCCTCCACGCCTGCCAACCGCTTCCTCACCGCCTTGGCGGGACTGTGGGAGCCAGGAGAACTTCAGCTGCTCAACATCACTTCCGCCTTGGACCGGGGAGGCCGAGTCCCTCTTCCTATTGAGGGACGGAAGGAAGGGTGAGGGGGCAACCCGGGAAAGGGTTCCTGGCTGAGTGGCTATAGCCACCTCCTGGCTTTCCCTAGTGCTGCCGTGACACACCTTCATCACGCTCATCTCTTCACTGCACACAACTGCACACTCCCTTCTGTCTCCTTATCCTTCCTGGGCCCAAACCCTCATCTGGCCTGAACTCTGTACTTACAGATGCCCCGTGAAAACCTGTTAAAAGATTTCTAGGGTGCATAAAGAATGAGATGCTCTGCCTTCACCTCAGGTTTTGAGGACTGTGACCTCTCCCATCAGACTCTGATGCCTCCCATGGGCCACTTAGCCTATCCCCCCAGGACACCCCTACCCCTGCTCAACGGGGAGTGGTAACCGACCCCCACTTCTACTATGCTGACAGCAGCTCCTATCTGCTCCAGGGTATACATTAAGGTGGGCTCTGCCACACCCTTCTCCACCTGCCTGAAGATGGTGGCGTCGCCCGACAGCTATGCCCGTTGTGCCCAGGGACAGCCTCCACTACTGTCCTGCTACGACACCTTGGCACCCCACTTCCGCGTTGACTGGTGCAATGTGTCTCTGGTGAGGAGGGATCCTGGCTCTAGCGTCTGGGTTTGGGGTACAGTCTTCACCAAGTCTGCTCCAGCTATGATTTCTCTAGCCCAGCCTTTTTTCTCTGATAATGTCAGAGTTTGAGTCTCACCATCAGCCTGTTGTCTCTGTCCTGGACACACACACACACACCACACACACACACACACACCACTCACACACACACACACACACCACACACACACACACACACACACACACCACACACACACACACACACACCACTCACACACACACACACACACACACACACCACACACACACACACACACACACACACACCACACACACACCACACACACACATACACACACACACACACCACACACACACACACACACACACACACCACACACACACACACACACACCACACACACAACCACACACACACACACACACACACACCACACACACACACACCACACACACACACACACACACACACACACACACACACACACACACACACACACACACATTCCATCTTCTACCACAAGAGGGCGACAAAGCCTACATCTGGACTCTCCAACTTGGAGTCCTAGAACTGCTCAGCTAAAACTACCAGGAATTCCTAAGCAAGAGCATGCATCTGGGTGGTGCCTCTGTCTGCTTCCTGCGGAAGTGCCACCGAACAAGCCATTAGAAGCTCACTGTGGCTCTTGGTGAGGTTTCAAGGGACCCTAGAGATTTCTAAGTCCAGGCTGGAAACTGCTGGTGTGCCCTGCTCCTGGGAACCAGCAAAGAGAAACTCCATCAGGGACAACCTTCTGAAAGCTGGGCACCATATCCGCAACATGTTTCACCAGTATGATTCACTCCAGAATAGGCAGGCTATTATCGCTCTGAATTCACAGCTGAGGAGACCTCAGTGAATCACTACTAGCCTATGTCAGAGTTCAGACTCAGGCAGCCCAAACCTAGCACCAGTACTAACCATTGGACATGCCTGCCTCTTCTGGAACTGGCTTCTCTTGACCTCTCATCCAATGTTTGTTCTGTAATCACATGGGCTAGAGGAGATGGGTAGGAAAAAGGTCTGTGGTTATATGGGGTTTATAGGTTGGTGGCTGCAGACCCTTTGGCGTGTCTCCCTAGGGGGAGGATCTCTGTGTCCATTGAGTTATACCTGGGTCAGCCCTGAACTCTATGCAGGTAGACAAGTCAGTACCCGAGCCCCTGGATGAGGTCCCTACTCCAGGCGATGGGATCTTGGAGCACGACCCGTTCTTCTGCCCACCCACTGAAGCCACAGGCCGAGACTTCCTGACAGATGCCTTGGTGACCCTCTTGGTGCCTTTGTTGGTGGCTCTGCTGCTTACCCTGTTGCTGGCTTACATCATGTGCTTTCGGCGTGAAGGACGGTGAGTGTGCTGGACAGGGCACATTGATGCATCTAAAGGGTCACTCTGGGACTAGGGAAGCCGTACTTCTCAGGGACTGGGATTCTCAACTGTAAGAGGAGTATGAGGCTCCCTTTCTAGGTAGCTGGGGATTCACTCTTGTCTGTCTTAGAACTAGTAGGGGATTCTGACTATAAGCACATGCAATTCCTACCTTGGGAGCTCTTGGGACATCACAGAGCAAAGCCAGATTGGTACTGACCTCTCTCCCCAACCTCTATTTTTCCCCACAGGCTGAAGAGAGACATGGCCACCTCTGAGTGAGTAAAGCAAAGTTGGGGGGGCTGGGGAAGGGAGCCCTCTGGATTGTTGAAGAACCTTTTAGTCTCTATGAGCAGCAAAGACTTCTGAGCCTTGGCCCCACGTCAGCTGGGGGCTAAGCCCATGTGTTGACCTTGTCCTCTTGTGTTCTGATGATAGGCAAGGCTATGGTGGCATAGGGAAAGAGGACCTGCCTCTGTCCAGAGGAAAGGGCCTGAGAGGCAACTAAGGGCTCCCAGTGTGACTTCTTTTCCTTTTCTCCTCCCCTTCTGCCCTCTTTCTCTTTCCTTTCCTTCCTCCTGCCTCTTTTCTTTCTCTTGCTTCCTCTTCTCCCTCCCTTCATCCCCCCTCCCTACTGTGAGAGAGCCAGACACCTAGCTTCCTTCTAGGTTCTCCATGTAGAGAGGATGTGGCTGGCCAAGCTGATAGCAACGGATGCTTTGAATCCTACCATATTTTTCCTAGCCCATTTTATTCTGTTTCAGATTCCTCCTACCCTTGACTTCTCCATTGCCCCCAGTCCTGTGCCCCTCAGCTCCTGGCCTCATTTTCCAACCTCCAGAACTCCAAAGATTGAAGGCAATTGTGAAACAAGTTGCGTTTTATTCCCACTTGGTGGCAAGCCTGGCACCCCGCCTGACCTGCCTTATTAATGGCAATGGCGGTTGCCTTTGGCCACCCTACGAACTCCTTTGAAAAGCTGGTCATTCCTCTTTTTGGAGTTTAGTAGCAATTGGCATGGTTCAGACTCACGCTGCCTAGGCTTCGGAGGCTTCTGGCTCTTCTGTCTGTCCTGGCATCTCTTGGCCCTGTGCTTGGACTTGAGGGCCTGCTCCTTGCACAGGCAGAGAGAGCCGGAGGCACCCTTGCAGCAGCTCACATGCATGATCATGCCTTTATCGAGTAGATTCTGGAGCACACGCTTGAAGCGCCAGGTGTTATGGGTCATATTGTACCCTGTGATAGACACAGCTTTCTTCAAGGCAGCAAGGGACACACAATTATGTACCCGCTTGTCAGCCAAAGTCTTCAGGATCACATACGACATGGTGGGCTTCCGCAGGCTTTGGGTGCTGATGTCGGACTCAGTTTGACTCTCACTCTGGCTTGGGACCCATAGTGTGCTGGCATCTTGGTCTCTCATATGAGCCATTTGAGGCTGCATATGGTGACACCAGCGGCACAGCTCTCTGATTCTCTTCCCAAGACTGCTGTAGAAACTCCAGGTGCTAGAAACTCCAGGATGGCAGCTGGCAAAGTCCACCCGGTTCCTCTCGGTAGTGAGTGGGCTGTGTTCTGGCTTCTGCTTCCCTCAGAGGCGCCTCTCTAGGGGGGTCTGGGCCACACCTCGGCCAGAGAGAGGACTGAGGATCATCACCCACGATTGGCCTCAGCAGATTTGTGCTGTGGGCTCAGAGACTGGTGAAGTTATCTCTGCAGTGACCTCAAGGGGGCCATTGTGAGGTAGGCAGAATCCTGTAGGGGGTCGTAGTAGCCTCATTGTTCCTTCTTAGGAAGGTCTGAGGCAACAGAGGGTAGGGGCATCTGATATGTCAGATGCCCTTCAGAGGAAGGCTGTAGCTGGTTGAGCCCACATAGGGAATGCCCATACATATATGGAATATATGTACATTTCTGAACCAATTCTAGGACATTTGGAATCCTCAGTTTTACTTAGTTAATGGTGCTGCGTATGGAATCCAGGGTTTCCCACACACTAGGCAAGTGTCTCACCACTGAACTATATCCCTAACCCAAGCCTTCAGGTTTTTTTTTTTTTTAAACTGTTAATTTTTTTTTTTTTTTTCTGAGACAGGGTTTCTCTGTGTAGCCCTGGCTGTCCTGGAACTCACTTTGTAGACCAGGCTGGCCTCGAACTCAGAAATCCACCTGCCTCTGCCTCCCAAGTGCTGGGATTAAAGGCATGCGCCACCACGCCCGGCTTGTTAATTCTTTTAAATTAGATTTATTTATTTATTTATTTATTTATTCATTCATTCATTTATTTCCTGTATGTGAGTACACGGTCTTCAGACACACCAGAAGAGGGCATCAGATCCCATTACAGATGGTTGTGAACCACCATGTAGTTGCTGGGAATTGAACTCAAGACCTCTGGAAGGGCAGTCAGTGCTCTTGTTTTTTTGTTTTTTTGTTTTTTTGTTTTTTTTTTTTTTTTGTTTTTTGTTTTTTTGAGACGGTTTCTCTGTGGATCCCTGGCTGTCCTGGAACTCACTTTGTAGACCAGGCTGGCTTTGAACTCAGAAATCTGCTTGCCTCTGCTTCCCGAGTGCTGGGATTAAAGGCATGCGCCACCATGCCTGGCTTTTTGTTTTTGTGGGTTTTTTGGGTGGCAGTCAGTGCTCTTAACCACTGAGCCATCTCTCCAGCACCAAGCCCTCAGTTTTAAATCCACTATTTGATTGCCAACAGTCTCTACCCATTGCATCTTTGTGTTTCTGAGTGGAAAAATGCTAACTTTTAGTGTTTATTATTTTGAGATGAGATCAACTTTTTTTTTTTTTTTTTTAAGAGTGAGTTGAGACAGGGTTTCTCTGTGTAGCCTTGGCTATCCTGGAACTAACTCTGTAGACCAGGCTGGCTTCAAAGGCCGTGATCCGCTTGCCTCTACTGAGTGCTGGGGTTAAAGGCATGTGCCACCACTGCCTGGCAGACACAGGGTCAAACTATATAGCTATATAAATTCACTATATAAACATGCTGGCCTCAAACACAGATCTGTCTCTGCCTTCCAAGTGCTGGGATTAAAGGCATGTGCCACCATGCCCGGCGACATTTACTTATTTTTTGAGTAGGGTGCTGGCCTTAATAGACATCTGAAAATAACTTCTGCTCTACTCCGTCCTCCGTCCTGAGTGCTAGAGATTACAGGTGTGCCTCCACACCCAGCTTCTGTGGTGCTGGGGGTTGAACCCAGGGCTTCCTGCCTGCTAGGCATGCAGCTTACCTGTTGAATTCTTCCAATACATTTAAAACACAACAATTATAATTTTTAATAGAAAATATACTTTCCTTAGAAAAATGCAAATCCTTGGTTTATGCAAATTGATCAGTCTCTCACACAAGACTGTTAAAAATGCTGTATTAAACTGGGTCTAGGGGTCCATGCCTGTAATCCCAGCACTGTAGAGCTGAAGGCAGGAGGATCTCCACCTTATACTCCATTGGACATCATGCTGGCTTCCATGAGAGGCTATCTCATGGAAACCAAAAGGAGAAACAGAAATGGGTTTGGGTTTATTTAGTTTTTATGTTTTGAGATTGGGCTTTTCTATATAGCGCTGGCTGTCCTGGAACTTGCTCTGTAGACCAGGCTGGCCCCGCATCCGCAGAGATCTGCCTGCCTCTGCCTCCTGAGTACTGGGATTAAAGGGTTGTGTTACCATAGCCTGGCTAGGTTTTATTGTCTTCTATTTGTTTTTTACTTTATAGATCTTTCCCATGTACAGCAATAATTTTAGCATGTATTTCACAAGGGTATATATGTGTGTATATGTATACACATACAAGGGTATATATGTGTGTATATATGTATATGTACACATACAAGGGTATATATGTGTGTATCTATGTATATGTACACATACAAGGGTATATATGTGTGTGTATATGTACACATACAAGGGTATATATGTATCTATGTATATGTACACATACAAGGGTATATATGTGTGTATCTATGTATATGTACACATACAAGTGTATATATGTGTGTATATGTATATGTACACATACAAGGGTATATATGTGTGTATATGTACACATACAAGGGTATATATGTATGTATATATGTATATGTACACATACAAGGGTATATATGTGTGAATATGTGTATATGTACACATACAAGGGTATATATGTGTGTATATATGTATATGTACACATACATAATTTATATTTTGGGCTGGGCCACGTTTGACGAGTTGTGTCTCTGGTACCGCGATTTTCCTCTTGGGACCAGTGTATTTTACCACGTCTAGCTTTCCTGCTTCAGTCTGCAGTTCTGATGTCAGGTAGATCTGCTTCCCTTTTTCTGCTTGGAACGGCCTCGTATCCCATCAGCCTTGACTGGCCTGAGTTTTGTGTTGATTTTGTTCTACCTCATGCGGTTAATTTAATGTAGGTCAGTGTCTGTCACTTTTCAAATTGGCCACAGACGTGATTTTGTTGCCTGGCTATCACCTGTATCAGATCAGACTGGTCACAGAGTTCTCCAGGCCCTAGTGGCATTGCCCTGTGGGTCTGTGTGCTGGGGCAGATTGTCTGCTGGTTATGCCTGTGAGTGTGTATTTGTATGCAGCAGTGGCTGCCTGTTCGTCCATATACCTGTCTGTCCGTATGCGTCAGTACTTACACAAAGCTCCTGGGAAGGCTCCACAGGGTTTGATGTGTCCTGCCCCGCTCTTGGGAGATTTCTTTCCACCTGTGCATTCCCAGAGTGATGAGACTTATATGGGGTTGGGGATGGGAGGGGCTTGTTGATGAAGGCCTCCCCTGGGATGTGGGATGCACCTGCCTCACTGGCTCCTCAGCATCCATACACTTCAGGCCTTCATCCCTATAGGCTCCCCTCATCTAGGATGGAAAACCATATTTTAGACAATTCAATTTGTCGAATTCCACATTTAGGAGCTTATTTAACTCTCCTCTGGCCTCAACCAGTGACCTCATATCTTTATCTGGCCAGTGGGCTCTCAGTCCCACTTCCAAGGGCCGTGCAGCCGGTTCTCCATGAGGCCTGCCTGTCTTTCAGTGCTCTAACCTCTCAGGCTCTTAGCTGCAGCTGGTGTCCACTGACTGAGACGTGTACTTCTGGCAGGGATCCTTCTTCTATCTTATTAGTAACAGAATGACAAAGTGGGGGAGGGGGGGAAGGTATTCTTCAGTCCGCCTTGAGCTTCAGTTTCCATAAGAAAACTCAATTCTATATATATATTTTAAAACTATTTTTAAGATGGCTTCATTGTATAGCCCAAGCTGGCCTCAAACACAAGCTTTTCCTGCCTCAGCCTCCCTTGCCCTATGCCACCATGCCTAACAGAAAACTTACTGTTTACAAATAAAAGTCTCTGTTCTGATCTGAAGATCAGGAATTTGGGGAAATGTTACCATTCGAAGCCAAAGTAAGGCGGGTTCATGTGAATGAGAAAGTTGAAAACAACTTCCCCTGGAAGTCAAATTCACTGCTGGGCTTGCTATAGTAAAACATAGCTTCCTATAATAATAGCCCAGAGAGGCCAAACAGCTTACCAAATGTCACAGAGCAGTAAGAGTCGAAGCCCAGTGATTAAAAAAACCAAAACCAAAACCAAAACCAAAACCAAACAAACAAAAAACAAGGCAAGTCCTGATGCACTGCTCCTGTGCTCACTTGACTTCATGGTACAGCCCAAGCTGGCCTCAAACTCAGACGCGTGGCAGCTTGCTCTGGGACCACAGAAAGCAAGGACCTAGGACTGTCACTTAGGATTGAAGCTGGACCTGAAGCTGGAGATCAGCAAGGGTCTTCCAGTGGGTGTGGCCACTCCCTGCAGCAGCAGGGCGTTCCAAGTTGCTGAGGGTGGAGCTGAAGACAGCTCAAGGAACTGTGGTCAGAAACAGAGACTGGGAAGCAAGAGGGGGTGGGGGCAGCTGTGTCAGGTACCAAGGAACAGAGATGAGGTTAAAGAAGCCCACGTAATGAGATCCAGAGCTTGATGGGCCACAGGGAAGGCAACCCCAGAAAGGTCAAAAGAGGCAAAGGAATGGGTAAGATGGCCAGCCGAACAGAAGGATGGGAGGAAAGGGGAGGGTTAGTCTTGATGCTTGGGACTGGTACTGAGGAGGTCTGGAAAGAGCTAGAAGGAACTGAGGAGACCATGGAGTATAAAAACGTTCCACGGCTGGGGGTGCAGCTAGTTGGGAGGGTACTCGGATGTGTGAGACTCTGGATTTGACTCTCAGTATCATGTAAACTCTGAGTGTGTGGCACATGCCTTTGATGCTAGGGGTTGGGAGATGGAAGCAGGAGGACCAGGAGTTCAAGGTCATCCTCAGTCAATATGGAGCTTGAGGCCTGGGCCCTCTAAGTTTTAAACAAACCAAACCAGAACACTAGACTATAAAACCCAGCTAATACTAGCTTCTGCAAATATAAACTCCATCCGGGCATCTGCTCCTGCCTTGGCATCTTGTGAGTTATCTATGCTGGCCACTATTCCAAACACCCAGCTATATTTTCTTTACTCTTCATAACAATGGGAGTACATGGTGGAATATGGGTATTATCCCCACTTTATAGCTAGAAAAAAATGGAGGCAGAAAGGGGTTACACCAAGAACATACAGCTTTAAATCAAGGCTTGTCCATATGCAGAGCCCTGTCTCAATCACTGGGTGCAAGCAGGTCCCTGTGTTTGAGTGTCCCAGCAACCAGACCTGGTAGGCAGACAGCAAGGTGGCTTTGAGGCAGTGCCAGGATAGCTCCTAGAGGCTAATTCCAAGAGCTGATGGTCTTCTGCTTGTGTCTCCAGCATCCAGATGTTTCACCACTGTTCCATCCATGGGAATACAGAAGAGCTTCGGCAGATGGCAGCCAGCCGAGAGGTGCCCCGGCCTCTTTCCACCTTGCCCATGTTTAATGTTCGTACAGGAGAGCGGTTACCTCCCCGAGTAGACAGCGCACAGATGCCTCTTATCCTGGACCAGCACTGAGAGTCCTGCCAAGATGGGTATGTCTAGGCAGTGCTACCCCCCAACCAAGAAATAAAGGAGCCTTTATCTCAAGGCTGGGGGCAATTGGTAGGATATGGGAGATCACACCTACCTGCCTGCCCCCATGCACAGGTGCTCACAGTGCTGGAATTGTGCCCCACAACTGTCAACCAGTCAGGGCTGGAGGGTCAGGATAAGGGAGACAGGAGTCTGGAACCTCCCACTCTGTCCTCTACATGACCTTTTAGCTCCAGCTCCAGCTGCACCACTCAGAGATGCTGACCTGTGAATATGTCTACATCTGACTCTAGCTCCTAGCCTACTTGGACCTCTGGCTCCAAAAAGGCAGACGGATGGTGTAGGGAGGGCTGAGGGCATTTGGAGTCAGTACCCCAAAATAAAAAATACCTGCTGTTTCTGCTTATTGCTTCTGTCTCCACCTCTGTTTCTCTTCTTCTGAGAATCCCCAGAGGATGCCAAGCTGCCCTTTGGACTCTCCCTATTTTGCTGTTCTCAGATTCACTGCATCTGGTCATGATGTTTGACTGGTTCATAGCCACACTTTCTAGAACAAGAAACTAAAGCCTGTGGAGAGAGAAAGTGACTTGCCCAATGTCACAGAGCAAGCCCTGTCTGCCCATACACTGTCTTCTGTGCAGTTGAGGACTTTGAGAAGTAGAGGATCCAGGTTCTTACCTAGAGATCTGCTTGACACCTGACACAATTCCCTGAGGGAACCTCCATTGCGTGCGGTGTTTGGGAGAAGTTGATCCGAGTAGGTAGCTGTTGGAAGATGGAAGCTACCCTAGAGGCCAGAGGTCTGCCATTCTAGAATGTTCTCTGAGCTAAGTGTTGAGAGTGTGGTTTTCCTGGGATGTTTGGCTGGCTATGCAGGGGCCTGGGATCGTTTGCCCAGGTTTCTATATCTGGAGCAGACCAGCTCTGCTTCACCATCTGCCATCTATCTGCTCTGTGATGGGTCTCACAAGATACCACTTTCTTGGGAGGACACGTTGAGACTACGCCTGAAAGGGAACTGACTTTTGTTTTGTTTTGTTTTGTTTTGTTTTTTGAGATAGGGTTTCTCTCTATTGCCCTGGCTGTCCTGGAACTCACTCTGTAGACCAGGCTGGCCTTGAACTCAGAAATCCGCCTGCCTCTGCCTCCCGAGTGTTGGGATTAAAGGCATGTGCCACTGCTGCCCAGGGAAAGGGAACTGTCTTAGTCAGGGTTTGTGTTCCTGCCCAAACCATCATGACTAAGAAGCAAGTTGGGGAGGAAAGGGTTTATTCAGCTTACACTGCCACACTGCTGTTCATCACCAAAGGAAGTCAGGACTGGAACTCACACAGGGCAGGAATCAGGAGCTGATGCAGAGGCCATGGAGGGGTGCTGCTTACTGGCTTGCTTCCCCTGGCTTGCTCAGATTGCTTTCTTATAGAACCCAGGACCAGCCCAGGGATGGCACCACTCACAATGGGCCCTCCCACCCTTGATCACTAATTGAGAAAATGCCTTACAGCTGGATCTCATGGAGGCATTTCCTCACCTGAAGCTCCTTTCTCTGTGATAACTCCAGCTTGTGTCAAGTTGATACACAAAACCAGCCAGTACAACTGACCCCTTGTCAACTTGACACACAAACACATCACTAGTAAGCCTCAACCCTTACTTACTTTCTTATTCATTCCCAAGAGCTAAATAACTTTAAAAGTCGCACAATCTTTACAAATTCTTACACATTAAAATTTCAATCCCTTTAAAATATCCAATCTCTTTTGAAATTCAAAATTTTTTTAAAAAAATTTTTTTAAACAATTTAAAGTCTCTTAACTGTGGGTTCCACTAAAATACTTTCTTACTTCAAGATGGAAAAATATCAGGGCACAGTTACAATCAAAAGCAAAATCAAACTCTAACCATCCAATATCTAGGATCCACTCATGATCTTATGGGTTCCTCCAAAGGGCTTGGGTCACTTCTCCAGGTCTGCCCTTTGTAGCACACAGCTTGCCTTCTAGGCTCCAGCTGCCTGTACGCCACTGCTGCTGCTGTTCTTGGTGGTCATCTCATGGCACTGGCATCTCCAAAACACTGCTGTGTTCTGCTGCAACTGGACCGCACTTTCACAAATAGCCTCTCACAGGCTCTTTGCAAGGTACTAAGCCTCAACTTCTCTGCATGACCCCTTCAGTGCTGGGCCTTCAACTGCAACCGAGGCTGTACCTTCACCAATGGCCTCTCCTGGCCTCTCACAGTGCCAAGCATCAGCAGCTACTTCTTCATGTTTCAAAACCAGTACCACCTGGGTGACTCATATATTACCAAGTCTGGCTGCCAGCATGACTGTGGCTGCCTCTGGAACAAAGCTACTCTGTGCTCTCAGGAAACACTTCCCAGATGGTTTCACCTTGGTGATGCTGGTCTCTTCTTTATCACTGGTAATTTCTTAGCTCCAGCTAACCAGCATCAATCGTCTCAGTAACACAAAGGTTTTGCTTTAGTAGTTCTGGTACCTTGTTAATCACAGCTGATTCTTCAGCCCCAGCTAATTAAAACCACAGAATCCTCACAATCAAATTAGCAATGGCCCTGATAAGACTTTTTAATCTTCCCTCTGAAATTTCACAAGCCAGGCCTCCATCTTTTGCACTGCTCTCAACATTATCTTCCTGCCTCCTACAGAACATCCCACAGAGCTCTTAACACCCAGTGGCTCTTCTAGCTCAAAGTTCCAAAGTCCTGTCCTCCCCAAAACATAGGAATACCCCATTCCCAGCACCAATTTGTCCTAGTCAGGGTTTGTATTCCTGCACAGAACATCATGGCCAAGAAGCAAGTTGGGGAGGAGAGGGTTTATTCAGTGTTTACCTCCACATTGCTGTTCATCACCAAAGGAAGTCAGGACTGGAACTCACACAGGGCAGGAACCTGGAGGCAGGAGCTGATGCAGAGGCCATGGAGAGATGCTCCTTACTGGCTTGCTTCCCCTGGCTTGCTCAGCTTGCTTTCTTATAGAACCCAGGACTACCAGCCCAGGGATGGCACCACCCACAATGGGACCTCCCACCCTTGATCACTAATTGAGAAAATGTCTTACAGCTGGATCTCATGGAGGCATTTCCTCAAGGGAGGCTCCTTTCTCTGTGATGACTCTAGCTTGTGTCAAGCTGACACACAAAACCAGTCAGTACAGGGACCCTAATAGAGAGGAACAACAAAGAAGCAAGGGCACATGGCCCAGCTCATCTTTTCTAAGAGAATGCATAGGCGTGTGTCACCCCACAGCATGGCCCCTTTTTAAGGGGCTTCTGTCTCAGGAGCTTCTGCAGAGCTCCTCAGCTTCCCACTTTTCTTTTCTTTTCTCTTCTCTTCTTTTCCTTTCTTTTCTTCTCCTTTCTTTTCTTTCCTTTTCTTTTCTTTCCCTTTCTTTTTTTTCCCTTTCATTTCCTCCCCCCACCTTTTTTTTTGGACAGGGTCTTCCTACATAGCCTTAGCTATCCTAGAGCTCACTATGTAGATTGGGCTGGCTTCAAACTCTCCTAGATTTTCACAACTTCCTTCACGTGTGATCTCTGCTCTAAAACATATCCCCAGATTTGACCTTTCCTGTCCCTTCTGCTCCTGTGCTTTTCAGAGTCCCTTCACAAGTCCTCTTGGCTCTCCGATAGGAGATGTTGTCTGGGCTCATGGGTTATGGCAGGCAAGGTTGTTTAGAGGGGATACCTGAGGGATAGCTGTCTGTATGCCTGCTCAGAGTTCTTTTTGTTTGCTTGTTTTAATTTATTTGTTTTTATTTTATGTGCAGTGCTGCTTTGCCTGCAGTGTGTGGCTGTTGTGATCTGCCATGTGGGTGCTGGGAATTGAACCTGGGTCCTCTGGAAGAACCAGTGCTCTTAACGGCTAAACCATTTTTCTAGATCCAATTTTTTGTTTGTTTGTTTGTTTGTTTTTAGTTTTTATGTGTATGGGCATTTGGTCTGCATGTATGTCCTGTAGAGGCCAAAAGAAGTGCCAGATGCTCTGGGCCTGGAGTTACAGACAGCTGTGAGCTGCCTTGAGGGTGCCTGGAATTGAACCCTGGCCCTCTAGAAGAGCAGCCTTTTAAGTGCTATCTTAACGGCTGATTAAGTGCAGTAACAGGAAAGGGGGGCGTGGAGTGTAGAATAGGGATGCAATCTGGAACTGACTTTGAACAATCAGTTGAGATAACTCACTATCTTCAGATCAACCTGCTCAGAGTTCTGAGGGAGGCTGCAGTTCCTCTGCGGTCATCTGTACCCCATTCTGCCTATTCTGGGTACTGGAAGCCCATTTGCTGCTTAATTATGGAACTGGGCTCGTAATTGCTGACAGAGGCTGGCAGGGTGGGGCGGGAGGTGGGGTAATGGCTGGAGGGATGGTCTCTGATCAAATGGCTCTTTGCAGAAGAGATGCCTCTGGCTTCTCATTGGCTACTTCCTCCTCCCCTCACTCTTCCCCCTCCCCCACAGGTCTTTCAGCTGATGGGCAGGCATAGCTCTAGCTCAGTGTTACAGTCCTGGGGCATAGGCTAGCTTCAACTGGGTCCCTGCACCCTTAAGGTGGGGGCTGCTGGCTCCCCTCTCACCTCTGTCTGGTCCCTTGCATGTCCTTCCTGGGCTGGTCGAGGGCGGAAGAATAAGAAGTCAGCCCCTCCCTCCCTCCCTCTGCTTCCTGGCCTTGCCTTGGGCTCTTGGCAGCCTCTACCTCCCAACTCAGTTCCAAAGAGCACACAGGAGCCGGCTTGGCTGCCTTCCTGAAAGGAAGTGGCCCAGACAAGTAGCCCGGAGGATGGCGTGACTACAGAAGACACTGAGCCCTGCCTGGGCATCCACATGTGAACGCCCAGATGACCAGCAGCACAGAGGGAGGACACAGACATACTCACTGGGCAGAAGCCTCTCCTGGAAGAGTAAGCAGGATGGCTTCCTACAGTCCCTGACAGAGTAGCAGCTGTTTCCAGCCCCCACCTTCTGTGGCGTCACCCCGCACTCACTCCACCCTACTTTTAGTCCAGTTGATGGCCCTGATTATGGGTCTGATGAGCGGCCTCCACCTTCACTCTAAATACAGACCACGCATGCACATGCGCAGCTGGACCCTGCAGCCATTTCCGCACCACTCCCTATTGTCCAGACTCTTGAATACAGAGGCCACCTACAGCGGCCCTCAAACACTAAGGCCACACCTCTCCAGGCAGGGTCTAAATATGGTTCTGGCACACTGTATCGACCTCAACAGTTAGTTTGCTCCCAAACGGAGTCATTCCTACTTCAGGGCTGAAGTGAGAACCCATGATGGTAGGCATGCCAGAACTTCCTAGAAACCGCATCATCCCGGGTACCACACAGCCTCCTCAGGCGAGAGGGGCATGGGTCTTTCTGACCTGTCAGATCCTGACCGATGGGCTCTGCTTCCCCTAATGCCTCAAGAAATTTTTGTTTTTCCTTCTGAATGGAGAGGAATGATAAAGTTTGCACTCCTTAAATGCAAGGACGCTGTTGATCACGAGTGAACACCAGAACTACATACAGCTAGTTCGAACTAAGATGTGTATAGTTTCTTTTCTTTTCTTTTTTTCTTTTTATTTTTTTGGTTTTTCGAGACAGGGTTTCTCTGTGTAGCCCTGGCTGTCCTGGAACTCACTCTGTAGACCAGGCTGGCCTCGAATTCAGAAATTCACCTGCCTCTGCCTCCCAACTGCTGGGACTAAAGGCGTGCGCCACCACTGCCCGGCAATGTGTATGGTTTTAACGGTTGAGATTGTATTAGGTTAAATAAGATATGAAACTAGTTTCACCTGACTTTTTATTTTTATTTTATTTTATTTTATTTTTGACATAGGGTCTCATGTAACCCAGGCTTTGATCCGGTCTCCACCTCTTCTGTGGTATATATAGAGATTGAACGCAAAGCATTGTGCATACTAGGAATCACTGTACCAGCGGAGCTACACTGCAGCTCATGTCCCCCCCGACCCCCTTTTTAAACATGGATGCTAGAAAATAAAAAATATGGGGCTGGAGAGATGGCTCAGGGTTCAATCCTCAGCACCCACATGGCAGCTCACAACTGTAACTTAGGTTCCAGGGGACCCTGCACCTTCACAAAGACGTACATGCAGGCAAAACACCAATGCACAGAAAATGAAGGAAAGAAAGGAAGAAAGAAGAAAGAAAGAAAGGAAGGGGGGGGGAGAGAGAGAGAGAGAGAGAGAGAGAGAGAGAGAGAAAATGAAAAACATATGAGTTTCCCACAATCTATTTTTTAAAATCGCAAGTGCATGCACCCTCCCCCCCCCCAGGCACACACACATACACTCACACACAGGTACACACTCATACACAAGAGCACAGGAATGCACACACACACACACACACACACACACACACACACACACATTAAGCACACTTTCTCCTTCTCCTCCTCCTCCTTCTTCTTCTCCTTCTTCTCCTTCTTCTCCTTCTTCTTCTTTTGAGACAGGGTTTCTCTGTGTATAGCTCCTGGCTGTTCTGGAACTTGATATGTAAACCAGGCTGCCCTGGAACTCACAGAGATCCTCCTGCCTCTGTCTGTCTCTGGAGTACTGGGATTCAAGGTGTACCATCATGCCCCTGCTCCTCCTATCATTTTGGGCAGGGAGAATCACCAGTGGTCCAGCACCTTTGGGTACCAATTTGCTTCCCTCCCTCGCTGCCTGGCTTTGCACATTCTCTGTAAAGAGTTGAGCTCTCCATGGGCACAAGGACCAGTCACTCTCCCGGAAAGACTACTTTCTTCCCTGGTTCTGTCTCCTCCATGCAAATGCCCTGGCTCAGTTTGCAGCACACATTCAGGAGAACACACTAACAGCCTCTCGCCAGCTCTGAGAATTCCCACCAGTGCGGGGGACTTTGGGATGCTTGTCTTCTTCCACACCAGCCCCTCCTGATTTTCCCAAGTGTCTCTCTGCTCAGCTCTAACCCATCAGCCTGCATGGATAAACTTGTAAGACTTGTATGTCCAGAGGCTGTGATCTCCCACCTATGCCACACCAAACCGGAAGGGGCCTGTGGACATAGATGTCTTTGCTTACAGGTAAGTGGGCACAGAAAGAGACACATTCTTAACCACTCTGGTCCCCACTGTGACACCCACACGGGGCCACTCACAGCTCCCATTCACTCCCTCACGTTATCACCCAGGCCTTCCTGTGGCTTAATGAGTGCCTCCCCTCATGGGTGGGTACTCCCCTCATCTTCCCTCACACCGCTAAGGTCCCCAAGCTCCAGCTAGAAGCCTTTCCTCTCCGGTCACATGCAGCTCTCTGTCTATGGGAGTTTTGGAGACAGCTAGAAAAGGAAACAGGATAGAAAAGCTGAATATAGGGAAAAACCCACCATCTTCAGGTTACAGCAAATCCATCCAGGAGATGGCCATGCTCCAGGTCCCTCCCCAAAGGGACTTGGATTCCAAAAGGACAGCAAGAGAAAAAAAAATCAAAATGAAATCTTCTTTCTCTGTAGATTTTCCACGTGGATTTCAATGAAGTATCAGCTCCAGGAGACTAGTCTTCCCCACCAAAAATGAAGACGACTGTCATAGAGCAGAGCTGGGAGTAGGAGCTGTGTTAGCACACAGGGGACAGTGAGGGTCTTGGAAACAGGGCCTGGCATCTGTATTTAAGGCAGCAATGATGTCAGCGGAAAGGAGGGCTTGGGTTCAGAGTGTGATACAATGATCTCTTTGTTGTCCACTTCCCTGTTCTATACACACATTTAGAGCACATACCAGCCCACGCCACGTGACAGCTGCTGTGGGGTGCTGCAAACAAGGCCTACCACAAGGTGCACAGCCCTTGTGTATATCCACGTATGTACACGTATGTATATGTATAGATTTTCAGGTGCACAGTGAGAGGTTAAGTTATTCGCTCCTTTGTCTGGAGTTCTGCTTCGTTCAGCCCATTTGTTGTTATTAATTAATTAATTAATGATTGCAGTAGTACAAGTTAGGACTACTGTCCTTTATCATGGGGAGACACATTTCAAGTGTTTGACTACCTGTCATGCCAGGAAGCTGTCATTTGCTCCCTTTCTTGGCTAGTTTGTTCTTCCTCTCACCTTCACCCTCACCTTTCCACAGCTCTGTACTTATATCCTCCGGAGGACCTCTCTCACCATCTTGCCTCTCCCTGGTACCTATGGAGACTGTGCCCAGCCCTGCACAGAATTGTCAGGTCTGAAAAGAACATAGTGGACCATAAGCACAGGGGCCTGGTAATAACATACCAGGTAATGGGCTGACGGTGTGTTGGGACCTCAGAGGGCTTGGTTAGCGAAGAGGGGAGGGAAAGTTGTTGAACTTTGGAGGATGAGGGATTAGTCAATAGAGAGAGGGGACATTGTGCCAGGAATATGGAGGGAAATAAAACGAGAAGGGGGTTTATATGTGTAGAAATTACAGTCACACCCTTTGGCTGGTAGACAGATGGGGGCCCGTGGAGGAGACAATAAGTTCAGACAAGCGAGCAGTGGCCAGGTACAGCTCGGATGCTGAGTTCAGAAGGATGGACCCTGTGAGGATGGGAGGAGATAGGGTCTAGCCAGGAAGAGTCCCAAGACTGGTGATGCCTGGGAAGAAAGGTATCACCCAGTCAATGTGTCAATCAGTGGGTCTATCAGTACCACACAAGTTTGGATAATTTGTGTCTGAATAGATCTCTACATTCCCTAACTCCTTTTCCTCTCTAGATAAATTTTCCTTTCACGTTGTCCTCATGCAAAGTGCTAATAATGAATTATTAAAGGCCATCATTAATAGTCTTGAATACTCTGTGACAATATGAATGTGTCCTGTGGGTGCCACAGTAGACTGGTAGCACAAGAGAGAGAAGCTACAAATGGCGTGTTCCTTCCTTCCAAATTTGAGACCTGTCTGCCTGAGTGAGAGGGGTCATCTGTGTCTAGTGTCTGGTTCACCCCAGACTTCTGCCTGCTGGATTCTCGGGCCTTCCACTATGTCACCGTCCCCATTCTCTGAGATGTGGGGGACAACTAGTTACCATCCCTCTAGGGCCTCAGGTTCTCAGATGGACAGAGGGAGAGAGGGAAAAGGAGGAAGAAGCAGCAAAAAGTTTTGGGGATAAAGGAAAAGGAAAGAAGGGGGCAGGAAGAAGGGTGGAACGATTCCACGGGCTCCCTGTACTGAGCCAGCATGCTATTGTCCCAGGCACCTCTGTGATGTGGGGTCCTGTCCTTTCTGGTGACACCCTGGAAGTTCCTTCACCACAGCTCTCTAAGATCCCCCGGGGAGAGTTCCTTGAGGGCTGGGCACCTCTCTCTGGTGAGAGCAAGGGTGACCCAAGAGCATTCTCATCCTCCTTGTGACACCCCAGCTTCAGAAGGCCCCTTCTATACCAAATTATGGTTTCTTTGGGCAAGAGGTGGGGAGAGGCCAGCTACCCCTCCATGTGTGACCAAAGAGCAACCTGGTCCTCCATGTCTCAGTCCCTGTTTCTGCTGCTTGAATCCCTTGGAGGGCCCATGAACCTCCCAGGATCCACGGGCAACACCTCCCAGGCCTCAGGTCTGCAGCATGGAGATGTGATGCATTGTTGGGATGGAGGGCCTGAGGGGTGTGTGTGTGTGTGTGCGCGTGTGTGTGTGATCTGGGAATAAAGTGCGTGCGAGCGTGTCCGTGATGCTGTGCACATGGGATTGAACTGGTGAAGCTGGGGATCTGGAGATGCGCGAGGAGGACCGGAAAGAGGAAAAGGTACAAGAGGCAAGAAAAAAGGTCTAAGGCATAAGAAAGGCAAGAGAGGAAGGCGGCGGCGTCTGGATGAGAAGTGAGGGAGAGAGAAAGGGCAGGGGTAGAAGGCAAGTCCCCCATCCCAGAGCCCTGTCCCTGGATCCCCGCCTCCCCAAGTCCCAGGAAGGAAATTCAGAGGCCACTGCACATGCATTGGGTCATTTCCACATGCTTTATTCCAGCAATCAAAATAATTAAAAACATCTCAAATTATTATACACATACAAAATAGGTACAGAGTCTCTTGTTTCCTCCCAGCCCAGGGGTAAAAACTGTTTTGTGCTTCGGAAAGTGGTGCTCTGAAACCCTGATGCAGGACAGACCGAGAGAGAGGCGGGGGGGGGGGGGGGGGGGAGCAGCAGCAAGAGGGGAGGGTTTCAGAAGAGAGAGAGAGAGAGATCAGATAGGCCCAGGAACTAGAAGAGTGGAGAGAGGGTAGAGAGTGGGCAGGCTGGAGTCCGCACTCTCTCCTCCCTTGTTAAATAGCACCGTCAGGAAAAAAAAAAAAATTCACACAAGTCCCTATCCATTAAAAAAAAAAAAAGAATAAAAAAATACTTTGAACAAAAGGAACATTTGCTGGTCTAGGGAGCATCTCAGCCTCTATAGCACCAGAAATTCCTTCCCACCCCACCCCTTCACAGAGATGTAGCACCTTTGATACCAAACTGGGCGAGCTGCCACCCTGCCCCCATCCCCGCCCCCACACAGTTGCCCCGGTGACACACAAAGACAAGAACGAGGTAGTCTTTCAGCAACACAATTGCACTGACAAACAGAAAGGTCTCCCACCCAGCCTGCACATGCATGTCCGATGTTTCCAGTCTGCTGTGACCCTGCCTGGCTCCAACCCCCTGTGAGGAGCAGGTGGCTCCCCAAAGCACAGGCCCTGGGGGGGGGGAGAAAAAAGTGGGGGGTTTGTTGCAGAGGCCATGGAGATGCCAGATGGTTAGGTTCCTTCAACAGTCCAAGAACCCCATGTCCCAGCAGGATTTGAGGGTGCTGGGTAGGGAAGTAGGCTGGGGGTTGAAGGGCTGGTGGGACATTTCAGCATTGCCTTTGCTTGCTGGGCAGACAATGCATTATTTCCTGTGTCTTGGGGGAGACTTAAATTTGGGGAGCAATGGAGGAGAGGCCCCAAGAGGGGGTGGAGAAAGGAGCAGAAAAGGCAGCAATGGGGGTATCATAAGCCAAGTGGGCAGGAAGGGACTTATACCCACATAGGTCTTCAAGCAAGAGGACCAAGCTTCCTTTTTTTAAAAAGTTATTTATTTATTCTTTTTTTTTTTTTTTTCTTTTTTGGTAAGGTTGAATGCGCTTTTGGTTTTTGGTCACGTTCAGTTGGTCAAAGGTAAAAACTAAGTTTGAAAGGTGAATGCAAAGGAAAAAAAAATGTTTTCCAAAGTCCATGTGAAATTGTCTCCCATATTTTTGGCTTTTGGGGAAAATTGAATTTGGGTTGTTCATCTGTTTCCAGAGTTGGGGAAAAGTGGGCTGGGTGGGAGGGAACCAGATTGGGGTGGAGGGAGTTTACACGAAGCAGGCAGGGCCAATGTCTAGTCCGAATTCCTGGTCTGGGGCACCAATGTCCAAGGGAGCCACATCGATGATGGGCAGGCGGGAGGTCTTGGTGGTTTTGTATTCGATGACTGTCTTGCCCCAAGTTCCAGTGTGACTCTGGTGTGAATGAAGACAGCGGGAGAGGGTCATTATCAAGGTTAGGAATGAAGTGAGGCTCATTCTGTTCTGCCAGAAGGCTAAAACAGATGCCCAAAGAGACAGGCTGGACCCAGTCCTGGGGACTCACCGTGCAGCCGTCCACAAGGGTGCTGTAGGTGAAGCGACTGTTGCCTTCGCCTCTGAGCTCGATCTCGTTGGAGCCCTGGAGGAGCAGGGCCTTCTTGAGGTTGCCAGTCTGCTGGTCCATGTAGGCTATGCTGTTCTTGCAGTGATAGGTGATGTTCTGGGAGGCCTCGGTGGACATCAGGCGCAGGAAGGTCAGCTGGATAGCGACATCGGCGGGGTCGGAGCCCTCGCTTCCGTACTCGAACTGCACGGGCCAGAGAGAGGAGAGAATGAGCGATCACGGGGACCTTCTCGTCCCTGGCTTTCCTACCCAGAACTCCTGTATCCTAGATCTGTATCTGCCCTTCCACTAAGCAGATTAAATCCACTCCAGGACTTCCCGTGCTTTCTGGGTACGAGGCTAACCCATCTCCTGTACTGTTGCTCTGGGGTTCAGCTCACGTACCGGGAATCCATCGGTCATGCTCTCTCCAAACCAGACATGCTTCTTTTCCTTGGGGTTCGGGCTGATGTACCAGTTCTTCTGAGGCACAGACGGCTGAGTAGGGAACACACAGGTCTGACCTGTCTCCATGTTGCAGTAGACCTTGATGGCGTCCAGGTTGCAGCCTTGGTTAGGGTCGATCCAGTACTCTCCTGAAGTGGGCAAGGCAAAGCAGTCAGGAGGAGTAGGCAGCCAGCACCATATGGAAAGTGGAATGTATGAAAACATGGGGGAAGCAGCATGGTGGGCTTAAGGGGGGGGAGGTGGCTGGGGTTAATCCTTACCGCTCTTCCAGTCAGAGTGGCACATCTTGAGGTCGCGGCATGTGCGGGCGGGGTTCTTGCGGCTGCCTTCTGGGCTGCGGATGTTCTCAATCTGCTGACTCAGGCTCTTGAGGGTGGTGTCCACCTCAAGGTCACGGTCACGGACCACGTTAGCATCATCGGCCCGGTAGTAGCGGCCACCATCTTGAGACTTCTCTTGAGGTGGCTGAGGCAGGAAGCTGAAGTCATAACCGCCACTGGGAGGTCCAGGAGGGCCAGGGGGTCCAGGAGGGCCGGGGGGACCCTGTGTAGAGAAAGGAGATCAAGGTTTCCAGGTATTCAAGTCTTCTTGGGGGAGGGTCATGAGGCAGAGGATGTGGGGCTACATACAGCAGGGCCGCTGTCACCAGTGCGACCTCGAGGACCAGGGGGACCAATGGGGCCAGGGAGACCGTTGAGTCCGTCTTTGCCAGGAGAGCCAGCAGAGCCAGGGGGACCCTGGGGATAGAGAGATGGTTAGAAAAAGTGGCTAGAAACTCAAGGCAGCCCCCAAACTCCGGCTCAGAAGCGTTTCCCCTCCCCCCACTGCTGGCTCCGCCCAGTCTCTGCTTCTGTCTCTCAGAGGGTGCCCTCAACTAGTTCCTATGGCCCGGTTTGCAAGGGGGCAGGGATGGAAAGGTCAAAGGTTCTGTAAGACCAAGCTTCTTTTCCTCCCCACCCCCTGTCTGGTCTCTGAACTCCTCTCTGGAGAACAGAGGGAAAGTAACCAAGACAGGGAGGAACCCAGGAAGAAGTAATGGAAGATGCAACTTACCCGGGGGCCTGCAGGACCTGAAGCTCCAGAGGGGCCTTGTTCACCAGGAGAACCCTGAAGAACAGAGAAAAGCAGTTCAGGGGCAGTGGGGGTAACATATCCCCTCATTCTAGACCACTCCCACAATTCTTCTTTGAGCTCTCTGTCTGTCTGTCTGTCTGTCTGTGTCCTGCCCCTCACCCTCACTAGGAAGGAATCAGAATGTCTATCTAGAGTAGACACTGAGGCAAGTGTCCCCCTCCCACCACGTGATCTGCATCAGGGTATGGTGGAAAAGGCCTGATGGCAGCCAGGGCCTGGGAAGTTGAGTATACTCACAGGAGCACCAGGAGGACCCTGGAGACCAGAGAAGCCACGATGACCCTTTATGCCTCTGTCACCTTGTTCGCCTGTCTCACCCTTGTCACCACGGGGGCCTTGGGGTCCCTAGAAGAGAGGAGGAGACAAGACAGGCTGTCAGATGCAAGTTCACATTGAGTGTTGAGTGGGATGATGTTCACATCTGGGTCAGTGCTCCGAGGGCATAAGGTGGGCACGGGACACTTACAGCAGGGCCACGGGCACCAGCAGGGCCAATGGGACCAGCAGGACCAGCAGGACCCTGGAGAGAAAACAGTGTGTTAGATCCTGACTTGGAGAAGCCAAGGCTGAGGGCTGCAGGGTAAGCCTTCCCCTTGGCTAGACTCCTCCTGACCCACATCTCTTCTGCTGTGGCCACCTCTCCTGATTCCCGATTAAACCTCCCCAGAGCCAGGCTTCATGGGATAAGCTGGGGCAAGCCCCATGCCTTGGGGAAGATGGAGCCCTGCCTAGATGAAAGCTAAGTAATGACTGTTTTTCTAGGGAGGCTAAGGACCCAGACATATCCCAAAACCCTTTTCTTCCCCAGCCTGAGTGAGGTAATTCATCCATTTTGAGGCCTTTGAGTATGGATGAAGAAGAGGTCTGATCTGAGCTCAGCAACTTACAGTCTCACCACGATCGCCATTTTTGCCAGCAGGACCAACAGGGCCGGGAGCGCCGGGAGCACCAGGGGCACCAGGGGGGCCAGCGGGGCCAGTCTCACCACGGTCACCCTGGGAACAGAGGATAGAGGTCATGGGGTCAGCCTCAGATGAAGTGTGCAATCTGCGGAGGGGCCAGGGCTAACCAGAGTCCAGCCTGATATGTGGCATGATCTCTTACCTTGGCACCGGGAGCACCATCTCTTCCAGGGGAGCCTTCAGCACCAGGGGATCCCTGTAAAGGGAGGGGGCGAAATGAGTGTCCACTCCAGGGAAGAGGTCAGGCGCAGGACAAGTGGTCCTGTACAGGAACTGGCTAGGAGGTGGGGGCTGCTGACCTCACGTCCAGATTCACCAGGGGGACCAGCCAATCCAGGGGGGCCCATGGGGCCAGGAGGACCGCGTTCACCACTTGATCCAGAGGGACCTTGTTTGCCAGGTTCACCCTAAAGAACAGAGTAAGGCTGGAGGTCAGATGTGGTGGCTCAAGCCATGAGACCTCTTTTGTGTGTTTGTTTAGTTTGGTTTTCGAGACAGGGTTTCTCTGTGTAGCCCTGGCTGTCCTGGCACTCGCTCCGTAGACCAGGCTGGCCTCAAACTCAGAAATCCGCCTGCCTCTGCCTCCCCAGTGCTGGGATCAAAGGTGTTCACCACCACCACCTGGGTACCATGAGAGCATTTCTATCACATTTGCTCTCCTTGTCTCCACCATTGCTACCCTGCCCCTTCTAGTACTCAAGTCCTAAGACGATTCTTCTTGGACACCCTAAGAGGAAAGAACACTCACAGAGGGGCCAGGAAGACCAGGGAAGCCTCTTTCTCCTCTCTGACCAGGAAGACCGACCACACCACGTTGTCCAGCAATACCCTGAGGTCCAGGGGTACCAGGAGAGCCCTGTGGGAGGCAGACAGGGGTGAGAAGGGCTCACAGTAGCACAGGAAACACACACACAACTCTGGAACTCTCCAGAATCACAGAGATATGAGTTAGCACTTACAGCAGGTCCATCAGCACCAGGAGATCCTTTCTCACCAGCAGGACCGGGGGGACCTGGGGGACCAACTTCACCAGGACGTCCAGCAGGGCCAGTCTCACCACGGGGACCTTTGCCCCCTTCTTTGCCAACGGGACCGGGAGGGCCAGGGGGTCCAGCATTTCCCTAGATGGGCACAAGAGGGACTGTCAGAGTCCAGGCTTCCAAAGCATCATAGTGGTAAGCCCCAGCCAGGCCTGCTGTCCTGACAATACATGTCTCACCCCATCCTCATTCCAGAACCACAGATACTCACAGAGGGACCAGGGGGACCGACACGGCCAGCAGCACCAGGGAAGCCAGTAGCACCCTGGTAGGAGAGAACACTGGGTGGTCAGAAGTGAACAGTCACCTGTCACCTGTCCTCATCTTCTCCAGTCTCTGCCTTTGGGGAGTCACGACAGAGATGCATATGATACTCACAGGGGGACCAGCAGCACCACGAGGACCTTTGGCTCCAGGAGCACCAACGTTACCCTGTAAGACAGTGTCAAGGTATGAGATCCAGGCTAGCCCCAAGTCCAAGGCTATCCAAAGCTTATGGTGCAGAAGACGAGATACTTACAATGGGGCCAGGGGGTCCAGCAGGACCAGCAGGGCCAGGAGGACCAGCATCACCTTTAACACCAGTATCACCAGGTTCACCTTTTGCACCAGGTTGGCCATCAGCACCCTAGGCAGGAGAGAGAATGGAGAGTGGAGGAGTGGAGGAGGCAGCCTGAGAGCAGAGGGCCTCTGGGCTAGAGGAGGGGCCACAGATAGGGACTTGGAGATGCAGAGACACTTGGAGACAATCAGTACCTCCCCACCCTTCTCTTCTGACTCAGGGTAACACTTCTGTCCTCATTCAGCCACCCAAGGTCCCATGCCTCATGTCTCAGCTAGGGACAGAAAATGAGGAGGGTCTTGATACTCACAGGGGGGCCGGCAAAGCCAGCAGGACCAGGGGGACCAGCCTCACCACGGTCTCCCTAGAAGAAGAAGACGATGATGACTTTGGAGAGATGTCTCAACATTAGGGAAGGAGAGGAACAGATGGAGTAAAGGGATAGGGTTTGCAGTGGGGGCAGAAAGCAGGTAGGAGAGAAGGGATGAACAGAGATCAGGGTCTTCTGTACTTACGGGAGCACCACGGGCTCCGGTGGGACCGGGAGGACCACTGGGACCAGTTTCACCCTATGAAGGAGAGACAGGAACTCTCAACTCTCCTGGGAGATGAACCAATGACACCTTCCCTCCCTCCTGGTCCCTTGAACTTCCTGGGTCACCAGCTTCATATGGCAGGACCTGCTTTCCCTGCAGAGCCCCACCTGAGCTTGCAAAGGAGGCTTTGTGTTAAGAAAGAAGGTGAAGAGGTAGCCACTAACCTTGTCACCAGGGGCACCAGCAGGGCCAGGAGGACCAATGGGACCAGTCAGACCACGGGCACCATCTTTACCAGGAGAACCATCAGCACCTTTGGGACCAGCATCACCCTAAAAACAGGGAAAAAAAACCCCTGAGAATTCCAGATTGGGGCCAAGAGTTGAGCTACAGCATTCTGCAGATGTATCTAAGAGGCCCTCCCCAGCTCTGTCAAGGATGCAAAGTTCTTTCAGGGGTTAAAGGTGCCTACTTGGGGATTCAGGTGGAACCTGGGTTAAGAGGCCCCTGAATTCTACAGAGTGGTAAATAAAGCAACCTCCATCAGGGAGATGCCCCAACTTTCATCCCCATGGTAACTAACACATCAGAAGGGCCTGAGTCACAGGTATTAGATTAATGAGGAAAGCATGAGGATAAACAAGAACCACCAAGGGCTCATGGGAAGGGAAGGTTGACTTACTCTGTCACCCTTAGGACCTGGAAGACCAGCTGCACCACGTTCACCAGGCATTCCCTGAAGACCGGGGGCACCCTGGCTACCGGGAGCTCCGGGGGCACCGGTATCACCCTGTTTAGGAAACAAGATTAGTGAGCCCAGTGGCATCTCAGAGCCATGAGCTCACTTAGGATTCCTTATGTGTGGATCCCAGATCACAGGTTCCAACCAGAGGGACAAACTCACAGACCCGACCTTGGGCCCCCTGGGCCCCCACTCTGGTCTTGTCCCCAAGTCCTACGATCTGGGACACAACTATCATGACCTTTCCACGATGCCCTCACCTTGGCACCATCGTTGCCGGGGGCACCATTGTTTCCTCGGGGACCAGCAGGACCTGGGGGGCCTTGTACACCACGTTCACCAGGGAAACCTCTCTCGCCCTAGAAAGGAAGGAAAGGGCACATGATGCTCTGATAGGACCAAGCTTGGGACGTCCCAACAGAAGTGGCATGAGAAGGCTCACTTACTCTTGCGCCAGAGGGTCCAGGGGCACCAAGGTCTCCAGGAACACCCTGAGAGTAGAAAGAGGAATTGCAGTGAATCCAACCTTCCCCCACCCCGAGAAAGAGCCTCTGCCCCCTCTTCCTAGGAGCTGGACTTCAGGAGCCCACAGGACCACATTCTCAGCTTAGAACTGAAATTCCTCATTACGATGGGAAGGCTTGAGGTAAAGCCAGAGTTATTCCAGGAGTGTGTATAGAGAAGTCACCTTGCCTAGAAGCTACCCAGCCAGTGCCAGATCATTTGCAGTGAGTGCCCTCGCACATTTGGTGTATCCAAAGTCCTCCCTTAGCGTTTAATCCCTATCCCTCTAGCTGGTGATTCCCACCCCCATCAGCTGCAAGCAGTGGGTGGCTGTTTTCTTTGTATTTCTTGCATGCTCCCACCTTCTGTCCTGCTGCTACTTCTTACCTGTTCACCAGGCTTGCCTGCTTCACCAGGAGGACCGGCAGGACCAGGAAGACCCTGTAAGGTGGGAGGTGGAGGGGAGAAGAGGAAGGATTTAGAATCTTTAACAGTTAACAAAGGAGTGTTCTGCACTCTTCCGTGCGAACCTAAGTCATGAAGCCTCACCTGGAATCCAGGAGAGCCAGCGGGACCTTGTTCACCTCTCTCACCAGCAGGACCCTGTGGTAGAGAAGAGGCAGTAGTCATGAATAGTCCAAGGGGAAGGGAAGCAAGGCCCCACCTTTCCTGCTCCCCAAGGCTCGCAAACAGGAATACTTACAGCAGGGCCAGGGGCTCCCTGAGCTCCAGCTTCTCCATCTTTGCCAGCAGGACCCTGTGGGGAGAAGGCAATAAATTCAGTATGGGAGATTACAGCTGCAGGTAGGGACTGGACCTCTGTGACTTCCGATGTTGTGACAGTGGCTGCAGACATCCTTCATGGGAGGATGGTGTATGTCACAGGCAGGGACAGAAAGGTCAGAGACTCAAAAGAGATACTTACAACAGCGCCAGGGGGTCCGGGAAGGCCTCGCTCTCCAGCCTTTCCAGGTTCTCCCTGTATAGAAAGGGAAGCAAGATTGAGGGTCACAGGTCGAGACTTGTTACATACAGCCAAGGACCTCTCATTACAGTGAGCATTCCCAGGGGGCTTTCTGTTCAAGAAGACTGCAGGAGGTTGGCAAGCTTCAGGGTCTAGGGAAGGTCTTGCAGGCATCTAATGCGCAGCCTCTCTTCCTGCACCCAAAGCAGATGTCCGAGGCTCCTTCCTGGTCACCCTTTCCCTTCCCTTCCCCTTGACACACACCTTCACTGACCTGAACTGCTAATGGCAGTCATCTCAAGGCTCTCCTTACCAGACTTGGGTGTGACTATCACATAAAAAGACCATCTTATCTGTGTGTTCAGGGGAGTCTGCCTTGCAATACTTATTTATCAAGGACAGAATGATGGTCATGGAGCCAACGGTCTCTTATTCCACTAATGGGTCCAGAAAGGGTCAGTAAAGAGCCTGAGGTCACACAGCGTGTCAGTCGAGTTAGTATGCCTGTTACTGGTTCTGTAGTGTTCCTCACTGAATACTCACAGCGGTACCCTTAGGTCCAGGGAATCCCATCACACCAGCCTGGCCACGGGCTCCAGGAGGACCTGCGGGTCCAGGGCGACCATCTTGACCAGCGGGACCCTGAGGATGGGAGGCACAAGAGTTGTGGTAAGGGCTAAGGTAGGCACACAGGAGGGTAGGGGTGAGGCATGAGAGAACAGGCATACTTACAGGGGGGCCGGTTTTGCCATCAGGACCAGGGCTGCCAGGACTGCCAGTGAGACCCTAGGGTGAAGCAGAAGGCCATGAACGAGGGCAGGAGGAGGGGGATGACAAGGGGAGGAGGGGGAGCGGGGCGGGGGGGGGGGAGTCTGGAGCTCCAGCTGCAGGCTGCTCCAAGTCCCATGCAGGACAGAGGATCTTCTCACCTTGGCACCAGGGAGACCAGCTTCACCGGGGCGACCAGCTTCACCAGGAGAACCTTTGGGACCAGCAGGGCCAGGAGAACCACGTTCACCAGAAGGACCCTAAGTGGAGAGAAGTCACAGACGCATCAGGGCCACAGCCTTGGCCTTATTACCATGGGTTTAGCATCCTCTTCATGCTGGAAGAAGGTCTTGGACTTTGAGGGGGATTCGTGGGGATGCCAAAGAGAGGCCGAACAAGAGGAGGAGGGAGACACAGCTGTGGATGCAAGGCGACAGGGAGCACGACTGCGGACATGAGCGTAGGTGGATGTCAACAGTACTGTCAGGGAAGTGACAGTACAGTGGCAGCTGGGGGAGTCAGCTTCTCTGCCAGGAAGAGAGATTACCTTGGGGCCAGCAACACCATCAGCACCAGGGAAACCACGGCTACCAGGTCCACCCTGCAGGGAGAAGAAAAAAAGGCCAGTGAGCCCAATTACCATCACAGCACTGGGCAAGCACTAAGAGCAAATGAGGAGAGACACAGGGGACAGGGGACACTTACACGCTCGCCAGGAGGTCCAGGCAGGCCGGAAGGTCCAGGCTCACCACGGGCTCCTCGTTTTCCTTCTTCTCCAGCAGGGCCTGGGGGACCTTGAACTCCAGTAGCACCCTGGAGTGGGCAGAGAGGGAGTAGCCTTGGTGAGGGAGTACAAGCCCAGGAGCCTTTGATGCTGGCTTCTAGTAATAGGACTTCTGGGTATGAGGAGGGGGGTCCCTTCCTCCCTGGAGCTCCCCGTTGAGGCTTCCTGACCCTGGGGGCGGAGGGGGGAAAGGGGTGATGTGTGACTTACGGGTTCTCCTTTGGCACCAGTGTCTCCTTTGTTGCCAGGAGCACCAGGTTCACCCTGTGTAGGGAGAGAAAGAGGGTAAGAATTGGAGTTGCTCTGTTGGCTCGCAAGTGTATGTTTCTCCAGAAGGGGGCGCCTTGGAGCTCGTGCACGAGCGAGGCTGAAGGGAGAGTCTTATACTTACACTGTTACCCTTGGGACCTGGAGGGCCGCTGGGGCCCTGGGGTCCAGAGGGGCCTCGGGCACCAGGGAAGCCAGGAGCACCAGCAATACCAGGAGCACCCTGCAGGAGTCAGGACAGACATTTTAGCCCAAGGGTGGAGGGCATGGGGCAGGTGGCAGGTGGCTCATGGGAGGAAGAGGGCTGCTAGAGACTTACATTGGCACCTTTAGCACCAGGCTGTCCATCAGCACCAGGGTTTCCCTGTCACATAGAGAAAGGAGGGTGAGTGACATCCTAGAACCGTGAAGTTGGCAAGTAGCACAGGGGTCAGCAGCAGGAAGGACACTCACAGCAGGGCCGGCAGCACCAGCAGGGCCAGGGGGTCCGGGCTCACCACGCACACCCTGGGGACCTTCAGAGCCTCTGGCTCCCTGGGGACCAGCTTCACCCTAGATCGGAGGAAAGGACAAATCAGATTGGGGCAGCCAGCATTACTTCTGGATATCAGGTGTTGGAGGGCGGGGGAGCAAGGATGAGGACTTTGAGAGCTAGGAAGGGGACACCAGGATTGAGTCCAGGATTGCGGAATGTGCTTCATTCTTGCCACCCTGGGCTTCTCTGATCTGGGTGATGCCTAGCCCTTGGCCTATGACAATCATGTTCAAAGAAAGAATGTGCCTCACCTTAGCACCAACTGCACCAGGGAAGCCAGGAGGGCCAGTGGGGCCGGTGGGACCCTGTGAATGAAATGGAAGTTTAGCTACAAGGTGGAGGAGACTAAGAGCTTCTAAGTTTGAACAGTTGATGTCAGCCCCAAGAGCTGACCCTGGGGTCTCACCCTACTCCCATACTCAAAGTCAAGGCCATACTTACAGGGGGCCCAGCAGCACCAACAGCACCATCATTACCACGAGCACCCTGCAAGAGAGAGGAAAAGCCCAATTATGTCCCTTGAGCACTGGCTAGTTCCCTTAGTCCCCAGGGAACTGCAACCAGAGCCCAGGGGCATCCAAGGAGGCGGGAGTACTTACAGCAGTGCCAGGAGGTCCAGGGCGACCTCTCTCACCGGGCAGACCTCGGGGACCCTAATAAGGAAACCAAGGGAGGTCGAGTGAGATGGAGACACCCTCTTCTGCAGCCTCCCTCTTGGAGCGCCCCCTGTCACTCAAGCTGGCCTACTTACCATCTGGCCAGGAGCTCCGTTTTCACCAGGACTGCCGGGCTCTCCCTAGGAACAGAGAACAGAGTGAAGCATTTATAGTAGGACTGTTGGGCATCGGTCATTCAGGACCTCCCAACAGTATCTTACCTTAGGACCAGCAGGACCAGCATCTCCTTTGGCACCATCCAGACCACTGAAGCCCTTAATGAGGGGAAAAAGAGATGAAGTAAGACCCCCGTTGGGGGAGTATACCACTTTGACACCCACATGGATTTGACAATAATTTTTGGAAGATCTCCAGCCATCTCTCTGTCTCTGAGCTAAAGTAGATCCCAATTCACCTATCATCCAGCCAGTCTCTTTATTGGGACTTCTTCCCCCACAAAAGGAAGTCCTTTCAGATGTCTAACCTATGACCTTTGAGATATCTCCAGCTACCATCTAACATGATTCACAACAGGATCTCTTAGGGAAGGGGAGAGAATGGTGACTTGGGGCTTTGGGAGCTTCAGTGAGTCCAAAGAGACTTACTCGGTGTCCCTTCATTCCAGGGAGGCCAGCTGTTCCAGGCAATCCACGAGCACCCTGGGGAGAAAGGCAAATGAGGACTTGGAAAGGTGTCAGAAGGAAGGGCTCTGTGACTATTGCTCCTAAATGCATCCCCAGTGCAGTAAGCCCTGGGCCCACCCTCACATCCTGCTCACCTGAGGCCCAGGAGGTCCACGCTCACCAGGACGGCCGGGCTTGCCAGCTTCCCCCTGCAGAGAGAGACAAGCCTATTATGGCAGTGCTCCCCTATCCCCCATTGAAGGGTGGATTCAGTTTAAGGGACCAAATCTAACTTCTAACCTAAAACTCAGTTTAGATCTACAGTGGTGTATTCAGCTCACCCAGAACTCTTAAACCTGGATTACTCCAAGGAATGGAGATGGATGGGGGTGAGGATGCAAGTGGGGATGGAGGCTGCCTCACTAAAACATTCTATTCAGTGGAAAGATGACTGCCAAGGGTCATCTTGACGTCTCTTCTCCTGGTTATTGGTGCTGAGACCCTGCTGGGAAGATTTCAGGACCCACATAGAGAAGGCCACAGGATTTGATAGTGTCTTTCCCCAGGGATACTTACATCATCTCCGTTCTTTCCAGGAGGGCCAGGGGGACCTCGGGGACCCATTGGACCCTAGAGGGGACAGGAGAAGCATTTAGAACTCCTAGATGAGAGACAACAAGGAGGAAGACTGGAACGAGGAGGTGACAAGCTATCCCTCTCTCAGTACAGGTGACTTTCCATAGGAGAATTTGTGAAAATGGAGGTGTGTCGGCGTGGAGGACTAACTTACTGAACCACCAGGCTCGCCAGGTTCACCAGGGGGGCCTTGGAAACCTTGAGGACCCTGAAGAACACGAGAGAAGGATAGGCTCAGAAAGGCAGGTTCCTCCCGGGCTATCTCCCTCTTACAAGAGATGTCTACCAGCCTTCTGCCCTCATCCCCATCTTCCCCCACCTCCGCAACAGTACATGCCCAAAATGATCCATGAAGACCCTTAGATACGTACAGGTGCACCAGGGGGGCCAGGGAGACCACGAGGACCAGAAGGACCCTACAGAAGGAAAAAGAGGGGCTTGTGATACCTGTGAATAAAGGCAGTGTGGCAGAAATCTGTTTCTACCTCTTCCTGTGGAGATCACTGTCTGGCTTGCATCTTCTGTAGATCTCAAGTCCCAAAGATGGCCTTTACCTCCCAAGCTATCTGTACCACCCCCTTGCAGGACATCATTGGCCTTTCTCTTCTGGATGCCTATCCTCTGTGTGGTCACTGCTCCCCCTGGTGGCTCACCATGGGGCCAGGCACGGAAACTCCAGCTGATTTTTCATCATAGCCATAGGACATCTGGGAAGCAAAGTTCTAGAAAAACAAGAGAGAATGCGTGAGGAATTGGACTCTGGATGGTAAATTGAAAGCCAGGAGGCATTAGCAGTAATGGGACAAACGGATGTAGGCTTCCGGAAGCAATTAACTCAGGGAGACAGCAATATAGCCTGTAAGATATTCCTGTACTAGACACCTTGACAGCTAATCTAACCAGACAATCCCAAACTACAGAAGAACCTATAAAATAACACCCTCTGCCTAACAGCCAGACTCTTCAAAACCTTCCCAAGTCAAGGATGACAAAGAGTCTCAGAAACAGTCTACATTTGTGGGAACCAAAGGAATGAGACAATGGAATGCAATTGGTGGTCTTAGACAGGAAGGGGCAGGAGAAATGCTATAAAGAACATTTTGGGAGGCATTGGTGAAATCTGCAAATGAGATTGCATATCAGGCAATAGTGCTAGATCAACATTAAATTTGGTGCTATGGTTCCATAGAATGCCCTTGCTCTTAGGAAATGCGCTTAGGATCATAAGGCACGGGCACGTTCTTGGCAACTTATGTCTCAAATGGTCCAGGACGTACAGAGGCATAAAGAACTGGGTGCCCAGAAAGTGGCAAAGCAGTTGTGTTGAAGAGTGAATAGAAGTTCTGTGAACCATTGCAACTTTTCTGTAAGTTTATAATTATTTTAAAATAGAAAACTATGTCTGATAAAACCAAAGCAAAGCAAAACAAGCAAACAGACAAACAAACAAATAAAACCGGGAGTCACACCCGTCTGGGGTCTTCAAGATCTACTTACTCCTCCAAGGCCAGGGGGTCCGGGAGGCCCAGGGGGACCAGGAGGACCAGGAAGTCCAGGCTGTCCAGGGATGCCATCTCGTCCAGGGGGGCCAACGGGTCCCTGCACCAAGAGACAGAGGGGGCTGCTATGAGCACAAATCAGAGCCACGCCCCCTCCAGTTTCCCAGCTCATTTAGAATACGATGCTTACCCTTGGGCCTTGGGGGCCAGGGTCTCCCTTGGGTCCCTGTGGGGTTGAGGATGAAGAAACAAAAGGCCGGTAAGAGAAGCAAAGAAAATTGCAATTTATTGGAGGACAGTGGGGGTCGTGGACCGGTGGGCGGGAAGTAGGGAGCAGATTATTACCTCGACTCCTACATCTGAGTTTGGTGATACTGGGGAGAAAAACGTTCAGTTAGAAGTAAATTTACTAAGGTACCTGGGGGTGTTATAGGCTTTCAAGACACAGGCAAGGGAGGAACTCCAACCTCCCTTAACCCTAGGACCAGAACCGTACCATATTCTTCGGGGCAGAAAGCACAGCACTCGCCCTCCCGTTTTTGGGGGTTGGGACAGTCCAGTTCTTCTTTGCATTGTACGTCATCGCACACAGCCGTGCCATTGTGGCAGATACAGATCACGCATACGTCGGGTTTCCACGTCTCACCATTGGGGACCCTTAGGCCATTGTGTATGCAGCTGACTTCAGGGACTGAGCAAATGGGAAGATGTGCGGGTCAGAGACCTTACCTCGGAGCACCAGGGATCCCAGCCTTATACACTCTTTGCCCTGTCTAAGAGGCGCACGGAGATTTTCCACTTCCTGAATCTTTCCCCCCATCCCCTATATTCTTCCCTCAAATCCTTAAATGCAGGTCTGCTCCATATCGGCGACGTTCAGTGACAGCACCAGGGCGCCTGGCCAGGACTATAACGTCCCAGTTCTCAGGAATTTAAACAAAGCTCTAGACTGGGGTTTCTTCCAAACAACTTCAGCCCACGCGCGCGGGAACCAAATGAAATAAAAAAGCCTGCTGAAGGAGAGTAGGAGGGCTCCTACGCTGTAGGTGGGGGCTCGTGGGACGTGGTTTGCGCGGAGACAGGAGGCGGGGGTGGGAGGAGAGAAGGGGAATTTCAGCTCTGGTCCCACCTCCTTTCCCGGGGCAGGTGGGGCGGAGTGGGCGGGGCTATAATTTGGAGGGGCTGATTTCAGTGGAGCCCTGTCCAGAGTAGTAAAATGTATCCCTAAAGTTAGATACATCCCAATTTCCAGCTCCCAGGAATCTTGAAAGCTTGCTAACTAGACAAGCGGGGTCCTTCAAAGCCAGTAGTGCTTTGGAATCTCCTTAGCCAAAGAACTCAAGTCTACAAATAGTAATGATGAGTTAACCACGCCCACCGCTCCAGGACCCGATCAAGGCAACCACTAGGTGGCGGGCAAAACTAAGCAATGCACGGGCGGATCGAATTTTACTCGGCCTGGGTCACTTCTTTCAAAGACCAGAGCTACCTCATCCATCCCTGCTTTTATTTTCCTAGTCTGGAGATGAGGGTCCGCAATAACCCAGGTTTTCCTTCTCAGCCCGCGCGCTGTAAAGTGCTGTACCAGGACGCGTAGTGCTCTCGGCTGGCCAGCAGGAGGCACAGGGACCGCGCCCAGTCAAGTCCTAGCCAAACTTTCTCATCCAGCAACCCGCCCTCTCCGTGCGTCCCCTCCCCCCGAGAGCCCAGCACCCCGGAGGCCCCAGCAACACTGTCTAGCCTGCAGAGAGGGCAAACAATCTTTCCTTATGAATCATCCCGCAGCCTTTTTGATAGCTTTTACATCTTGAGCTCCGAATCTCTATTCCAGAGGCCTTATTTCATTTTCGACGTACTCTGCCTCAACCCGTGTCCGGATTCCCACTTTTCCTGTTGTGCTACAGATGGGTGCTTGAAATTTCTTCCTGGGCCATCTCATGCAAGGCTCCACTTCTGAGAACTGTTCGCCCTCATCTGCTCAACAGGGTGACCTCTCTCATCCCGTTTCCTCTCCATCACCGTCCCATCCCTGCCTCTGGAGCAGCCCTGCACCTCCGTTTAAGTCTTAACTGCTAGGACCCTCTATACAGAACGTGATACCAAGAAGCCGTAAACTCCCCAGAGTTTGGAACTTACTGTCTTCTTGGCCATGCGTCAGGAGGGCAGTGGCCCCTAAGAGGAGCAGGAGCCGGAGGTCCACAAAGCTGAACATGTCTAGACCCTAGACATGTAGACTCTTTGCGGCTGGGGTGGGGGGTTAGCTTCGGCTCATGCGTGGCCTCACTCCGCGTGCCTCCTGCTCCGTCCCGAGGAGAAACTCCGGTCTGCTCCGACGACTGGCCTGGGCCCCTTTTATACCATCTTGATGGAGAGCTGGGAGGAACCCTGCCTCTCGGAGAGGGGGAGCCAGTAGCCCGGCCCCCAGCCAATCAGAACTGCCTGGCCCGGCCCCCAATTTGGAACGAAGAGGGGGGAGGAGGGAAAGGAAGGGAAAGGAGTCCACCCAGCCCCCCCCCGCAACTCTGCCGCCCTTGCCCCCCAGATCTACATGGGCCAGAGGTGCTGTCACTGGAGTGTGGCTGGGCCCTCAGTATACTGAGTGTGGGTAGGGAATACCCCTTGTACTTTCTTTCTGGGACTTCAAATCAGAAGGATGTAGAACTGAGAATCTGAGTTGGGAAACACTACAAAGGGTTCAGTGTCAGGAATAATTGGGAAAAGGTCCTCCTGGCCATGCCTCATAATCTTTCTGGCATCCTGGAGAAGAACTAAGGAATAAGTTAGCCAGGCACCTCTCCAAATCCGAAGAACCTAGCAGCTAAGCAGATGTGCCTATTGGAGGTGGGGAGGGGATCACCTCATGGTGCAGACCCAGGAATGGAGGGTAGGAATATTTGTGAACAAGTTATACATTTCTTCACAGATACTAAGAGTCGGATATGTGGTGGTTTGAAAGGAAGGGGGTGCCTATCTGTTCTGCCATGCCAGACCCACCTTTCTCCAGCCCCAGGTATAACAGCTCTGAGGCTGAGGCTTGGGGATTTCAACATCCTTGTCCTTCCAGAAGAATGCTTATGCATTAAGTGATGAGCAGCAGTGTGGGCAGGGGGCTTTCTGGGTCCTCAAAGCTGGGGCCTGGGGCATGTTGTATAAATTCTTCTCTGACCTCCTCCATTCCAGCACTGGGATGTGAGTTTGTTGCAGGAGGCCTGTGACCAGGGATGTTTTAGAAAAAGGTCTTGTGTCAGCTGTGGCTACAACCAGAGATTTGTTATGTAGCAATATCAATCCAGAATGAACAGGTAGAAGGTACTTGGCCATAGACAGAGAGCCCTCTTTTCTAATTGTACTTGGATGTCGTCTGGGGACACCTAGGTGAACTTTATTTGAAGGGACTTTATTTGATGGCTTCTTCCATTGTCCTCACTTCTTTGCTGAAAATCTTGGCCGTTGCTCCCCACCTCTGCCGTCAGGAAAGGGTCATCTGTAGTCCCCCAAGAACAGCAGCTTATATTTAAAGTTGTCTCTAAAAGACAGTGTCCTTTCTTCCCCGGTGCTCCCTGCACCCTGCAAAGGTGCTCTGCCCAATCTGCTTAGGAACTTCATCTTGTCAAACTGTGTGGGTGGTGAGGGAAGGCATTGGGGTCTCCTTGCAGGACCCATAGACATCCTGTATCACTTCCCCCACCGGCTTCTTTAGAGCTGTAAACGTGGAAGCAGGGAGTCCCGCCTCCTCCAAACCATCCAAGATTCCATTGCTTTCCCGCCCCCCCCCCTTCACACCCTCCCTGAGTTAGTTTTGTGCAACGAAGGCAAAGGGAAAAAAAAAGACCAAGGGAACAGAAGGGGAGGGAGCCACGTCGCTGGCCGTGGGCAGCTAGGCCAAGCAGTGCGGGTGGGGTGGCGGAGGGAGACTGCAGGGGCTATAATTAAAGGGAAAATATAGAGTTTCCAGAGAAGCAGAGCTGGAGACAGCAATGGAAGGACAGGACTTCATCAATTATCCCAACCATGTGGCAGTAACTTGTGGCCCAGGATCTGCCCCCGCCTAGTGCCAGTGCCTGTAGGGCAAGGCTGGGGCTGAGATGCTGAGATGGTAGTTCCGGAACTCACCAAAGTCCTGCCTTCCACTGTGGTCAGTTCCAAAGGATGCCCCACTCCCCAACAGTGGACAAGGATGGTGTACCTCAGAGGGAACAGATGTTTGAGGTGGTTGTGTTTAGGGTAGAATGCCACGAAGCATGACACGTGTGCGCGTGTGTATGCGCGCGCGTGCATACGCACGCACACTCGCGCATACACACACACACACACACACACATGGTGTGATCTGCTCACCCTTTGTTGGGTTTTGTATCAGAAAAGCACTTATCCAAAGCTCCCTTTCCCTGCTCCTGATCTAGCATCCCCAAGGCTCACCTGGAAGAATAGACAAGAGCCTAACAGGTGTGAACTGGTGATTGCTACATTAAGGGCCTGAGGTTCTGATGGAGACTTGGAGACCACTAGAACGGGTGTGGGGGAGATTGGTGTGGGGGAGATTGGTGTGGGGGAGATTGGTGTGTGCGCATTAAGTGACAGCCATCACCCTGTGTCTGATTTCCAGGCCTTTGCCCCAGGAGTTGAAGGCAATGGGTTCCAAGCTTCCTTTACACGTGGCATGGAGCTGCAGCTCAGGACCTCCTCTGCCACTCTCTACTTGAAACGATTGGCGGGTGCCCAGCTCAGAGATGTGTCTTTAATTTCTGCAGCATGACAGAGAGAGGAAGAATGTGCTTGGGGTCTCCTCCCAGCCTGGCGGGGCCTCCCTGGCTGGGCTGAGGGCTGGAGACTGGGGGAGGGGGAGTTGGAGCTGGGAAGGGAGGAGAACGCCGCCACGCCACCTCATCTTTAGGAAACTCTGAAGCTCTGGCTTTTTGAGGAATGTAGGGCTTTGTCAGGCACTTGGAGTGTAGGGAGAGCAAAAGCCAGAATCTCCACCCCGCCACCCCCAAGAATGGTAAAGTCATCAGCCGTTGGGGGAAAAAAATTCCTCAAGAAGAAAAACAGAAAGAGGAAAGTGCTGAGCTCTGAGTTCTGTCTCTCTCCAAAATTTTCCCAAATGTTTCCCCCCACGAGGGAGGGAGAAGACCCGTCTGGACTCTGTGGTGTGGAACAGGAGCAGAGGCAGCCTAGGTATAAATGTAGCAGGTAGGGCACACACCCGGTCTCCTGCACTTGCTGCCCCAGTGGTTCTAGTCCCTATTCTCGGCTCTCTTATTTCTCTCACTCAGATCCACCAGAAAGTTCTTCTGCCCCCGGCCTTGGCTGCAGACCAGGGATGGAGAGCTGGTCTCTCGGGAGAAGGGCAGGGAAAGAGAGCAGCTGTATGTGGGGGTGGGCATTTAGGTCTGGAGTAAAGGCCATGGGCATGAAGCATACCCCACCCTCCATCACAAAGCCCTACAGTCTTCAGACAGAGGTACCCAGAGCAACATCTGTGGGTGGAGCCTAGGTGTGTGGGTGCCTTGCTTCTTCTTCTTTTTCTTCTTCTGTATGGCCCGATCTGGGTTCCTCCAGCTCACCTTCAGTACTATTCCTTTCCTTCTGAGCATTTCCTTCCTCTCCCCATCCCTCCTTTCCTGGCTGGTTTAAAGGGAAAGCCAACAAGTTCAGGTCTGCTTATGCTGTGTTTGATGCGTCTTAGCGCTCCAGTCAGACATGTGTAAGAAATCCTCCGTCAGGTAGCAGTGGTTTACACCTTTAATTCTAAGCACTCAAGAGCCAGAGGCAGGCAGATCTCTAAGTTTGAGGCTAACCTGGTCTACAGAGTGAGTTCCGGGACAGCCAGGGCTACACAGAGAAACTCCATCTCGGGGGTGGGGGGGTGGGGGGGTGAGGGGAGGAAAGAGAAAAAGGAAAAAAAGAAAGAGAAGAGAGAAAAGGAAATCCTTGGCTTCTGCATTCTAGATTTCAGAGAAGAAACAGTGTATGTGTGTGTGTGTGGGGGGGGACAGCGGGAACATGGAGACTGAAGCTGTGTGTGTGTGTGTGTGTGTGTGTGTGTGTGTGTGTGTATAGTTGTCCCCAGAGAAAGCATGGGGGCGGGGGAGCTGAGGGCTAGAGCCAAGCCTCGATCCACCTCAGAGTGAAGGATTTGGGAGAAGAGGACCACACACAGGAGATGGGACAAGAATGGCCTATTGAGAGAGAAGGGAAGGAAGAGAGGGATGGAGAGAGTGATTGGAAATAGGAAGAGGTGGGTGCTCCAAAGAGAACTGCAGAGCTCAGTAAAACATGGTGGGCAAAGAAAGCCTTCAGCCATAAAGTGAGTGGGGATACAGGTATGTCAAAAGGATGGAGGGGAGGTTCTGAAGGAAAACTCCTGCTCTTCTTTACTCCTCTTTAGAGGAGACCTCAGACCCCTCCTTCCTGTTATCTGAATTCTGGAGGCATCAAGTGCCTGGACCTTCATTTACTCCCTAAGGGACTCGCTCATTGCTCATTCCTCCCTAGCCTCACCTTTCTCCCCCCACCCATTGCTTTGCACTTCTCTTCCCCCTGCCCTTCTGCTCCTCTCCCTCGAAGTCTCCTTTTCATGCATTTTTCACAGTGTCCTCTCTTTCCCTCTGTCCATTGCCCCACCCCTCCACCCATGCAGTGTTTTCCCCTTTGTCTTCTCTTCTAATATCCTTGCTTGGCATCTCAGCTCCCAAGTCTCCAGTTCTCCAGTATCTGCATCTTTCTCAGCAAGAGAAGGATGTCTAGTTGCCTTCGAGAGGGGAAGAGGTCTAAGGGTCCTGTATCACCACCAGATTCCAGTTTGAACTACAAGGATATAAATGCAGAGAATCCAATGAAGCTTGATTTTCAAGTTTTAGAGTGTGTCTAAGTAGAGCTGGGTGAGGAGATGGTGTTTGAGTCAGGGGCTCTATCCAGATATTGTCTCCATTCTCCAGGTAAGCCTCAGCCACAGATGCCTTCAATCTTACACTTATGTACCAGCATCCTTTGATCCCTCCTTAGGGGTCTGGCTGAACAGAATGTGGCTTGCAGCAGGAAGAATCCAGTATAGGGCTGGTGAGATGGCTCAGCGGGTAAGAGCACTCACTGATTGTTCTTCCGAAGGTCCTGAGTTCAAATCCCAGCAACCACATGGTGGCTCACAACCACCTGTAATGAGATCTGACGCCCTCTTCTGGTGTGTCTGAAGTCAGCTATAGTGTATTTACGTATAATATTAAATACATCTTTGGGCCTGAGCGAGCAGGGTTGACCAGAGCAACCAGAGGTCCTAAAAATTCAATTCCCAACAACCACATGAAGGCTCACAGCCATCTGTACAGCTCCAGTGTACTCATATACATAAAACAAATAAATAAATCTTTTAAAAAAAGGAATCCAGGCTCTCTGCTCCTCCCTGTTTTCAGAGACAGCCGCATCTTCTTGTGCAGTGCCAGCCTCGTCCCGTAGACAAAATGGTGAAGGTCGGTGTGAACGGATTTGGCCGTATTGGGCGCCTGGTCACCAGGGCTGCCATCTGCTCTCCACAAGGCAAAGTGGAGATTGTTGCCATCAACGACCCCTTCATTGACCTCAACTACATGGTCTACATGTTCCAGTATGACTCCACCCACGGCAAATTCAACGGCACAGTCAAGGCCGAGAATGGGAAGCTTGTCATCAATGGGAAGCCCATCACCATCTTCCAGGAGCAAGACCCCGCTAACATCAAATGGGGTGAGGCCGGTGCTGAGTATGTCGTGGAGTCTACTGGTGTCTTCACCACCATGGAGAAGGCCGGGGCCCACTTGAAGGGTGGAGCCAAAAGGATCATCATCTCCGCCCCTTCTGCCGATGCCCCCATGTTTGTGATGGGTGTGAACCATGAGAAATATGACAACTCACTCAAGATTGTCAGCAATGCATCCTGCACCACCAACTGCTTAGCCCCCCTGGCCAAGGTCATCCATGACAACTTTGGCATTGTGGAAGGGCTCATGACCACGGTCCATGCCATCACTGCCACTCAGAAGCCTGTGGATGGCCCCTCTGGAAAGCTGTGGCGTGATGGTCGTGGGGCTGCCCAGAACATCATCCCTGCATCCACTGGTGCTGCCAAGGCTGTGGGCAAGGTCATCCCAGAGCTGAACGGGAAGCTCACTGGCATGGCCTTCCACGTTCCTACCCCCAATGTGTCCGTCGTGGATCTGACGTGCCGCCTGGAGAAACCTGCCAAGTATGATGACATCAAGAAGGTGGTGAAGCAGGCATCTGAGGGCCCACTGAAGGGCATCTTGGGCTACACTGAGGACCAGGTTGTCTCCTGCGACTTCAACAGCAACTCCCACTCTTCCACCTTCGATGCTGGGGCTGGCATTGCTCTCAATGACAACTTTGTCAAGCTCATTTCCTGGTATGACAATGAATACGGCTACAGCAACAGGGTGGTGGACCTCATGGCCTACATGGCCTCCAAGGAGTAAGAAACCCTGGACCACCCACCCCAGCAAGGACACTGAGAGCAAGAGAGAGGCCCTCGGTTGCTGAGGAGTCCCTATCCCAACTCTGAGGCCCCCAACACTGAGTATCTCCCTCACAATTTCCATCCCAGACCCCCATAATAACAGGAGGGGCCTAGGGAGCCCTCCCTACTCTCTTGAATACCATCAATAAAGTTCGCTGCACCAAAAAAAAAAAAAAATGGAATCCAGTATAAAGGAGGATGTGATGGACCCATGTTCTTCCCCACAGGGTCTTTGCCCCTCCCCCGCCCCGGCTTCCTCTACTGAGAAGTTAGGGTTCACTTCTGTTGTAGTCACCCCACAGTGCTTAAACATCGAGGGTTCATCCTCTTGGGATTCAGTGAGCTGCAGAGACCCTGTGGATTCCCTCATGCACCTTACATCTGATAAAGAGACGGAAATAAATCTCATAACCAAAGACTGCAACCCAGGTTGTGAATGAGGCTCTGCCCTCATCCTGGGATCCTGAGCAGGGAGGTGGCTGGGTGGAGATGGCTTAGGTAAGGAGCAGATTCAACTGGGGAGCTGAGTTCATAGGTGTGGCAATATATGCAAAGGTTCTGATGCAGGCAGGTTCCAGCTCCTCGGACTCTCAAGAAGGCTACTGCTGTGGTGTTGACTGCCTTGAATCTCAGCACTCCGGAGGCAGAGGAAGGTGGATCTCTGAGTTCGAGTCCAGCCTGCTTGCTCTACAGAGTGAGTTCTGGGACAGCCAGGGGTATACATTGAAAGCCTGTCTTTGGGAGTGGGGGAAGCTGGGCTAGTGCTGAGCATGGCAAGTAGATCAGACAGGCAAGTGCCTTCAGCCCCCTGTAGAGGGCCTGAAGCTGGAGGGGTCACAGTTAAGTCTATCTGGGAAAGGTCACCATGGTCCCTGGATGGAGAGGGTTCCAAGTAGGCACAGTAGAGGAATGGCTGAGAGGGGTCAGTGTGGCCCAAGTGAGGAAGCATGTACCAGGTTGGTAAGAGCAGGGCCAAATCAGAAGATGGCTTGTGGAGGAGAACAGACAGGTGTTAGGTTTCAAGCAAGCCAGCAAGCAAGCAAGCAAGCAGATGTGGGGTTGAGCCACGAGGGGTGGCAATGACTGGGTCCTGAGTCTGAAGCTGGGCAAGAAGAGCCTGAGTTGGGTGTCTAGGACAGACATGCTGCAGGCCTCTGGGAATCAGCCCTGCTCTGTGTTGGGATCAACAGCTTGTACCTTACAGGGAAGCAGGGAAGTCCCTGAGATATAAACAAAAGTACTTCTGGCCAAGGCCCGCTGGCTATGGATTAGCAATTGCTTCATGCTCGGAACTCTATCTCCCTGATCTGTAAAATGGGGTAAGCAATAATGCCTGGTGTTGCACAGTCAAGGTAAGTCTCCAGAGAGACCCAGGGATTAAGGACAATACCCTGGGGGTGGGGGTAGAGGGGGCAGGCTTCATGGAGGAGGGGCTTTAGAGCCAGCCTGGGAGTGAAGGCAATGGCGCTGAGTGCAGAACTCAATTTGGAGAGGGAGGAACAGCCAATTCAGAAAGGGAGGGGGTGGGGTATGAATGATGACAAGCAGACAAGGGGTTGGACCAAGGAACCAAGACAAGGCTAGACGAGTCAGCTGGAGCCGATGTCTAGAGACCTGGAACTCTGGATTCTTCGCCCTAGCATCTCAGAGAGTTGGCGACCACTTCTGAGCAGGGCCTGGCTGTGACTTTTGACAGAGACTTGTCCAAAGCACTTTGACCTCCGTGACATCAAAAAGACTCCAAATATAAAGCTGGCGCCCCTTGAACCGGGGAGGGGAGTTCTGAGAGATGTGAGTGGGAATGTGGGTCTGGGATTAACAGGAAGACACAGTCAGGAGAGTAGACTGGAGTAATGGAGCTGACCCCCGCCCCCCCCCCCCCCCCTTACCCGCTAAGTTACTTTCCAGCTTCTGCTGAGCTCCAGGATTTTTAGGGACTGGAGGTTGAAGTATTAAAATAAAAGAGACATGCCCCCATGCCCCCACCAGTGGCGCAGAGGAGACCTCTAAGGTCCAGAGTAGGCAAGTGACTCTCTGTGGCCACATAGTTGGGACCCAGGGCTCTCTCTGTGAGATACAGTCTTTGTTGTCTTTTTCAGACCTTCCAGCCGTTCACTCTGTCCATCTACAGAAGCAGCAGATGTGGGAGAGATGACATGAGAGACAAGACCACCATATCATTCCAGCCCGAATCTGGGAGCCCCGGACAGTCCCAGACAACAGCTCCAGGCCCTCAGCTGGGCCCTGTGACCAGAGGGGGAAGGGAGTGTGGTGGGCAGGGAGGAACTGCCACCTGGAAGGGCTTGATGGGAACCAGCTGGCTGGGGTGGGGCCTCGGGTGTGTGGGTTGCGGGGAGGGCGGGGCAAGACAGGGCAGCAGGCCACAGTGGGCGGGCAATTAACAGCGCTGGGCTGGGAGTGGCTGCTGGAGGCCCCCACCTTCCCGAAGGCTGGAGTCCAGATGCCTCTACAGCCGGCCAGGCTCTTCCAACCCGCTGACCTCATTCCCAGCTCCCGCCCGTGCAGCCCCCCTCAACTGCCTGCCACGTATACTAGAGCCTCAGCAGGACTCCGTAGGGGTGGCTGCAAGAGGACCCAGGCACCCTTAGCCTAGAAACCTGCTCAGAGAGACAGAGCTAGGGAAGGTAGCTGTGACCACTTGGTGCCTCAGTTTCCCTTCCCCAAATATGAGTCCCAGTGAATGGAGAGGAGTGTGAAGTGTGAAGCAGGTTAGAGTTGCCAAACAAGAGTCAAGGTGGGGGTGGGAGGGAGGTCCCTAGAAGTCATCCCAGCCATCCCTCAGTTTCTTAAGTTTGGGGAGTATTGCTCTCAAAAAGAGGCAGAGGCACGGGGGGGGGGGGTGGTGGTGGTGGGGGGTGCGTGAGGGGCGGGAGAAGGAAGGTTCCCTCCTTTGTCAAACTATTCAAATGAATGGAAGTTCCCAGAAGGCTTGAAATCCTTTGTGAAACCTAGCCCCATCCTTCTGTTTTAGGTAGCAATTTGCCAATTTGCAGCAGAGATGTAGTGAGATACGTTTAGTGTCTTCTCCCTAGGCCCCTTAGAGACCTTACCCTGAGTCCCTGGGCAGAGCGCTCTACCTCTGATTTCTGTTTCTCCCTTGCCTCCTTGACCCAGAGTGTGTGTCCAGTTGACCCTGACTGACCAGGAAGCCATCCCCATCCCCACTGGCCCACAGAGTTCCAGGCTTGTGAGTCATCTGGGAATGTCTGTTCTGCCTGCAGCTAGCTCCCAATCCCTAAGCCAGGGACCCTCTTTTCCCTTTTGTTTGACAGGAGTCCCGGAAGCAGAGTTGAAGTCTTGCTTAAAGCTAATCACAAGTGATTAGCTTGGCTTCTCCCAGAGACAGCCCCTGCCCAATCAATGGTGGGCTTCAGGACTCCTGCATCCCAGGTGTGGGAACTGAAGAGGGGCAGGAACTTGGATGGACTCAGGCCACTTATGGTTGTCCTTCACCTAACTTGGGGCCTGCCCAAGCTTCTTTCTGAAGAGCAAGCGAAGAGCACTCTGCAGGAGGCTGAGCCTGGCAGGAAGGCTGCTGAGGACAACAGTGTCTGTCCTGGCTGGGGTAGGGAAGCCATGAGCCTGGACCCTTCTAACAGAATCCCTGAGCCCTGTGAGGTCACCTCCCAATCCTCTTGCCCAGTCTCTCCAGCAGTGAGTCCTGCCTTCATCATGCAGACTGGAAGACATCTAGTTGGTGCAGTTCAGCAGCAAAGGAGGCTGGCTGTTAGGGAGTTCCTGATCCCAGGATCTTCAAGATACTCAGGATCTTTGCCCTTTTACTCCCCTTTCCTTCCCAATCACAGCCCCGAATGAGTCGACTCTTTAGTGGTCAGCCTAGTGCTACTTATCTGAGAAATATGAATACAGAGGCTGAACAGAAAAGTTCTTCCCCTCAAGTTGGACTGTGATTAGATCAGACAACAGGCAGGCATAGTGGCACAAGCCTTTAATCCAAGCCCTTGAGAAGCAGAGGCAGATGGATCTCTGTGAGATCGAGGCCAGCCTGGTCTACATAGTGAGTTCTAAGACAGCCAGCCCCATGGTGAGGCTCCATGTCAAACAAAATAAGCAAACAGACAGATAAAAAAACAAAAGAGAATCAGACATACATTGAGTCTCTCTCTCTCTCTCTCTCTCTCTCTCTCTCTCTCTCTCTCTCCTCCTTCCTCCACTCTGCCTCCCCCACATCCACAGTCCTCGTCAGACTTTTCTGTTTCTACCTCTGACAGCACCCCTCCCCTATCTTCTTCCTTTCCAATCACCTCTCCCCCTTTATCATCCACCTCCTCCTAGATCATTGACAAGGCAGGGAAAGACAGGGGCTTTCAAGTTCGAACTCCAGTGTCAGCTCTGGCCAGGGCCACTCCCCGACTTCAAGAGCCTTCAGATTCCTCTGAGGTTTATGAGGACAACAGAGATATGGTGGTGGGCACTGGGGACCTTACTTTTCTTCTCTGCATACCATTTAGCAATAAACTCTGTCCCCTTTGCATCCCGGGGCTTCATCTTAAGTGTGACCATTTTGGAGCAGCTTGCCTTGGCTGGCGGCCTGAAGCTGCACCCTTCTAGGAACTTCTGCCTCAGGGAGCCAGTCAGCTCTCAGAAGGGATGTTACAGGGGATGAGCTATCTGCTGGCTCAGAAAGGCGTGGGAATTGGGCGGCCAGCACAACTAAAAACAAACATCTGTACCAGGCCGCGCTGCAAGCACTTCGCACGTTTATATTCCCGTTTGTACTCACACAAAGTCCCGAGGGAGGGTGTGCTGACTGTCTGCAATTTCAGAGAAAAGAAAGGCACAGAGAGGCTAGGCCAGCTGCCCCATGTCACAAAGCCAAGAGTCAGAATCCAAACTCCGACAGCGCGGCTCCAGAACCCTCACCACTTCACTGCTACCCACAGACCCAGGATAGACAGCGAAGGACACCATTGTACCTGGTTGGAAGAGGCTGCTATGTATGCAGGCAGGCTCTCTCCCAGGAAGAGTGCAACATAGAACGGTTAAAAATGGACAGACCAGCCAGACGTGGTGGCGCATGCCTTTAATCCCAGCACTCGGGAGGCAGAGGCAGGCGGATTTCTGAGTTCGAGGCCAGCCTGGTCTACAAAGTGAGTTCCAGGACAACCAGGGCTACACAGAGAAACCCTGTCTCAAAAAACCAAAAAAAAAAAAAAAAAAAAAAAAAAAAGGTCAGACCGTAGCTGCAGTGGCTAGAAAAGTCACTGGTCTGCCTCCCTCTCATCATGGAGGATGGTTGTAAAAAATGACACATTCTCATGGTATCTTGGCGAATCCTTGAGACCCCATATACCTTAATTTAGCCTTAACACCTCTGTTTGATCCAGAGAGACTAAGGGAGGCCTAGGGGCCCCTTTACCCACAACCCTTTCTTTTAGAGCCAAGGGCTGACTGAAGCTGGACACAGTCACACCGTCATGGTCATCATGGCCGTGGCCCCCTGTGTTCCTTGCTTGCACATCCACACAGTTCCTGCATCTGGGGAGACTGACAGCTCGCAGCTGGGGTGCAAGCAACCTTTTCTTCCTTCTCATTGAAGACGCCCCAGGAAGGTCTGAGACCTACCTTATTCATGATGGGAAGCTCTTTACTGGAGCCAACCCAGCCAGGTAGTGATAGACGCTCTTCCCTCTTTGCTATCAGCCTAGATACTCTGGCTGCCTACCCCACTTGGGCACCCAAGCTAAGGGTTCTTGAGTGTTTTCTGTGTGCCAGGCATTATTGTTAGGTCAGTGAAGGGACCTATAGTGCGGGTTCTATTTGTATTTTTATAGAAGAGACAGTCTCAGAGGAATAATGTGTTCAAGGTCACACAGCTAGGGAGCTGTGCAGCTGAGACCAGAGCATAACACTATTATATAATATGTTATTATAATTTAGTACATAGGGCTAGTGAGATGGCTCAGCGGTTAAGAGCACTGACTGCTCTCCCAAAGGTCCAGAGTTCAATTCCCAGCAACTACATGGTGGCTCACAACCACCTGTAATGAGATCTGATGCCCTCTTCTGATGCGTCTGAAGTTAGCTATAGTGTACTTATGTGTAATAATAAGTAAATCTTTGGGCCAGAGCAAGCAGGGACTGAGTGAGTGGGGCTGACCGGAGTGAGCAGAGGTCCTAAAAAAAAAAAAATTAATTCCCAACAACCACATGAAGGCTCACAACCATCTGTACAGCTACAGCGTGCCCACATACATAAAATAAATAAATAAATCCTTTAAAAAATAATTTAATATATAAGTATATATTATAATTAGATAATATAAGCATAATCTATAACATATAATAGTGTGCTATTATATCTCATACACTGATACTGGTGGGATATTTATGTTGCAGAGTCTGCAGTTGCTGACTGCTTTTTTGTGTCCTGTGTTAGGTACACACAGGTGAGGGAGGCAAAGAGTACTCCTCTCTTTCTCTGTCTTCTCCTTCCTAGCAGGCCTCACAGTTGGATGCACTAGGCTTGCTCTTTACTCCCCTCGCCCAGCAAGTCTCCCTTGTAAGAGCGCTAGGACATGTGGGTCTCTGGGTCCCAAACATTTGACACCTAGTGAGGGAACACACTGCAGTGGTGGCTGAGTGGGAGGCATGGAGGCCCTGGAATGCAACATGGTGGGTTTCTGGAAACGAGGGCTAAGGTGGGAGAGCAGGGGACATCTCTCTGCTTCTGGCTCTGTTATGATCGTATCCTGCCATCTATTCGGTATCCTCCTGGAATGATGTCTGTGGAAGCCTGAAGACAGTATCCGATTCTCCGGAGCCTGGAAGTGCAGACAGTTGTGAGATGACTGATGTGGGGGTCTGGAGACAAAGCTCAAGTCTTCTGCAAGAACAGCAACTCTTCCTAACTGCTGCAGAGGGTCTCTCCGGCTTCTGTGCAGTCCGTCTTGATTGTCCAGTTGATGGATCTGGAGATTCCCCGGAGATGCTTATTTCTGGGCATGTCTGTGAGGGTATTTCCAGAGAGAATTAACAGGGAGATGGGGAGACTTCTGAAAGTAGACACCACCACTCCGTAGGCTGGGAACATGGATGAAAGAAAAGGAGGTGGTCAGGAGGAAGCCCAATATGGCAGGCATTCCCTCTCTGCTGCCTGGCTGCTCTATCCCCTCACACCCACCCCCTGCGGTCACAGTGGTCCCTGTCACCCCAGACCTGCAGTGATGAAGCAGTTATCATGGAAGGACACCATGATCCCAAACAAATCTCCCCTCCTTCAAACTGTCTCAGGCATTTCCAGTCTAACATATTAGATGGTCTCTTCATATTTGTCGTTCTGTTATGTCCATCTATCTTGTCTTCCTCTTGCCTTCCTGGGTACCTTTATCATTTACCAGCTTCTCGGTGCCCTGTGGGAACAGCAGAAGTTGGAAGTTTGTCCACCCACAGTCAGAATGTACATCCATGCCTGAGTGGGGCCCATTACTTGTGGGGCGGGACAGAGGGTCTAGGTTAGCCCCAGGAAAGAGCAGAGTGGCTGTCTGTAAACCCTACTGTCTGATGGTTAATACATGTATGTTATACTTTGTTCCTATTTTTCTCCTCCCCCACAGCCCCTCCCTCTGACTGACCCCTTTCCTTCTCCTGGGGAGCTCTCTCCTCACTCCCATGAGCCCCATCTTCCCAAAGACCCTCTTTAGTCATGCCTGCCATTTTCCCAGATAGGGTCCTACTTCCCTGGGACAGTTGGGGACACAGACAGTCATTACAGGGTACTGAAAGCCACTTTCAGGCATAATAGAATGACCCTGCCACTTGGGACTGTATACTGCAGACCTTGCAGTGATATTTGTGTCATCTTTATTAATTAATTAGTTAATTAATTAATGTCTTAGTGGGTTTTACTGCTGTGAACAGACACTATGACCAAAGCAACTCTTACAAGGACAACATTTAATTGGGGCTGGCTTACAGGTTCAGAGGTTCAGTTGATTATCATGAAGAAATAAACATGGCAGCATCCAGGCTGTCATGGTGCAGGAGGAGCTGAGAGTTCTACATCTGAAGGCTGCTAGCAGAATACTGGCTTCCAGGCAGCTACAATCTTCATTGATCTTAAAGCCCACACCCACAGGGACACACCTACTCCAACAAAGCCACACCTACTTGAATAGGGTCACACCTTCTAATAGTGCCACTCCTTGAGCCGAGTACATACCAACCATCACAAATAATAATTAATTAAAAAAAACATTTGAAGCCCACATGGTTTAATATACCTGTAATTCTGGGACTCAAGAGATAGATGTAAGAGGATTTTGAGTTCAAGGCTACACTGGGCTACACAGTGAGGAAACAAAAATAAACACATCAATGGAAGAGTTTCAGTGTAGTCTCCAATTGCTTTGGAGGAAGATCATTTCCATTAAGAGATTGTACGAAACAGCTTCTTGCTGGCTACAAGGACCTGGAAGAGTCAAAAAACCTGGAGGCATCAGGTGGCGGTCCTGTTTCAGAGCTGTCTACCATGAACTGGGTTTTGACAGACCCTGCACAGCTGATCACTGTTACTGTCCTAGATCTCTCTTGGACCCTATACATGTCTGCTAATGTTCCTCCCAGTTAGCATGCCACTCCGTCAATACAAGCTTCAGAAACCAGGGTAACAGGACAACTCCTCCATTGATGACCCCACTTTCATGATGCAAACAGCAAACTTAACGCATATAGATTTTTTTCTAAATATGGAGGCGCTGGGTGTGTGGGTGTGTGTGTGGGGGTGTGTTCTCAAAGTCTACAAGTGGCCCACAGATATTGGATATCTCCAAGGAAGACATGAATTAATAACATAACCACTCATAAGCCTGAAAGGCAATATTCATGAAGGTTTTACAGCAATCCCATTACGATTTAAATAACTGTCATATCCTTTGGCAGTGCGCAGGCACTAATAAGGATTCAATTGCTCTATCTTGGCAGTTTGTCTCAGGCAATCTAGTTTCACGTAACTTATGGGGTTTGAGTGATGCCTTTTGTGCGGCGGATTATCCTCTATCTAAACAAATGAGCCAGCAACTCAGAAGTGGTTCTTGAAGGCTTGGGACAGGGGACAGTTATTCAAGACCTGGGACTGAAAGAAGACTAGTGAACCCTGATCAAGAATCCAGCTTCCAGGCTGGAGGTGGTGGCACGTACCCTTTGATCCTAGCACCCAGGAAGCAGAGGCAGGAGGATCTCTGTGAGTTCCAGGACAGCCAGGCTACACAGAGAAACCCTATCTCAAAAAGCAAACAAACAAAAACAAAGCAAATTAAAAAATCCAGTTCCCCACAAAGCCAATGGCTAAGAACTGGGACGAGTTGGATGATTTCACAGAGGCAATAGCAGCAGAGAAAGGCTGACTGGGATGCTAAACAGCCGAGATCAGGGCTCGCTGGAAGGGTGAGCCATGCCATCTGAGTCCCCAGGGTGCTGTATGTTATGAAACTTTGTCAAGTAGTGGCAGAGAGCCCCTGAGTTTCTCAGATTCGCACAAGGTTTTCAAACACAACATAATGATCTTGCTGGTGAGTCATTGACTCTCTCTCTCTCTCTCTCTCTCTCTCTCTCTCTCTCTCTCTCTCTCTCCAAAAGCAAAATAAACTTTCCAGGACAAAATTAATGGATTTTTTTGACCACCCCCACCTCCCAGAGGCAGGAAGAGAAACAAGCCCGGGAGATGAAAATCGCATCCTTTCAGTCAAATGGATACTGCTTAACTTGATTCACAAAACTTGAGAGCATCTGTGCATCTGTGTTTATTAAAACACTCATGAGAGAGCTGAAAGCCAACTTTTGGCAATCCTTTGTCAGGTGGCAGCATTGGATGTAAACGGAGTAAGTTAATTTGAATAACTCTCGCTATTGTTTTCTATTTCTTTCTTTCTGTCTCCTTCCTTCCTTCCTACCTTCCTTCCTTCCTTCCTTCCTTCCTTCCTCCCCCTCCCTCCCTCTTTCTTTCTTTCTTTCTTTCTTTCTTTCTTTCTTTCTTTCTTTCTTTCTTTCTTTCTTTCTTTCTTTCTTTCTTTCTTTCTTTCTTTCTTTCTTTCTTTCTCTCTTTCTTTTGTCCGAGACAGGAATCTCTGCATAGCCCTGGCTATCCTGGAACTTGCTGTGTAGATCAGGCTGGCCTTTAAAACTCAGAGATCTACCTGCCTCTGCCTCCCAGTACTGGGGTCAAAGGTGTGCGCCACTACCACTTGGCAACTCTGGCTGTCTCATATGCTTATTAAAACTTGCAAATTTGGGCAGAGGTGATGGCTCAGTGAGTAAAGTGCCTGTTGTACAAACAGGATGAGTTCACATCCCCAGAACCACAAGTAGAAGCTGAGTGGAGCTGCCAGGGCAAGCAAACCCAGCTCTGCAGGGAGGAGATGGGGGAGAGGGCACAGACAGGTGAAGCTCTGAACCTCATTGGCCAGCCAGGGCACAGACAGGTGAAGCTCTGAAGCTCATTGGCCAGCCAGCCTAGGCTAATTAACTCGGTCTAAAAAACCAAACAAAACAAACAATCAAACAACAACCACAACAAAACCAACCAACCAACCAACCAACCAACCAACCAACCAACCAGAAATAGGAGCCAAGCATTCGCACACCTTTAATCCCCTCACAGAGACAGAGCCTGACAGATTTCTGTAACTTCAAGGCTGAGAGTTCAGGCTAGCTATGACTATACAGTAAAATCTCTCTCTCTCTCTCTCTCTCTCTCTCTCTCTCTCTCTCTCTCTCTCTCTCTCTCTCTCTCTCTCTCTCCCCCCAGGGGAGAGCGCAGTCCCCCACTACCACAAATTATGCAGTCGAGTTTCTCCGCATTTGGGGAAATCGCAGGGGTCAGCACATCCCTAGTGCAATGGATAAGCCTCGCCCTGGGAAAACCACTTATCTCAAAAACTAAGCCAAACAAGAAAAATAATCAGGGGGTGACAGTGAGTCTACAGAGTGAGTTCCAGGACAGCCAGGGATATACAGAGAAACCCTGCCTCAAACCTCCACCCCACACACAGCAAAAGAAAAAAAAAAAAGAAAAAAGAAAGAAAAAAGTCAAATGCACTTTTTATTTCCCAGCATGCCCTCTTGATCAAAAGTAAAATATGCCTCATCCAGACACTTAATTGGAGTGGTGGTCTCTTTCTCTGTGACCCTCAACTGATTTCTTGGGAGGCAGATGTCTAGCCTGGTCTACACAGTGAGCCTCAGGCTGTGCAGGGCTACAAAAAAAGACCCTGTCTCAAATAAAAACCAACCAACCAACCAACCAAACACACACATACACACACACACACACACACACACACACACACACAAATACACACGCACACACACACACATCTCATTATGTAGCCCACCCAGATTGGCTTGTCACTCACAATCCTGCCTTTGCATTAATGCTGGAAGGACAGGCATGTGTCATAGTGCTTAAATGAACAAATACCTGCATCTCATCTTTTTAAAACCATCTCCTGTGGGACCAAACCTCAAGTTGGTTAGACATCAGTGGTGGGCAGAGTCCAGACACATTTGGCACATGTGTAGTTCAAATAAGAGAACAGTGTTTCAAAATGTTCGGTTCATCACCACGCTTCAGGTACAAAAGGACTCTTTGTTCGGTGATCATTTTTGAATCATGATATGAGTTGATAAGTTGCTTTGGATGTCACAGCCTAGGGAGGGTCACTCCTCCAGGAATGAAAGAGACCACACTTAAGAGCCAGTGTGTGTCTGTTTCCTGATTGTTCTTCGGTGTCTGTTAGTGTAAGATGGTGGCTAGGGTCTCCCAAGACCCCCAGTCCCCTTCACTTCTTCTCTTCATAAAATTAGTATTCTCGATTTTAGCAGGACAGACGACAACCTAGAATTATAAAAACTCCGTTTCCCTTCCGCACTTTCAGCTGGATGTGGTCACGGTGACTAGGTGGCCAGTGGGATGTCATCTATAATGTGTGGCTTTCAGGGTCTTATAGGAAGGGGGCCTGGCATTCCTCTCCAGCTCCCTCCCATTACTGCTTAGCACCATTTAGTGGTCAGCCATCGTGGAGCCTGCAGATGAAAACAGAAGCTTCGGGTAGCCAAAACACAAGATGAAAGGAGTCTGGATCTCTGAGCGAATCAGGCAAGGAAAAAGTATTTCCCAGTCTTGGGCTACTGTCTTCCAGATTATCAGATAAGAGAGAAACTGCTTGTCTTTTTGATTGCTCTCTTTTTATTGTTTATTGAAATGTAGCTCAGGCTGCCTTGAAACTCACTGTGTAGCTCAGGCTAGCCTGGAATCTGTGATCCTCCTGCTTTCTCCTTCCAAGTGCAAGGCTTACATGCATGTGCCGCCACATCTTTACTATTGCTGTTTTAATTCTTTTTTTTTTTTTACATTTCTATATTTTGTGTGTGTGAGCGTGTGTGTTTGTCTACTCATGTGAGGGCACGAGTGTGGAGGGCAGACAATAACCCCGTGGGTTCCTGTTAGTGAACCTGGGTGGTCTGGGTTGGCAGCATGTACCTGAGCCATCTTGATGGCCTGACACTATTATGTTTTGACTTCAGTCATGAAAGGTGCAATCTAAATCCTCCCCAGTAGGAGTTCAAGGAAATAGTGGAAACTGTAGCTGTGAGCCAGTCCCACCCCTGGAAGAGTGAGGAAATAAACCCATGACTTAATGTTTTCATAGGACTACTCAAGATCACCACGTCCACAGCCGCCTAAGCAGATAGCAGCAACATAGTCACCAGCGGAACTGCCCAGGCATCACCAATCTATTACAGATTTACTGTTGCGTTTACGTTAGCGGACCGATTTTCTTTATGGTTTGCATCGGGGGTTGAACCCAGGGCCTCACGCATGCTCTGCTAAGCATAGCTCTAATTGAGCTACAACCCTGAGCACAGCAGAATGTCCCAAACCCAAACTGTAACGTTGCTGTTCCATAATGGGGGGCTCACATCTCCCTCCCCGTTTGCAGAGTTCTGTTTTGGACCAGGAGACTGGAATCAATGACATATTATTAAGACTATTTAAAAACCACATCCAAACATTACATCAGAACTTAAAGAATTCTTTCCAGAGTCAAATTCAAGCAAAGAACAGATTGCTGCTCTGCGTGCTGTTCTCGGGAAGCTACAGTAGACAGCTTAGGCCTTAGTCTTTAGGGAACCTGGCATTTTCTGACCTTGGATGCTTGAGGGCTGAAGGTGGACAGTCCTCAGAGATGGATGTGGTCCAAATCCAAAGCCATCTGACAGAGCCACTAATATTTACTGCCATTTCTAATGACCTATAATTGTGGTTTGGGGTTTTCTAATTCAGTACAAATAGGAATAAGAAAAGAAAGCGACAGACAGGATTTGAAAACCCTTCTGCTTCCTTGTAACCGCTGTGTCCCTCTCGTTAATTTAGGGTAATTATCCCTCGTTGCTTTTACAACGCTGCAATTTTATTATTATTATTATTATTATTATTATTATTATTTTGGAAATAAATGCTTCTAAAGTTGTCTAGAACTTGGTGGTCGGTGTGTGAGTTTAATGCTGGCTAGGGAATGTGAGAAACGGAGTGGTAGCCCACCGCTTTAAACCCAAGCGCTCAAGAGGCAGAGACAAGCGGATCTCTTTTGAGGTTCAGGCCATCTGGGTCTTCAGAGAGTTCCAGATCAGTCTGAGCTAAAGAGGAGCGTGGGTCCTGGGGTGGGGGTGGGGAGGAAGGAAGAAGAGAAAAAAAAAACCTGAAAAGCCAGCTGGACGTGGCAGGGCAGGCACACTTGTAATCCTAAGCGGGAGGTGCAAGGATCAGGAGATCAAGGCCAGCCTCAGCCACCTCAGGAGTTCATGGCTGTCCCAGCTACAAGCAGGCTCTTCTAAAAGAAGGTGTGAGAAAGGGCTTTCCAGCTGACTTCCTGGGCTGCATTCCACAGTGATAAGGAAAGCCTGAGGACTCCTAATGGCTCTTCCAGCCTGCCTGACTCACTGTACCCAGCCACACTGTGGCAGCTGGGCCCACACTCGCCCTGGCTTCTGCGAGTCTCTGGCAGCTAGTGGGAGGGGCTTACTCAAGATGCAGAGGAGCTACAGGGCACGCCTGTTTGACTTGAGGACCCCAGTCCAGTGTTTCTCCCTAAAGCCGGCCACCTTCTGTCTAAGGTGTTTCAAGGCTCCCTCCTCCAGCCTCTGTCCTTCACATAACAGCCTCCACAAGTTAACAATTGCTCGATGGAAGCATCCTCACGATCTTCACAGACAAACCCTTCTGGCTACTGGAGTCCTTAGCTGCACTCTAGAGGTGAGGACACTGAGGTCCAGAGAAGTTAAGCCACCTGCCCTTTGCCCAGCTGCTGTTAAGGGGCAACACAGACTCCATCCTAACGAATTTGACTCCCACCACAGCTGGGCATGAAAGGGGCTTTCTAGTTCTACGATCAAAAAAACTTCATCACGGGCACTCATCCAAGCTATGGCCTCCTTATTCTGCTCCTCGGTCTCTGCGAATGCCAGACGTTATTATCTCCCTCTCCACTCCTCTCCCAGCACCGCCCCTCCCCCGCACTCCCCCATTTCTCCCCCACCCCCATTCTCGACAGCTTGGTGGTCTTCCTGAGGTGCCTGGTCTCTACTCTGTGAGCTTTTGATCCCTTGCATAGTGGTCCCGTCTCCCAAAGGGACCCAACCCCCAGCTGTCCCTCAGGTCCTGTTGCTGGAGGCAGCGCGGATGCCACGTCCTGCAGAGCACTGGTGGCCTGCCAATGCAGCTGGCCCGCCCTCCCTGGTGGCGCAAGGCCTGGGTGTGTCCTGCCCAGCACGGACCCTGCTCCAGAGCAGCATTGCAGAGACAGTCCCTTCCCCTGTCTCCTCCTGTCGCTTCCAGTGCCACCTCAATGCTCTGCCTCCCTTAACTCTCAGGATGTTTCAGAGACTCTTCTGAGATCCCACTTCTGCCCACCTCACACCAGGTTCTCCCACAAGCGGGTCTCACTGCGCTGCTGGCTGGCTGATAATGGGGAATGAGGTGGTGGGGGGGTGCGGGGGAGAAGGGCGTGGGAGGTTTTAGTAGGAGTAAAGGAGGAAGGGGAAATGATGCAAACACATTTTAATTAAATATATAATTAAATATTTATTTATAAATATTTTAAAATGTAAATATTAAATTTAAAATAAAAATACATACTACTAAATATATAATAAATGGAAAATAATAACCATGGGGGGAGGGGCAGATGGTGCTGGGAGCCCTGGAGAAGCTCCTGCATCTGTTCCTGTCTCTTCTAGCATCTTGCCTAGTGGGTTTTGAATGCTCAGAGAATACTGGAGAACTGTTTAGGCTATGCCCTCAGGTCTCCATTTCAAATCCCAGCCTCCCTTTTCTCTGCCACGTGATCTTGGGCAAGTTTCTTTCCTTCTCTGTACCACCCTCATTTGTTCTAACTCTAAAATGGAGAGAATGATCCTTTGGTTTTATGGAAATGTAGCTAGTCCAGTGGCAGAAGTGTAGCCTCCTGTTTCCTCCTGGGACCCTTCTCCCCTGCCTGGCCCCAGTTAGCATCCTGAGCCCAAATCCTTCTCATTCCCCTTTCCTTTCCCAGGGACTCAAGGGTCCCTGTGCTTCTGATTCAGGCCAAAGAGCTCTCAGATCTAAGGAGAGACTTGGGAGGTGGAGGCAGGAGGATCAGGAGTTCAAGGTCATCTTTGGCTACATGGTTAGTTTGATGGCCAGGCTGGGTCTCATGAGACTCAAAAGCAAGCAAACAAGCAAGCAAACAAACAACCCAAAACAACAACAAAACCAACCAAACAAACAAAACCAAGCAAACAAGGAGACCGAGAGATAGTTCTGTGCCTTTTCCATGAGCATTAAAGGCCTTGGGCAGAGAAGAGAGCAGAAAAAGGTAGAATGCCCAGAGTAGCTGGCCAGCCTGTCTGGCCAATCAGTGAGATACAGTTTCAGTAAGAGATTTTGTTAAAAAAAAAAAAAAATATATATATATATATATATATATATATATATATATACTGATAGAGATTATGCAATGAGATGTCTGTGCACGCTGGTGTGTGAGAGCGAGCATAGACACACACACACACACACACACACACACATCCACCCGTGTTCCCACATGTACACACGTGCCTACACTATCTACACCCCATCTCAGAAATACCCCAATCAAAAGACCCTATAATGAATTCTGGGCTTTCAGGGAGGAGCCCTGTTTTCTAGTCACTTGGCAGTGTCACCAAATAGCCTGGAGACCACGGACCTCCCCAGCCTTACTTTCCACTTCTGTACAGTGGGGATGATCCCATCCAGGGGTTGCTCTTCAGTTAAGCTGCACGGACTGGTGACCCTAAGCTTTGTAATCCTAGACAAGGAGGAGAAGTTTAATGCCTGGTCATCACAGAGATGGGAGGGGAGAGTGGACCAGGCCTAGGTGTCTCTGCTCAGGCTGTGCCAAGGGTGTAGCCATTGGGCCGTGGACTGGACAACGAGCTGTTCCAGGGAAGAGTTGACCAGGTCTAATCTTACAACTAAACTTTGAGCGGGCACTCTGGGGTTCTGCGTGCTGTGGCCTGCCACCTGCTCTCTCCCTGTCTCCCACAGCATCTTCATAAACCTCCCCTGGGGGAGGGAGGGAGGAGCAGGAACCCACACTGGCTCCTGATGGCCAGGGGCCCTGCCAAGTCTGGCTGTGGCTATAATTCCCCTCCCTCTCATCCTCTGAACTCCAGCCCAGTGGAATTAGGCATTTCCTAATATTAGTCATGATTCCTTCTGCCACAAGTGCCAACAGCCCAGCTCAAAGTGGCTTAAGCAGAAAATTAAAGCTATTTGACTTATTTTGCCAGAAAGGCCAGAGCACCAGGCTCAGAGGGCTGGGAGGTTATCGTGAAGTGCTTTTTCCCTTTCTTGGACTTGCCTTTCTCCATAGCGATGGCTTTTGTCCACCCAGTTTGGCTTCACGAGGGAGGTCCTCAGGCAGCCTCCTTAGCCTATTTTCTAAGAGTTTAACAATCCCAGGAGAAAAACAAAACCTCTTTCACAACCATTTCAGAAAGGAAAAAAAATTAAATCCCAAAGATTGACCCACATTGAGCTGACTTAAGTCATGTGCCCCTTTCTTGACCAGTGACCTCAGCCAAGCAGATGAAGAACACTGACTGATCTGGGCAGAGGCCCACGCTAGCAGCATGTGGGTCAAGAAGGCTGGTTCCCCTAAATACAATCTGGATATCTTTTGTGGAATTAAAAAGAATGAATGCTAAGGTGTCTAATCCACCCCACCCCCTGGCTGCCAGAATATATACAGGGACTTTTCCCATACACATCCCCTTACAAGCTCTTGTTACCATCTTATTTTTCATTCTATTTTGACATACTTTCACATTTGTTAAAAAAAAAAAAAAGTTCCCCTAATAGGGCCAACACCTTTTCTCTTCAGCAGCAATCACTTGTAAGTGAATGGCTACCGTGGTATCTCAGTATCCTTGCATACCATAGTGTACAGAGTTTCGACGACTTTCTCCCAAGTCACCTTGAAGCAGCTGGGAAAATCTAGCTACAGTGTTATAATTTATGTACATTTTGCCATTTGTGGTAACATGTCCTTTGTAGCAGAAAGACCCAGTTGGTGGTTTTGCTCTTGTTTTCAGCTGTTCCTTGGCATATGTGAACGTTCTCATGCAGGAGCAAAGTCAGGAACCATGAAGGACAGCTGCTTCCAGGCTTTCCTTATGGAGACCAGGCCCACCTGGCTAGGAATGGTCCCACCCACTATGCCCTGGCCCCTCCCACATCAACCAGCAATCAAGAAAATGCTCCCACAGTCAGGCTCAGCAGTCCCGCAGAGTGATGGAGGCAACTCCCCCTTTGAGGTTCCTTCTTTCCAGGTGTGTCATTTTGCAAGATGTCAGACCATGATCCCGCACAGTGTCTTTTAGTGTGAGTCTGTCTAACGTGTCCCATGAATAGACTCCAGTTATGAATGTGGAGCAGGACCCTCCCAGAGGTGACATGGTGTTCTTCTCTCTGACTTCTGACCTGGTACAGTCTCTGCTGACTGAGTCTGACTGAGGGTATATGATGGGTCTCTCCTTTCCCCGTTGTAATTAAATGCATTTTGTGGGCAGGGTCATTGAGTCACGTGTCTCATTCTTTAATTACCTGGACCCATTAGCTTAGCTCTCGTTGACTCCTTCGACTGAAATGCTCTTTATCAGGATGATCTGGCTGCCTCGACAACTCACCATAAAGCCTGGTGGTGATGGTGGTGATGGCGGAGGTGCTGATGGCAGCAGCGGTGGTGGCATATGCTAATCCCAGCAGATCTCTGTGAGTTTGAGGCCAGCCTGGGGTTCAGGTTCAGGGCGAGTTCGAGGACAGCCAAGGCTACACAGAGAAATCGCATCTCAAAAAACCAAGCAAACAAAAACAGTGCATTAAAGACTTAGGGAGGGTGTGTCAGCAACAGAAATTCCCTTCTCACAGATATGGAGACTAAAAGTCCAATGTTACAGCGTCTGCAAGCTCAGGCTCAGGCTCAGGAAGGCCTCTTCCCTTGTTCAGCTCCAGTTTCTCACTGTGTCCTCTGTGGGAAGAGAGCTAGAGGGAAGCATGCTGACAGGAGGGTGTAGTAACGCTGCTCTTTCATGGAGGCCAGGATGCAGTTGGCGAAGCAGGAAAAGGCCATGGATGGAGAGATTCTTCCCTTCAAAGATGCAACAGAGCTCAGTGGTTGAGAGCACTTGCTGCTCTTACTGTATGTGTGTGAATGCTCGAGTGTAAGCCTGCACACAATAGCCTTGGGCACTGCCTGCTGCCTGCATAGGCTAGAAGAGGATGTTGGACTCCCTGGAAATGGAGATACAGGCAGTGTTGAGCTATGTGGGTTCTGGGATTTGAACCCAGGTCTTCTGCAAAGGCAGCAAGTGCTTTTAACCATGGAGCCATCCCTCCAGCCCCACCAAGTTCATCACTTATCACTTGGACAAGAGATCCAGATGCAGCTGCCGAGAATCTTTTCAAGTTGGCTTCTGTGTCATATTCATGTGTTTCCCTGACTGAGATGGACATGCTGAGGCCCTAACTGTACTCAATAAACTATTCTTCAAATAAACACAAGAAGGGTTGGCTTAGTGTTTTATTGCTGTGAGGAGACACCATGACCAAGTTAACTCTTATAAAGGAAAACATTTAATTGGGGCTGGCTTCCAGTTTCAGACGTTCAGTCCGCTATCATCATGGTGGGAAGCATGGCAGTGTCTAGGCAGACATGGTACTGGAAGAGCGAGAGTTCTGCGTCCTGACCCCAAGGCAGCCAGGAGGAGACTCTTTCCTCACTTGGTGGAGCTTGAGCCTAGGACCTCAAAGCCATCTCTCACAGTGATGCATTTTCTCCAACAAGGCCACACCTACTCCGACAAGGCCACACCTCTTCCAACAAGACCACACCCACTCAACAAGGCCACACCCACTCAACAAGGCCACACCTATTCTAACAAGGCCACACCTGTTTTAACAAGGCCACACCCACTCCAACAAGACCACACCCACTCAACAAGGCCACACCTCCTAACAGTGCCACTTCCCATGGGCACTACTATTCAAACCACCACAGAGGTTATGGTTAAATGAAGTCATAAGGGTGGAGCCCTAATTCAATAAGACTGACAGCTTTATAAGAGGAAGAGATACCACCAGGTAGGGCACACTCAGAGGATGGAAAATGGGCAGACCCAGGAGAAGACATGGGGGCGAGGATGCAGAGAGATCAGCTTTGTCAGCACCTTGACCCTGGCCTCTAGTGCAGTGTAGGAAAAAATGCCTGCCATTTCAGCTGCCCGGATTGTGATGCTTCATACAGGAGCCCAGGCTGACTGAGGCAGACTCATTATTCTTTGAGGAGTTCCCTACTCTCTGGAACAAAATAGCACTAGTTTATTAGGTACATTCTTTGCCTCCTGTCTGTCAGTTATCCAGAGTTCTGCTTCTTTTTTGTTGTTGTTGTTGGAAAATGATACCAGAAAACTAAGACATGAGAATAAGGTCTCGTGGCTGTCGGAGCACCCATGCTGGGATGAGGATCGCAGTGGTAGACTGCTTGCCCAAAGCATGCCTGCCTTCCATGTCATGCCGTCTCTGCAGGGACACCCTTTCCCATGCCACTGATAAACTGCCTAGGTCATTGCTGCCCACAACACTTGCTCTCCCAGCAGCTGACCCTTCCCCTACTCTCCAGTGTTTTGGACATCTTGTTCTGGACACTGTGGCTCACCACCAGCACAGTCACAGTGCCTACCCTGCTCTTACCACTGTGCTGAATTGCCTAGGTATGGAGACAGGTGGGAAAAGTAAATTAAATTAAATTAAAATAATATAAAATAAAGGAAGAGAGAGAGGAAGAAAAGAGAAGACTCTTATTTCAGGGCTCTTATTTCAGTTTTTTAATTTTTATTTACCTGGGGACGAGAGGTTAATCCATGCAACAGCACATGTGGAAGTCAGATGACATCTTGCACGAGCTAGTTCTTCCACCTTCTAGATCCCAGATAAGGAATTCAAGTTGTCAGGCTTGGCAATGTGTGCCTTTGCCCTGTGCTATCTTGCTGGATTTCCCATCCAACTCCTCCATCTTTCACTATGAACTTGCTAAGTAGAACAGTTTGGCCTGGAACTCAAAAGGATCCTCTTGCCTCTGCTTTTCAAGTGCTGGAACGAAAGGTGTGTGCAACCATGCTGGAGGCAGTATCTTTTGACTTCCAGGTTCCATGGCCTTACATATGTGAAGCAAGCACTCTATACTTTCCCATACTCAAACAGCTTCCTGGCCCCCACACACGCCCAGGATGGCTAAGGGATAATTTGGGTGAGGCCAATGTTCAGTGTATTCCTTGCTCTGAGTGTGTAATTGATCCATTGTCTAAGCTGTGTAGTGTTTTATGGCTGCCCTTGCTCTTTCTTCTGGAGTAATAGGTACCTGGCCTTGCGGTTGCTCACTTAGCTTCCTGTAAGCAGCACTCTGTCAGCCCCTGTTGTTCAAAGACTGTCTCTAGATGATCAGACACACCAGAGACTCTTGTCAGGTTCTCCTCCAGAAACAGTCTCTTCTGAAGACTTGCAACCTACTGGTTCTGAATTGGGGCTGCCCCTTCTTCCATTATCTTCCCTCCTCCCACTCCTGGAGTCCATGTCAGCTCCTCTAGGCGTGGGTTTCTTGTTACCTGAAGCCTATGTTTTCTTCATTCTCTTTCTTGACCTAAGAAACTGAAATTGATATAATTTCTGAAAAAAAAATTAAATATTTGAATGTACCTGACCTGACCTTCCATTTGATTGATCATTTTACTGAGCATAGAATTCTAGGTAATAAGAAAAATTCCTTCAGAATATATATACATATGTATATATGTGCATATGGCTGTGTATATATATTTATATTTACCATACATACACATAAATATATTATATAGGGTGGTCTCATCTATGTAGTGCTGGGTGTCCTGGAACTCACTATGTGAACCAGGCTAGCCTCACACTCACAGTAGTCCACCTGCCTCTGCCTCCAAGTGCTGGAATGAAAGGTGTACCACCGTGCCCAGCATCCTTCAGAAGTTTTGAAGTCCTATTTCAGATCCTAGTGTGCTTCTCTGTTGTTGTGATCAATCCTGTGAACAAAAGCAACTCAGGGAGGAAAGGGCTTATTTCAGTTTACAACTCCCAGGTCATAATATCCCCTCCCAGGGATATCAGGGCAGGAACCTGGAGGCAGGAACTGAAGTAGAGACCAAAGGGCAATGCTCTTATTGGCTGTTCCCTGTGGTTTGCTCAGCTAGCTAGCTTTTTCCTCCCCCTCTTCCTCCTCCTCCTCTTCTTCCTTCTCCTCCTCTTCCTCTTCTCTTTCTCCTCCTCATCTCCCAATTTGTTTTTGTTTTTTTTTGAGACAGGGTTACTCTGTGTAGCCCTGTCCATCCTGGAATTCACTCTGTAGACCAGACTAGCCCCAAACTCACAGAAGTCCACCTGCCTCTGCCTCTGTAGTGCTGGGATTAAAGGCCTGGGCCACCACCACCTGTCTCAGCTAGCTTTCTTTTCTTTTTCCTTTCTTTCTTTCTTTCTTTCTTTCTTTCTTTCTTTCTTTCTTTCTTTCTTTCTTTCTTTCTTTCTTTCTTTCAAAGAGTTATTTATTTATATGAGCACTCTGTAGCTGTCTTCAGACACACCAGAAAAGCGCATCAGATCCCATTAGAGATGGTTGTGAGCCACCATGTGGTTGCTGGGAATTGAACTCAGGACCTCTGGAAGAGCAGTCAGTGCTCTTAACCGCTGAGCCATCTCTCCAGCCCTTCAGCCAGCTTTCTTATACAACCCAGGAGCACCTCCCCAACTAGACCACCCATGGGACGGTGTTCCTGGGTTGTGTAAGTCTTCTAGCTAAGTAAGCCACCTGAGGGTGCTGGCACAAGCCTTTAAGCCCAGCACTAGGGAGGCAGAGGTAGGGGGATCTCCGGCCAGTTGAGGTTACATAGTGAGATCTTATCTGAAAATAAACCAAGCCAAACCCTTTCTTTGCGGTTGCTAGGGATCACACTCAGGGCGCTGGACACACTGTCAAAGGTTCAGTTGCCGACTTACATCCCAGCCCCGTTTCTGTTTCTTCTTTAAAGACAGGTCTCACCATGTATCTCAGGCTGTCTTAGAGCTTGGAATTCTCCTTCCGCCTCCTGAGTGCTGGGGCTGCAGGCGCACACACCTGGCTTCTTTTTGGCCTTTTACGTTTCCTTAGAAGTGTTATGGTCAGCTTGTCAGTTTCCACCAAAAGAAAAAAAATCATCTTGGAGGTTTGTTTGTGTTTCTAAAGGATTATTAAATTCATCCACTTTAATAAGTGTGTAATTCAATGGGTTTTGTTACGTTCACAGAGCTGAGCAACCGTCACCACAATAGATTTAGAAGATTTAACACGATCCAGAGAAAACCCCAGGCCCATTAGTCTTCTGTGCCCTTTCTTCCCCAGTTGGCCTAAAACCCAAGGCAGCCGCTAATTCTATTTAAACTTCACAGATAAGCTTATTTTGAACATTTCATTTAAATGGGATTGTCAGTCAGCTAGATGGCTCAGCAGGTAAAGATAACTTGCACTATGCTTGCTCTCTGAGTTCAAACCCCAGGACCTACTTGATAGTAGTAGGAGAAACAAACTTCAAATTGTCTTCTGACCTCCACACAGGCACACACACAACCTGCCCCCAGTAGATAACAATAGATAAGAAATTGTAACTCTCTTCTCCTCTCTTCTCTTCTCTTCTCTTCTCTTCTCTTCTCTTCTCTTCTCTTCTCTTCTCTTCTCTTCTCTTCTCTTCTCTTCTCTTCTCTTCCCTCCTCTTCTCTTCCCTCCCTCCCTCCCTCCCTCCCTCCCTCCCTTCTCCCCCCCGCCCCGCCCCAAACAGGGTTTCTCTGTGTAGCCCTGGCTGTCCTGGAACTTGCTCTGTGGACCAGGCTGCCCTCCAACTCAAGAGATCTTCCTGCTTCTGTCTCCTAAGTGCTGGGATTAAAGGTGTGCAACCCCCCGTCCCCTGCCCCGGCATTGCTGGCTTACTTAGAGCTATCCTTGGCTGCATGTACCCATGGCTTTCAGATTGGACATAACACTGTAGTGTGTTTGTGGAGCTTTTTTGCATGTATTCATGTTTCATAAAATCTAATAGTATTTAATTTTTATGACGAATGATATCTTTGTCTGGATATACTACACTTCTCTGTTCATTTGATGTTTCTGCATTTTGACTTTTATGAATAATGACGCTGTGAACACATTTGTGTATAATTTTGTTTGGTTTTGGTTTTTGTTTCTTTGTTTTATTTTGTTTCTTGTTTTACTGGCAGGGTCCCTTGAGTGCCTTCTGAGTGCCTAGACTAAGGCCATGAACAGGGACTGGAGAGATGGCTCAATGGTTAAAAGCCATGCTGGTCTTACAGAGGGTGATGGTTTGTACATGGTTGGTCCAACAAGTGGCACTATTAAAAGGTGTGGCCCTGTTTGAGTAGGTGTGGCCTTGTTGGAGTGGGCATGGCATTGTGGGTGTGGGCTTTAAGACCCTCATCCTAGCTGCTTGGAAGCCAATATTCTGCTGGCAGCCTTCAGATGAAGGTATAGAACTCTCAGCTCTTCCTGTACCGTGCCTGCCTGGATGCTGCCATGTTCCTTGATGCTAATGGACTGAACCTCTGAACCTGTAAGCCAGCCCCAATTAAATGTTGTCTTATAAGAACTGCCTTGGTCATGGTGTCTGTTCACAGCAGTAAAACCCTAACTAAGACACAGAGGATCCAGGTTCAATTCCAAGCACTTAAATGGTAGCTCACAATCATTTGTCACTTCATTTCCAGGGAATTCAATGTTGGCTTCTGAGAACCCCAGACATACTACTGGTGTGCAGGCAAACATATAGGCAAAACATTCACGTAAAAGGAACCCAGGTGGTGGTGACTCATGCCAACTTTCTTTAATCCCAGCACATCAGAAGCAGAGTCAGACAGGTCTCTGTGAGTTCCAGGACAGCTTGGGCTACAAAGAGAAACCCTGTTCTGGTGTTAGGGGTAGGGATGGAGGAAGACAAAATGGTCAGGCTTGGTGGCTTAATTCCAGCACTGTAATCCTAGCATGCCTTTACTTCCAGGAGGTAGAGGCAGGCAGATCTCTGAATTCAAGGCCAGCCTGGTTTACAAATAAAGTGCAAGGATTGCCAGGGGCTGGCGACAAAGAGAAACTGCCTCAAAAAGAAAAGAGAAACAAACAAACCAAGGGGAAGGAAATATTTAAGGAAAACAAAACAAAACCAGAGAAAGAAAACTGTAAGTCACCATGTCTCACTTGACTTCATATAAAGAAAGTCACTTTAGGCAGGCAGTAGTGGCTTCTGCCTTCATCCCAGCACTTGGGAGGCAGAGACAGGCTCATTTGTATGAGCTTGATGGTACCCTGGACTACAGATTGAGAAATCCAATCTTAGAAAAACAAAACAACAACAACAAAAAGGCTCAGCTACAAAATACTACATACTACAAGTCCATTAAATTTTCTTTTCATTTACTGATCGATGGTAGCCTCTGCCTTTAGTCCCAGTGCTAGGGAACCTCACACAGATCCTCTTGCCTCTGCCTCTGGAGTGCTGGAATTAAAAGCCTGTTCCACCATGCCTGTTGAGGAACCCTGTCTTAAAACAAACAACAAAAACAAAGAAAAAAAAGGAAAAAAATGTCTATTTTTCTCAGATTTGTTTGTTTGATTGTTTGCTTGCTTGCTTTCAAGACAGGTTTCTCTGTGTAGCCTGGCTGTCCTGGAACTCACTCAGTGGATCAGGTTGGCCTTGACTCACAGAGATCCACCTGTCTCTGTCTTCCAAGTGCTGGGATAAAAGGTGTTGACTACCACTTCCAGGTTTAAAATTTTTTTAAAGATTTTTTTTTTAATGTGTATGAGTTTTGCCTGAAAGTATTTATGCACACATATCACATGTATACCAATTGCCCTTGGAGTTCAGCAGAGACCATCAGATCCCTTGGAACTGGAGTTACAGATGGTTGTAAGCTACCATGTAGGTGCTAGGAGTTGAGCCTGGGTTCTCTGCTAGAGCAAGAGGTGCTCTAACCACTGAGCCCCTTCTCCAGCCCCAAACTTCCACCTTCTGATAACAGCTGCCAGTTTACAGAAACATGGCATGGTTTTGTTCATTGACCTTGTTTCTAGTAACACTGCTAAATATATGAATCCAAGGTATACATTTGTACTTAAGAAAAATACAGTCCTGCCTATAGAATCATGACATCAACATCCCTTCCCATTCCAGTGAGGCCTTCCGAATATCGGTGAACAGAGGTGATGGTGGTGGTGGTCCTCGGTGTGCTCCAGTCTCAGGGGATGCCTTTCAATACTGTATACCACTAAGTGTAAAGTTTCCTATGGCTTTTCTTCATTACTGGCCTAGGGGACTTCCTCTGATGTCTGCTAACGACCTCAGTCACAGAGAGATGCTGAACTTTTATCAAGTGTTTTCTAGATATCTAATTAGGACTTTATACTTTTATGCCTTTCCTGTGGCAGGTTACATAATTGGCTTTCAAAGCTGAAGCCAACCTCGCATTCCTGGAGTGGGTTCAAATTGGTCCTGATACATAATCATTTTTGTGTTATAGCCCTGCATTTATTTTGCTGTGAATTTGTTTGGGATTTTGTGTCTAGGCCCTGACAGAAACTGCTTTGCCACTGTCCTTTCTCAAAATGTCCTATTTTAGTTCTAATATCGGGGTTATGCTGCCCTCATCCAAAAAGTTAGGAAATGTCCTTGTTCCGTCTATTCTGTTCTATTTGGGTAAACTCATGCTAGTTAATAATGTTTGGAAGAACTCAGCAGTCACGCCATCTGGACTTGAAATTTTTCTTGTGAGAAGATTTTCAAATTAAGGGCATGCTTTGTCTAATGAAATACTATACATTGGTTTCTGTAAGATTTAGTAGGCTATGTTTGTTTATTTGTTTGTTTGTTTGTTTTTAGACAGGGTTTCTCTGTGTAGCCCTGGCTATCCTGGAACTCAGTCTGTAGACCAGGCTGACCTCCAACTCAGAAATCTGCCTGCCTCTGCCTCCCAAGTGCTGGAATTAAAGGTGTGTGCCACCATTGCTGGGCTGTTTTTTTTTTTTTTTTTTAAGTTTAACATTTCATCAAACGTTTCTAACTTATTGCCTGGGTGGGCTGACTCATACCTTTAATCCCAGCACTTGGGAGGCAGGAGTGGGTATTCCAGCTCTAGGTCAGCCTGATCTACACAGCAATTCCAAATGTCTGTAGTGATGAGTCCCTTTGCATTTCTAGTGTTTGTTGTTGATGTCCTCTTTCTTGCCAAATGATTTCCTCCTTCTTATTTATTAAATTTATTTCCATTACTATTTATTGAATCCTTTTAGTCTTTATTCATTCCTAATATATGCAATTTCAGTGAAAGAAAGAAAAAAAGAAAGAAAGAAAAAGGAAAAGAAATGTTTTGTTTAATTAATGTTGGAAATAGAGATAGTCAAGTCGTTTTGGTGTTACAACTCCTGGCCTCCTTTTATGGCCCTTGGGGATCCAAACTCTATAATTTCTGTCCATTGATACTACCTGAGGCCTGCTTTCTGGTTCAGAAAATAACTTCATGCACATACATGTGTGCACATACGTGTGTGCACATACATACACACGGGTATAAAATGTCAGATTGGCTTGCAGCCCTTCTATGCTCACTAATTTTTTGCCTGCTCATTCCACCAGCTACTTGTGCTAATACAGTCCAACAAAATATCCCTTACACTCTAAGAGACTGGAGCCTCGCAGTCTTATTATTAACTGAAGCTCTTGCAGAGCTTCAGTTAATAATACAATTTAAGATCACTTAAAACCACCTACTGTCCTGATGTGTGCCCGGCCTGTTTGTTTAACCTGCCCTTAAGAGGACAATCCATGCACCAATCACTGGTATTTGCCTTGTGTTTCCCATGGAGTCAGCTTTTACAACCTAAGTTAACATATCACCTTAATCTTAAGTTATGTACTCTTCCATGCTCCTAACCTGAGAGCAGCGCGCCCGTCATGGTAATTGTTGAAAAACAGCGAACAGGTTGAAAGCAATCTTATACAACAAACATCCTCCATAGATATTGGAAACATCATGCAAATTCTGCTAGCTAACAGCATGTCTGCAGTCCTTAGTGCCATGGGACCGTTGGGACCGGCTGGAATAAATAACTTAAGCCTTTGTAAAACCCTATTAAAGTTATCTGTCATCCCTTCCCCACAGGATGTTTTCTGTGCTGTTCAATAAATACAGGGCAAAGCCCTTTGTCAGGGATGGGTAGCGGCAAGCAGGCGTAGAGACACACACAAACAAGTAGTAGGGATAAACCGTGCATAGTGTACAGACTACAAACCAGCTAGAATCCAAAGACTCCAGAGACAGAAGACATTGGACAAGTGGAGAACTCAAACGTGGGCTCGCCCTTCATCGAGTGACTCAAAGGCAAGTGCTGGGTTTTTCTTCCTTCAGGTGACACCAACCCATTTTGGTGCCTCTGAGGTCATTACTGCATTTAACTGATGCAGTTACTGGGAGGCTACATTCAAATTTCTAATCTGTAATGGGGGTTTGTGCAAGCCTACAGGGATTTCTAATTCTAATTTCTGATCTTTAATTCAACTTTTCACTTTATGTATTTTAAGGCATTGTCATATTCTTACAGATATAAACACTAAAGGGGGTTGTATAATCGCATTTGCCTCCTCTAAATCAGAAAGGTCACAATTTATTACTAACCCGACTTCTTGACCTACAGCCTATTACAGAATATGGGCAAAGTGGCAAAATGTTCCATACTATCTGTTGGATGTAGTGGTTTCCACTTGTAATCCTGGCATTTGGGAGGCAGAACATGAGATTTAGAGGCTCAAGATCAGCCCGGGCCACACGGCTAGAACAAATTAAAACCAAACCAAACACCATTCTCCGTGGTCATACATCTTTATACCTTTCACGATCTTACATCTTTTGATTAGGATTTACATAGCATAGCTACACCTGCCTTCATTTTCAATACTTCTTTGTACTTATATTTACCATGGCTGTAAAGCACCCTGCCCCACCAAGTTCTGGAAATTTTTGTCTCAAACTCATGTAAGTTGAAATCTGTTACTTTATTACTTGTTTTTAACGGTATTATTTGTTTAAGTTTTTATTCTTTCTCTCACCTTCTTTTTGGATACAGGATCTCACACTGGCCCCCAAAGTCATGCCACTCCACCCCCCCACCCCCCGACCTTAGCCTTCTGAGTGCTGGGATTGCAGGCATGCGCAGTGCATTCTGTCCCACTGAGTTTCACTCTTCCTGTGTTATTTCCTCCTTTCTGCGTGCCTTGTAGTCAAATTCGCTTTTCTTTTTGGTTGTTGGAGACAGGGTTTCTCTGTGTAGTCCTGGTTGTATCGGAACTCACTGTTTACCGGGCTGGCCTCAAACTCAGAGATCTGCTTGCCTCTGTCTCCTGTGTGATGGGATTAAAGGTGTGCGCCATCACCTGACAAGACTCTCTGATTTTGTGTGTGTGACACAAGGTTCCTCTGTGTAGCGCTGATTGTACTGGAGCTTGCTCTGTAAACCAGGCTGACCTTGAACTCAGATATCTGCCTGCATCTGCCTCCCAAATGCTGAGAATAAAGGCATTCGGCATTATCCCTGCCTTTTAATCTTTTTAATGTAGAAACTCAGATTGTTTACTTTAAACTTTTTTTCCCCTCAAATAACATAATTTCTCTAAACATTGCAGAAAAGTCCACCTCTATGTCCATTCACCTGGAAGACCAAGCTATAGCTGGGGTAGAAAGTGGGGAGGGAGGTGGAGAGAGGTGGGGGAGAGGGGAAGGGAGGGGGAATGAAGAGGGACAGGGGAGGGGAGGGGGAGAGGGAAAGGGGGAAGAGAGAGAGAGAGAGAGAGAGAGAGAGAGAGAGAGAGAGAGAGAGAGAGAGAGAGAGAGAGTCTGACTTCTCCCAGGGTGAGGGGATGGGGACTACAACATTTGAAGCTTAGAAGTGATCATTCCTGCCTTATTTTATTCAAACTTTATAACTTGGCTCTGAGGCATTTTTACGTGCTTTCTATTGTTGTGATAAAGACCATGACCAAAATTAACTTAGGGTTTTGGAAAGGGGTTTATTTCATCCTGCAGTTCACAGTCCATCACTGAGGGGAGTCTGGGCAGAAACTCAAGACAGGAACCTGAGGCAGGAACTGAAGAAGAGGCCCGGAGAACACAGCCCACTGGCTTGCTCCCATGGCTCGCTTTGTTTTGCTTTAAATACAGCCTAGGACCACCCTCTTAGTAGTGGCACTGCCCACAATGAATGGGCCCTCCCGCATCCATTTCTTTTAATCAAGAAAAGGCCCCCACAGACTTTCCTACAGGCCAATCCGATGGAGATATTTTACAATTAAGATTCCTTCTTCCCGGATGATCCTAATTTGTACCAAACTGACAGAAACCTAGCCACAGCACAGAGATGTTCCCACCCTGTAAAAGTATTTTTAAAGTAGATATTTTTTCTCTATCTCCAGCTATCTTCCAAGTAAATGAGACTGAGATTATAAGATTTATTTAATTAGCTTATAACACAATAACTGGACAGTCCTGAGCTAGTCTAATCCTCTAAGCTAATCTGGCTAAAATCCCTCAAATATACTTGCATCAGGTGTGTTTTTCCATGATGCCTCTCTGGACCCCTTCCTCAGGGCGAGATTCTCTCTTCCTCCTCTTCTCTCTCTCTCCACCTCCCCTGGCTGGCAGAAATTTCACCCTCTTTTCTCTTCTGCCCAGCCATTTGGCTGGTCAGCTTTGATTGACAAGTCAGAGAATAAATGTGGAGCAATGTTTACACAAACTTGAAGCAGGAGATACTTGGAATAAGCATTACAATGCAGTGTCTGATTGCAAGGCATTGTGGGGTGGAGAAATAAGCATTTGAATAATACAAGGATAACCTTTATACACTGCACACAAACATCACATCTAGACCATCCCACAAAGGCTCCAGTTCTGAAGACTTGGTCTGATGGCACCATTGAGAGGCGACTAGATCCTGAAGCTAACTTTGTGGTTTAGTCAATCCATCGGTGATTTCATATTGAATAATGGGCTGATAGGATACTGGTGGGGCCTGGCTAAAGTGTGCTTCCACTGTCCCCAGACCCTTCCAGTCACTCATGTTCTCTCTGTTTCTTAGCACCATAAAGAAAGGAACTTCATGGCATCATGCCCTCTATGCCATGATGCTGTCTCTTTACAATCCCTAGACAGAGGCTAAAGTACACTTGTACTTTGTAAGTACAAATGTTGCTTTTATCTCCTCAGATGAAAAGGGTGAGAGCCATACCATACCTAAGACAGCTTGGGCTGAGCCCAGGGCATTTCTAACTAACTATCCTTAGGTCCGGAAGTTTCTAGCCTCCGTACAATCTAGTCTTCTGCAAGCCCATACCTTGAAGGCACAGCTTCCAGCTTCTACCTGCTAACCTAGGCCTCTGAGACTCACTGCTGAATAAGCTCCTCCTTTCTAGCTCTTTCTGAACTCTGGTTGGCTGGTTCAACTCAGCTGTTCTGGCTCAAACTCCTCTCCAAGCTGACTGATTCAAATCGGCTTCTCTTGTCTTTTGATTGAATGGCTTGCTTGGAAAGACTAAACTCCATGAACTGAACTGCTCCGAACTGCTCTGAACTGAACTGGACTGAACTAAGCACAACTGAATTCTGAAAGCCTCTGAGAGGAGCCCCTCGCTTAGGCCTCAGGACAATAGCGGACACCCAAGAACTTACGATAGACTGAGCTTGTTGCAAACCACATGAGGCTTTATTTGGGGAAAGCCAGAGCTCTGGGGACGACTTATATTCCAAGCAGGGGTAGAGGAGTCGACCTCGAGAGGAAAGAGGTCATTTGAGATTAAAGGTGTGTCCTAAGGTGTGTCTATATTCCAACCAGACTGATTAAAGGTGGTGGCCTGTCTGCCTTTCAGATGGGATCTCTTGCCAGAGCAGCCATGTTGCTAGATTAAAATTCCTCTACAGTACCTTCCTTCCTTTGCACCATCAGAGTTCCATCCAGGATCACTTCATCCACACTTATTTGAAAACATACTAAAATTAAAAAAAAAAAAAAGGAAAGAAAGAAGAAGAAGAAAAAAATCCTGATGGTGGTGGCACACACTTTTAATTCCAGCACTCAGGAGGCAGAAGCAGGCAGATTTCTGAATTTGAGGCCAGTCTTGTCTAGAGAGCAAGTTCCAGGACAGCCAGCACTATACAAAGAAACACTGTCTCGAAAAATCAAAACCAAAATAAACAAACAAAATAGCCAAAAAACAAACGAGATCTGTCTACCCAGCCTTGGCTGTCCTGGAACTCACTCTGTAGACCAGGATGGCCTCAAACTCACAGAGCTCTGCCTGCCTCTGTCTCCTAAGTGTTGGAATTAAAGGCGTGTGCCACCTGACCCCCTCCCTCCACTCCTAACTCGTGCTAGGATATAATGTTGATGTGCCTCTGCTGGTGATGAATAAAGTCTCAGTTTTGGTTGGTCTTTAAATATTTCTTGTTTCCCAAATTTTGTTGATTTGTTAGCTTTATTTAATTTTAAGTGTATGTTTTGCCTGCATGGATGTATGTGCACTACATGCAAGCTGGTTCTTCAGAAAGTCAGAAGAAGGCATTAAATCCCCCTGGCTCTGGAGTTCTGGATTTTTGTGAGCCACCATGTGGCTGCTGGGATCTGAACTCAGTCCTCTACAAGAGCAGCTGAGCCAACTCTCCAGCCTGTTTTTATTTATGTTTACATTTTTACTTATGATTGTGTGTACACATTCTGGGGTGTTCACATGCAGTAGTGTGTGAGCTCAGCTAGGCACCCAAGTGAAGGTCAAGGACATCTTTGGGGAGTTGGCTCTCTCTTTGCACCACGGGCTACCAAGACCAAGCTTGGGACCTTAGATCATCAGGCATATGAGGCAAGTGCTTTTACATGACAAGTCCTCTTACCTGATGTCTTAGTTAGGGTTTTACTGCTGTGAACAGACACCATGACCAAGGCAACTCTTATCAGGACAACATTTAACCGGGGCTGGCTTACAGGTTCAGAGATTCAGTCCATTATCACCATGGCAGGAACATGGCAGCATCTGGGCTCACATGGAGGAGTTGAGAGTTCTATATCTTCATCTGAAGGCTGCTAGCAGAATACTGACTTCCAGGCTGCTAGGGTAAGCGTCTTTTTTTTTTTTTTTTTTGGTTTTTCGAGACAGGGTTTCTCTGTATAGCCCTGGCTGTCCTGGAACTCACTTTGTAGACCAGGCTGGCCTCGAACTCAGAAATTCGCCTGCCTCTGCCTCCCAAGTGCTGGGATTAAAGGCGTGTGCCACCACTGCCCAGCTAGGGTGAGGCCCACAGTGATACACCTACTCCAATAAGGCCACTTTAAAAAAAATTATTTACTTATTATCTGTAAGTACACTGTAGCTGTCTTCAGAAAGAAGAGGGTGCCAGATCTCATTATGGATGGTTGTGAGCCACCATGTGGTTTCTGGGATTGGAACTCAGGACCTTCGGAAGAGCAGTCGGGGCTTTAACTGCTGAGCCATCTCACCAGCCCAGGCCACATCTTCTAATAGTGCCACTCCCTGGGCCAAATATATACAAACCATCACATCTGCCTGATTTTTTTTTTATTTCTGCCTGATTTTTAATTTTATTTTAAAGTTAAACATACGTATATTTAAGCTTTAAAATATCTACTACATCTAGGTGTAGTGGTACTTGATTAGAATCGTTGCACTTGGAAAGTGCAGGCTGGAAGAGTGGGATTTCAAGGGAAGCCTCAGTTACACACTGACTATGAGGTGCGCCTGGGCTGCAGAGAGCCTCTATCACAAACTAATGGCTTCTTACACAGAGGAGAACTGCACTGGAGAGAGGCCACACATCAACTCCTGGGTTCCAGAATCACTTCCTTAATTTCCAAATTTCAGGTGTAACATAACATTACAAAAGTATTTTTTTATTTTGAAAATTCCCAAATACACACACACACACACATACACACACACACACACACACACACAAGCTGAAAAAATGGAAAGAATACTTGAATACTCACTCACACTTAGAATCAGAAACTGTCCAGGTTTTTGCCATTTTTGTTTCACCTCTCTCTCTCTCTCTCTCTCTCTCTCTCTCTCTCTGTTCTGAAGCCATTTTCAGAGCAACATTACAGATACCGTGGTGTCTCTTGCTAAATACTTCAACACAGTTATGCCTTCCCACCTCACTCCCATTCCATAATCATACTCAACAACACTAACGATCATTCCGAATTATCACTGGCTACCCGATCTACTGTCTAATTTACGCATTTGCCCCGGAAGTGTTTTCCCCCTGAAGATACTGTCAAGAATCGCTCACCATATTTGATCCTAATGTCTCTTCATCTCTCTAAGCTTCGTTTGAACTGAGTTTATATTTTAGAGCAGATTTAAGTTCACCGTGAATCTTAGTGGAAGGCCCAGAGATTCCCTTCCTACCTCCTGCCTCTGCGGCACACAATCTACTCCATGCTCCAAACCCATGTCAGGCACTCTGTGTGGTGAGCCTACACCAGCTCAGCATCTGCACTTGTATAGTGCATGCCTCTTTCTAGGGCTTACCCTTGGAGCTGTGAATTTCCCAGGCTCTCACAAATACATATGACATCTAGCCATCATTGCACGGCCATACAGAATCGCTTTGGCTTGCCCTAATTCTCTGTCAGGCTGGTGAAGTGCTTGTAAACTAGAGTTGCATCTCCAAAACCTGTGTAAGAAAAGAAAAAACAAAACAAAAAACCAAAACTGGCCATGATGGTGTGCTTGTAATCTTAGCGCTGGGGAAGTGGAGACAGCAGTATGCCTAAGGCTTGCTGGTCAGCCAGCCCTGCTTTGTAGAGTCCAGGCCAGTAAGAGACTCTGTCTCAAACCAGGGGTAGGGGCTGGAGAGCTGGCTCAGTGGTTGAGAGCACTTGGTGCTCTAGCAGAGGGCTCAGCACCCACCCGGAGGCTCACAACCATCTGTAACGCTGGTTCTAGGGAATCAGACACTCACTTCGTGTCTCCAGCAGCATCATGGTACACACACGTACAGAGAAGGCACATCCACGCTGCACATACGTACATGCAGGCAAACACTCATACACACCAAATAAAAATAGTTTTTATTTTGAAAAAAGGTGCATGTTGCCTAAGAAATGACACCGGATATGTTCTCTGCCCACCTGTACACACACACACACACACACACACACACACACACACACACACACACACACAGAGAGAGAGAGAGAGAGAGAGAGAGAGAGAGAAAAGAAGAAAAAGAAAAATCGCCTTTTCTGCTGTGCACGTCTCCCTCCCCCTGCCCCTGGCAACAACTGATGCTTTTGGTTTTTATAGTTTTGCCTTCTCCAGAATGTCATATAATTGGAAACATGCAGTCCACAGCCTCTTCAGACTGGCTTCTTTCACTTAGACTTCTGCACTGAGGTTTGCTGCAGGACATTTCTTAGCCTGCTAATCCATTTCTCCTTAGCCCGGAGTATCATTTCCGTTGCCTTGGTCTTCCAAAGCATATTTACCCATTCACAGAAGGACATCTTGGTTGCATCCAACTTTTGGCAGGAACAGAGCTGTTGTAAACATTCATGTGGGGATTCTCATGTAGAATGGACTTTTTGACTCGTTTGAGTAAACATCACCCCGCGATCTCGGGTTGCTGATGGTATGGTAAGACATTGTTTAGTTGTACAAGCAACCGCCAGCTGTAGCATCTTGCATTCCCACCGACAGTGAATGAGAAGCCTCGTCCCATACCCTTGCCAACATTTGCTGCTGGAAGTGTTTTGAATTTTAGCCATTCTATTAAGTGTGTAGTGCTATCTCATTGCTGTTTAAATTTGTAATTATCGATGGATACAGGACGCCTAACATCTTTTCATATGCTTATTTGGCAGATGTGTACCTTCATTGGTGAGGCGTCTAGAACTTTTGCTCATTTTCAAGTTGGATTGTTTATATATTTTGTATAAAACCCCTTAATCAGAAAGTGTTTTCCCCCATAGCCTGTCTTCCTATTCTTTCTTTCTTGGGGGTGGGGTGTGGGGTGGAGTGAGGACTATGGATATATGTGTAGTGTGCATCCATTTGTACGTTCAAATGTTATGAAGGTGCATGTGTGCTAGTGTACACACGTGCATTTGTAGTTAGAGGCTAGAGGTTGACATTGCGTGTCTTCCTTGATCCTTTCCCCACTTTATTTATTGAAGCAAGATCTCTTCATGAGTCTAGAGCTCAATGACTTTAGTCTAGCAGCCAGTTTGCCCCTGGGAATCCCATTTCTACTTCCTGTACGCTAGGACTACAGGCAGGCTGTGGTGCCTGGCCATCTTTCTTCATGTGGATAAAAACTATATTGGTGTTGGCTGTTCTGGACCTTTTAGCTCTCCACATACACTTTAGAGCCAGCTTATCAGTATCTGTGATATAATGTGCTCAAGTTGTTGCTGCTTTAAATCTATAGGTAAAAAAAATGATGTCATGGGCTGGGGATGGAGCTTAGACGGTAGACTGCCTGCCTAGCATGCATGGAGCCCTGGGTTCGATTCCCAGCACTGAATAAGTCCAGAATGATGTTGAACATCTGTAACGCTAGCACTTGGGGGACAGAGGCAGGAGGATGAAGAGTTCAAGGTCAGCCGGCTAGCGGTGGCGCACGCCTTTAATCGGAGCACCCAGGAGGCAGAGGCAGGCAGATCTCTGTGAGTTTGAGGCCAGCCTGGTTTTACCCAGTGCACTGGCTAGTTTTGTGTCAACTTGACACAAGCTGAAGTTATCACAGAGAAAGGAGCTTCAGTTGAGGAAATGCCTCCATGAGATCCAGCTGTAAGGCATTATTTTCTCAATTAGTGATCAAGGGGGGAAGGCCCCCTTGTGGGTGGTACCATCTCTGGGTTGGTAGTCTTGGGTTCTTTAAGAAAGCAAGCTGAGCAATCCAGGGAAGGAAGCCAGTAAGGAACATCCCTCCATGGCCTCTGCATCAGCTCCTGCCTCCAGGTTCCTGCTCTGTGTGAGTTCGGGTTCTGACTTCTTTTGGTGATGAATAGCAGTGTGGCAGTGTAAGCTGAATAAACAAACCCTTTCCTCTCCAACTTGTTTCTTGGTCATAATGTTTGTGCAGGAATAGAAGCCCTGACTAAGATACCTACAGAGTTCCAGGACAAGGGCTACATAGAGGGTCCTGTTTAAAATGAACAAACAATAAATAAATAAGTAAAAGAAAAAAAAAACGGTGTTATCTGTGAGGTTTTATGATGTTCCATGATCAAGTTAAAAACATGACTCATTTCTTGTGAATGCCTTTCTGGATTTATTTATTCATTTATTGATTATTGAGCTATGATCTCTCTATGTAGTCTAGGCTGTCCTGGAACTTACTATGTAGACCAGGCTGGCCTCAGATTCACAGAGATCCTCCCGCCTCTCCTGATTGCTGGGATTAAAGGTGTACACCACCCGCATCCAGCCTCTGTACCCACTGAGATTATTGTGAGATTTCTTTCTCCTTGAGTCTGTTGATGTAATTAATCGGATTAATTGGTTTTCAAGTGCTGAGACTGACTGGAGTGCTTGAGGTGACTCAGGCTTGGCCGTAGTTCCAGTTACTTTACACGATGTAGGATCTGATTGGCCCTTGGGAAGAAGATTGAACTGACCTCAAGCCAGGACAATGCACTCGAGAAACGTCCCTTGAAAATTCAAGGGTGTTTGCAGAATGTTTGCCTTCATAGTCCAATAAGTATTTCCTTGACAAGACATCAGGCGAAGGTACTATCTAAAGACAGAGTCCTTGGGGGACCAGGAACAACTTAAACACCCTCTATAAACAGGAGTCTGTTCCAGGATACCCGCAGCACACAGCTTGCCTGAAGGTCTTAGAATTGTTGCCTAACTCTGTAAAAACAGATTATGTCTTTAAAAGCATGTTCCCAGGAGATTTTGAAATTGGTTACACAGTAACAGATATATTCTTTTCATTTTGGCTATTACTCTAACACAAACACCTAACTGCCTTTGCTGGGTAAAGCAGTAACTCAGACGCAGCAGCTCGAGGCTCAATGCATCTCCACGGTTGAGTCCTGTGTTCTGCTAGATCTCATTTCAGGTGCCCGATGTATTTGCAGCCCCAGTCTCTCACATCTGACATTGAGCACGTTTAAAATATATGTTCATGAGAGATAGTAACATAGTTTTCTTCCTTTATGATATTATTGGTTGGTTTGATTTCTGAGAAAGTGTTTTTGCTACATAGCCCTAGGCAAGTCTTGAAGTTACCACCTAGCCCAGGCTACCTCAGGCCTCCTCATTCTCCTACTAGTTACTTCCCCTATTGCTGGAATGAAACACCGGACCAAAGCAACTTGAGAAGAAAGCGTTGATTTTTGCTTCACAGTTCAAGAGAATACGGTCTGTCAGGGCAGCAAGGCAGGAGTTGCCTGGTTGCACTGCATGGCACTCAGGACCGAGAGTAACGAATGCTTATGCTCAGCTTGCTTTCCTCTTAACAAAACAAAACTACACGAAACAAACAAAATAAAACAAAATTAAAAAGAAACATTGCAGGAGAGGTTGGCCTCAAATTTGCAACAACCAAGGATAACCTCAAACTTCTGATCCTCCTGCCCTCACCTCTGCATTGCTGGAGTGGTGGGCACGAATCATCAATATGGCCTTACTCGGGAATGGGGTTGAAATCAGGGTTTCCTGCCTGCCAGGCAACTACCAACTGAGCTACCTCGTGGCCCAGCCCCACGCATTAGGTGTGCATTAGGTGCATAGTAGGGATTTTAATGTCTTTTTAGAGAGTGGACACGGACTCTCTTGTCATTGTGTGATGGTTTTGCTATCCTTGACAACCTCCCTTGCTCTGAAATCTGATCTCTCTGAAATTAATTATGGTTCATCTTTCTCTATTTATCATTAATGTATATGTAGCCTTATATTTAAAGCAAGTTTTTTTCTAAACCATGAAGAGTTGTTGGTTTTTTTTAAGACCTACTTTATTTTTAAGTTATATATTTCATGGTTTTTAATTCACCCTAACGTTTCTGCTTGTTTTTAAAGATTTTATTTATTTTATGTATATGAATGAGTACACTGTAGCTGTCTTCAGACACACCAGAAGAGTGTATCAGATCCCATCACAGATGGTTGTGAGCCATGTAGTTGCTAGGAATTGAACTCAGGACCTTTGGAAGAACAGTCAGTGCTCTTAACCACTGAGCCATTCCTCCAGCCCTGTTTTTGTTTTTCATGTCAGGGTTTCTCTGTGTAGTCTTGGCTGTCCTGGAACTTGCTCTGTAGACCAGACTGGCCTTGAACTCACAGAAATCCTTCCGCCTCTGCCTTCTGAGTGCTGGGACTAAAAGTGTGTCCCACCAAGTTCAGCTTACTTTTTCTTAAAGACCTTTTTTTTTTTTTTTTTTTTTTTAATATGTGAGAAAGGCTGCTCATGCTTATGTGTAGTACATACATGTAGGAGCCCACAGGAGCTGGAAGAGGCCTCATGAGATAGCCTTACATGGGGTTACAGGAAGTTGCAAGCTGCCAAATGGGTGCTGGGAACCCAACCCAAGTCCTCTCTCTGCAAGAGTAGCAGGTGCTCTTCCCCACTGAGTCATCTCTGCAGCCCCGTGGGAACAAACCATTCTCTGTTCAATCAGTTAGGAAAGAGAAATGTACAAGTTTTAGTTCATCTTTGCCTTTTCTTCTGGTTTTATGTGTATGGGCATGTGAATGTGGATGTGAATGTGGGTGTGTGCACACATGCATGTGCAGTGAAAACCTGGGTTGATGTTGTTGGTGCCTTCCTCCATCACTGTCCACCTTACTTGTTGCGCCCACCTTGGCCGGCAAGGAAAACGCAATACAGTCGGATTCTTCTCAACAGTCTTTATTGCAGGAACGCCTTGATGCTGCTACGGGCACCCAGGGAACCCAGGGAGGACTCCTTATATACACCCCAGCACAGGGAAAAGCTTTGTGTCCTTCTGGGATTGGTCAGTCTGCCGACACCTTAATTTGCATGCACCCACTCTGGAGGGGTTGGCGCCAGATTCGGGCTAGCGCCTGCGCAGTGGTGTTGTTTACCGCCATCTTTTAGGCCTTGGCTGCCTACATCTCCCCCTTTTTTGTTTAATAATATGATGCTGGACTAGGTCTGGGCAAGTCTGTCCATTGGCCACGGCTCCTGTCTTAGGTCGATCCTTTCATGTCACAGCCTTACCTGTCATAGGGTTACCCTATCGCCTCCAGGTGTCTTAGGTTGGTCTGTGCATAAGGAAAGTTGCCCGTCACTGGATACCATGGATCTGTGTGACTACAACTGCCAGATGACCTAGGGCGAATTCTTAATTTTTTAAAGAGGCCAGCTAAACATTGGGAGATGTGCCATCTTTAATCGCCATCAATGCTTGGTACACCATTGCCTTATACTGAGCGTGCTCTTGTTTGAGTTGACACAATAGCCAGATACAAAAGACACAACCCAGGAGGACCACTGCCCCCCAGGCCAACATTCCCGCCCATTCCTTAAAGAATGAGAAGGCATTGGTGATCCAGGAGGTGAAGTCCCCCAAGGTGATGGGGTCCAGTCGAGTTGAGTTTGGCAATCTGGAGGAGCAGCTTTCTGGACAACTGCTCCGCTTTAGCCGACCAATTTCCTTTAAGGTACTCAGATAAGAGGTGACTCTGTTCAAGAGACTGAGAGAAATTAGCTTGTAGAGGGGTAGACGAGACACAGGACATTTGGACAACTTTATACAATTCTTCAACCTGTTCTTGAACTAAGTCTATTCCTATGGAATTCCTCAAGGTTGCAAGGAGAAATAAGTCCCATCTGCTTTGACATGATTGAGGAGGCATACATGACAAAATGTGGCCACAGCTTTTGCTACAAGTGTATTCATCAGAGTTTGTAGGACAATAATAGATGTCCCAAGTGCAATTATGTTGTGGACAATACTGACCATCTCTATCCTAATTTCTTGGTGAATGAACTCATTCTCAAACAGAAGCAAAGATTTGAGGAAAAGAGGTTCAAATTGGACCACTCAGTGAGTAGCACCAATGGGCATAGGTGGCAAATATTTCAAAATCTACTATAGGCACAAAGGTGGGAAGTTTCACAACCACAGCAGTATACCCTGCCAACACTCTGCTAAAAAACATGTCCTTCCGGAACTATTACAATCTATATCTCTGTCGGGGGGAGCAATTTTCGCATCAGCCTCTCTGGTACCCAAATCGGGTGTTCTTGACCCTGTGGAAAAACACAAACAGCTGGATCTCGAAATAACGGGATCTGGGCCATTTTCCAGTTAAGACATCTTTCCATTTGACATCCTGTTTAAGGATAGGCAAGGTCATGGCATGCCTATCTGGAGCCAAACAACCATATTCATCCAAAATTAAAAAAATTTAAAGTAAAGAGGGCAAAAGATAATTGTTCTTTGGGTGGCTGGCCATCGGCGATTCCCCCTTTTTGTTTTTGTAAGAGTTCTTTTAAGGTTTGATGTGCTCTTTCCACAATGCCTTGGCCCTGTGGATTGTAGGGAAGGCCAGTAGAGTGACTAACCTGCATTATTTTGCAAAAGGTTTGGAATGATTTTGATGTATATGCGGGGCCATTATCAGTTTTTAAACTATCTGGCCTTCCCCAAGCTTCCCAGGCTTCTAGGCAATGGACAACCACGTTGCTGGATTTCTCACCGGACATGGGGGAGGCAAAAATGACACCTGAACAGGTGTCAATTGAAACATGAACATATTTTAATCTTCCAAATGCTGAGACATGAGTAACATCCATTTGCCACAGTTTTAATGGGATCAATCGGCGAGGGTTAATACCAACATGAGGAGGGTGGTGAAATTGTACACACTGTGGGCATTGTAACACCACATCTCGTGCTGAGGCTCAAGAGATATCAAATTTCTGCTGAAGTGTGGCAGCAGGAACATGATACAATTGATGAAAATCTTTTGCAAGCTCCAGTGGGGTGGCGTGAAAAATAAATTCCATGCGAGTGCTAGCGTCCACTAAGGCATTTCTTTCAGCCATAGGGCCTGGCAAGGTAGAGTGAGCTCAAATATGTTGAATAAAGAATTTATGTATTCTTTTTCCAAATCAATTTTTGTAACTCTAATAAGATGGTGCACACAGGGCTGGTGGGTCTAATAGGTCCTGCAATTTCTAATGCATGCATTGCATTTACTACATAAGCCGAATCGGAGACTAGATTAAAAGATTCCTTAAAAGCTTTGAATACTTCACAACACAATTTTACATTCAGTAAGTTGTGGGGTGCCAGGATTGTATTGAAAAAGAACGGGTTTTTGGGATTTAACTACATAGGCACCAACACCTGTTTTAGAACCATCTGTATAAATATCCAATGCACCCGATATGGGTTTAGATGCTGTGACTTTGGGGAAAATCACTGGATGTTCACTAAAAAATTGTAGCAAAGGATCTTTGGGATAATGATTATATAATTCCCCATCAAAACTACAGCACAATAGGGCCCAATCATCATCTATCAAAGAACTTAGGATCTGTATTTGATTAGCATTATAAGGTGTAATGATTTTCTGAGGGGGGGGTGCTCCAAAATGTTGAATACACAATTTAATGCCCCAAATCGCTAATTGAGCTACAGCAATGGGATAATATTCAAGGGTTTTATTGGGAGACACATGAGGATGAATCCACAATAGAGGACCTGACTGCCACAACACTCCTGTTGGTTGACGGAATGTCCTCAAAACGCATAGGAGGATATCCTCTCCTTCTTTACATCTATACATCTTGGCCTTTTCTAAACACCTTTCTACCTTTTCTAATGCTACTCGGGCCTCAGGGGTGAGAGCATGAGGTGACAAAAGCTGTGGATCGCCCTTCAATATATCAAAAAGAGGGATTAATTCAAAATTTGATAGCCTCATATATGGACGAATCCAATTTATATCTCCCAACAACTTCTGGAAATCATTCAATGTTTTCAAATGATCTTTACGTAATTCTATCTTTTGAGGTGTAATAAAGTGTGGAGTAATTTGAGCACCCAAGAACTCTCCTAAATTTCCCATTTGAACTTTATCAGGAGCTATAAATAATTGTTTCATTTTTAATTCTTTTACTAGCTTAATATAGGCTTCATCTAAACTTTCTTTATTCTTTGAGACAAGAAGGATATCATCTATATAATGTACTATCCTTAATTTTGGGAATGCATCACAGACAGGTTGTAGGGCTTCTCCTACAAAAAGTTGACACATAGTAGGACTGTTTGCCATCCCTTGAGGTAAAACTATCCACTGATACCGTTATTCAGGCTCTTCATTAGTCACAGAAGGAAGAGTAAAGGCAAAGCACTCGCTATCACACAATGCAAGGGGAATAGAAAAAAAAACAATCCTTAATATCAATTATTATTATAGACCAATCAGCAGGCAGACTAGAGAGCAGGGGCAGGCCTCTTTGTATTGGGCCTATAATTTGCATTTGATTATTAATAGCTCTAAGATCATGTAAAAACCTCCATTTACCTGATTTTTTCTTGATTACAAATATAGGGGTATTCCATGGTGACTGGGAGGGTTTAATATGTCCTAATTCCAATTGTTCCCTTACTAATTCCCTGGCTGCTGCCAATTTTTCAGAGGGAAGAGGCCATTGAGAAACCCATACAGGCTCCTCTGTTTTCCAAGTAATGGGTATACCACCCTCAATGGCCCCTAGGAAAAACCCAATCCCTTTTTATCTTGTTTGAACTTTGCAGGCACTGGCATAGTCATGCCTTGTAATGACTTTCCTAACCCTTTTCCTGGGGTATAGCCCATACTAGACATAATTTCTTGGGCTTATGGGGAATACTCATTAGTTAGTCTAAGATCCATTTTGGTTAAGACATCCCTACCCCATAGGGTCACAGGAATATCCACAATATAAGGAGAAAATTTCCCTGACTTACCTTCCTCATTTTTCCAAGTCAATTCCTTAGTATTTATAAGGGGAGCAGTCTCATAACCTAGACCACAGAGGCTTTGAGATGATGTTTGTGAAGGCCATTTTGGCGGCCAATGAGTGGAGATGATGCTGCGATCTGCACCTGTGTCTAACAACCCCAGAAAGGGTCGTCCTTCAACCTCTAAAGTTAACATGGGGCGATCTCCTAATTCCATTGATGAGAAAGTGAACCGAGAACCTGTAGAACCTAGTCCACTCTCTCCTCTTATTTTATTATTTGCTGGAAAATATTTATGCAAACTTGGCAACAGTAATAATTGAGCAATTCTATCTCCTGGGGAGATAGCTGAAATGCCACTGGGGGAGGCCACTAAGATTTTCACAACCCCCGTATAATCTGGATCAATCACTCCAGGGGTAATTTGTAATCCTTTTAAAGCAGAAGATGAGTGGCCAAGCAATAGTCCTACAGTATTTTTGGGAAGGGGGCCTTTAAAATCTGTATCTATGGGCTGTACCCCAATCTGTGGGGTTAATACGAGTCTGGTGGTGGAGTGGAGGTCCAATCCTGCAGAGCCCATAGTGGCTCTCCTTGGTCTCTCGGATGTCGAAGAGATGGCCAAGGTTTCTTCTGTTCTGTCTGAAGGGCCCCATATATTTGAGGGCCCTGGGGACATGGGCTCCGTTGTCCATTTTTTGGCCTGGTGCCACCATATCCTGCTTGTAATGGTTGGCCTTCTATATCCTTTGTAGATCTGCATTCATTAGCCCATTTCCCTTCCTACATTTATGGCATAAGCCTGGTTGTCTAGGTTTATCTAATATGGCCCGTTTTTCATTTTCAGGGCAGTTTCTTCTAAAATGCCCTCTTTGGCCACACTTATAACAAACATCATTATTAGATCTGTTCAGGTGTACTACAGCTGCCGCCAGGCCTGCATTGGTTAACAGGCCCCCTAGTTCTCTGCAAACCTTCATCCATACTTCTAAACTTTATGTTTATAGAGTGTAATGGCTGCTCTGCATTCTTTAGTACATTGCTCATATACTAGCTGCTTCACCAAAGGCATAGCTGTATCAGGGTCTCCAAAAATTCTAGTGGCTGCTTCAACGAGGTGTGCTACAAAATATGAAAATGGTTCTGTGGGGCCCTGCAAAATTTTCATAAGATTGCCTGAGACTGTGCCTTTGTTCGGCAATGCCTTCCAGGCTTTGGTAGCTACCTCATTAATTTGGGCATAGACTGCTTCAGGATAATTTGTTTGATCTAAAGCAAAACGTCCTAAACCCAGAAGCATGTCTGCATCCCAATGTCTCTGAGAATCTTGTTCTGTAGCTAAATTTGCTGCTGCCTGACTGTTTGCATATTCATAGGACAAGGACTTCCAGTCTAAATACTGTGCAGACAACAAACAAGCCCGAGTAATATTATTCCAGTCCCCCAGGGTGAGGCAATATCTAGCAAGCACCTCGACCTGTGCAAATACAAAGGCTGCACTCACCCTGTAGGTACAGACTGACTCAGCCAGTTGCTTAATAGTTTTAAAATTCACTGGCTTGTGATACCGTTGCCCTTGTCCATCAACAAAAACAGGAAAGGTTAATCCTGTTTCTTTCCACACCTCTGGGCAGAAGGAGGTACCTGGTATAACAGCTCTAGCGGACTCCTTTTTTCCAGTGTAATCAGGATTGAAAGGTGGAGCTGTTGGTACTCTCAATTTTGACCTTTTGTTAACCAACACTCCCTTTTTCACTGGGTTGGCTCTATATGGCCAATCAGGATCATACCTATCCCTCTCATACCAAGCTGCCTCTTCTCCTAGGTCAACTTCCTCATCTTTATCAAGCTCTGAGTCACTGGAGTCAGAACTTGCTGAACTTATTGTTAAGTCTTTTAATGAGGGATATATTTTTGCTATTTTCTTTTCTTTCTCATTATTTCCTTTTCCTTTTGAATTTGCCTTTTCTCCCTTCTCCTTTTCTCTCTCTTTTTCACCCCTTTTCTTTCTTTTGCTTATGCGTTTCCTATCTTCCTCTGACATACTTTCTTGTTGTTCCGTAAGAATTTTCTGACCTGCCTTAACTGCTTCTATCAAACAAAAGCAGAGGCCAGAAATTATAAAAAATGAAACAACAAGGATAAGAGCTACCCACACTGGGTCCACAGGCGAGAAAACCGGGGATCAATTTGGGAGATTTACCGGTACCACCGTTCCTCAGCTGAAGAGTTCTGAATCCACGAGATCCTCAAGTCCCCGTGCGGGCCACCAAAATGTTGCGCCCACCTTGGCTGGCAAGGAAAACGCAACAGCCTTTATTGCAGGAACGCCTTGGTGCTGCTACGGGAACCCTGGGAACCCAGGGAGGACTCCTTATATACACCCCAGCACAGGGAAAAGCTTTGTGTCCTTCTGGGATTGGTCAGTCTGCCGGCACCTTAATTTGCATGCACCCACTTGGGAGGGATTGGCGCCAGATTTGGGCTAGTGCCTGCGCAGTGGTGTTGTTTACGTGTACGGAAACCAGCGCCATCTTTTAGGCATTGGCTGCCTACACTTACTGTTTGAAACAGGGTCTCTCACTCAATCTGGCATCTCATTGATTTGGCTAACGGGGCTCACCACTAAGCTTCCAGGATCTACGTGTCCCCCAGTGCTGCACCGCCCCCCCCCCCATCCCCTCAGCGCCAGTATCTCTCTTCCACTCCAGCATACTGTGGCTGATTGCTCCATGGGTGCTGGAATCCCAGTTCAAGTCTTTGAGTTTGCCGTGCAGTGCATGGCCCCTGAGCCAAAACCCACTCTCTCCTTTAATGCTCTTCCTTCCTTCTCTCTCTTTTCCTTTTTTCCTTTCTTTCTATAAGTCAGTTTCTGACCTAGATCATTTTCCTTCTCCCTAAAATTTTCTCTTTACCATTTAAAACAAAACAAAACAGATCTGTTAGAAACCTACTCCTCAGAGCATCTTTCTTTCTTTCTTTCTTTTTCCTTCTTTCTTTCTTTCTTTCTTTCTTTCTTTCTTTCTTTCTTTCTTTCTTTCTTTCTTTCTTTCTTTCTTTCTTTCTTCCTCCTCCTCCTCCTCCTCCTCCTCCTCCTCCTCCTCCTCCTCCTCCTCCTTCTTCTTCTTCTTCTTCTTTGGTTTTTTGAGACAGAGTTTCTCTATATAGCTCTGGCTGTCCTGAAACTCACTCTGTAGACCAGACTGGCCTCAAACTCAGAAATCCACCTGCCTCTGCCTCCCAAGTGCTGGGATTAAAGGCATGAGCCACCACTATCAGGTGCATCTGCTTTTCTATTTCTTTAAAAGATAATAATGTCACAGGGTATAGATTTTTAAGTCTCTCTCTCTCTCTCTCAACTTTACTTTTAATTTTTTTTTTTTTTACTTTTGGATTTTTTTTCAGAGATGGTTTCTCTGTTCTGGAACTCAATCTGTAAACAAGGCTGGCCTCAAACTTAGAGATCCACCTGCTCTGCCTCCCGAGTGCTGGGATTATGGGCGTCCACCACCACAGAAGGGCTAACACATTATAGCTTTAAGTACTGCATTTTTGCTCTCTTCTTGGTCTAATGCTCTGTGTGTGTGTGTGTGTGCGTGTGTGTAGATCTGTCTGGCTCTGCCTGGAGAAGGCTGGGATTAAATGTGTGTGCCCGCACTCCTGGCTAGTTCTATACTTTATAGGATTGTCTGGTTTAACCACTGTCTTTACTTTTGCATAGATAGGGTGCTTCCCATCTAATTTTCTTTCACCATTTTCTCTCTATTGGATTCTCAGCAGTGTGAACAGCCTCTGCCTCCTTGTAGACTTGGGTTGTCTCATAGACTTCAGTTTCTGCTTTTTCCATTTTTCCAGCTAGTGTTCCTTGGGCTTCCTGGATCTGTATTTCAGCGTCTGGCATTAATTTGGGGGAAATTCGCTGTCATGATTGCTTCAGATTCCTCCATTCCTTTCTTTTCCTTCTGGTGCACTCATTACGTGTAAGTCACTGCCGCCGTCCCCTGGCTCTTGGCTATCTGATTAGTCTGTTGTTTTTCTGTCTTTCTTCTCTTGGCTTTTCTGGTTTCTAAATTTCTTTCCCCATACCCTCAAACTGAGAGATTCTCTCCTTAGCAGTGTCCTGCCTGCTCTGAGCCCAGCAAATGCATTGGTCATTTTTGTTACACTGTTTTGTTTCCTTTGAGACGGTTTGTCTATGTAGCCTCCACTGTCCTGGAACTCTCTTTGTAGACCAGACTGGCCTCAAACTCAGAGACCTGCCTGTGATGTGCCTCCGGAGCCTGGCAAGTCTTGTTTGTTGGTTGGTTGGTTGGTTGGTTGGTTGGTTGGTTGGTTTTATCCCAGCACTGCTTTGTTTTGTGTTGTGTTGATAGTTTAAAAAAATACTTACTACATTTCTATTTGTGTGTTTGTGTGTTTGCTCTTGTGTATGTGTGTGTGCACGCCACAGTGTGTGTCAGAGGACAAGTTGTGGGGGTTGGTTCTCCTCTTCCACCATGTGAGTTCTGGGTATCAAAGTTTTGCCATCAGGGTTGGCAGCGCCTTTATCGGCTGAGCCATCTCACTTAGTGTCCTGTCCCCCTCCCCCAAGCCCAAAGAGTATCACATTGTAACCCAGACCAGTCTAGAATTCATTAACACAGACTGTCCTTGAACTCACAATACTCCTTCTGCCTCAACTTCACAAGTGCTGGAATCACAGTCATAAGCCAACACACTAGCTCTGCTTTGTTTGTTAGAAAGTCCAGGGCTGGTGAGATGGCTCAGTGGGTAAGAGCACCCGACTGCTCTTCTGAAGGTCCAGAGTTCAAATCCCAGCAACCACATGGTGGCTCACAACCATCTGTAATAAGATCTGACTCCCTCTTCTGGTGTGTCTGAAGACAGCTACAGTGTACTTACGTATAATAAATAAATAAATCTTTAAAAAAAAAAAAAAAAAAAAAAAAAGAAAAGAAAGTCCATCTTTCCACCATCTTTCTGCCTACACTGTTCATCCATCATCCATCTATCTATCTATCTATCTATCTATCTATCTATCTATCTATCTATCTATCTATCTATCTATCTGGTTTTTAAGACTGAGTTTCTCTGTGTAGCTGTCCTGGAATTCCTCTGTAGACCCAGGCTGGCCTTGAACTCAGAGACCTGCCTACTTCTGCCTCCTCTGCTGGAACTAAAAGTGCGTGTGTCCCTCTACCATCCAGCTGTCCACCTATTCTTTATCTGCATTCCTGTTTTTTTCCTTCCTTCCTTTCATTCTTTCTTTCCTTCCTCTCTCTCCTTACCCCCTTTCTTCCTTCCTCTCTCTCTCTCTCTCTCTCTCTCTCTCTCTCTCTCTCTCTCTCTCTCTCTCTCTCTCTCTTTCTTTGGGACAGAGAGGATATTAGCATAGCTCACACTGGTCTCAAACACATGATCCTTCTGCCTCTGTGTCTCAAGTGCTGGGATTAAACCTGTGTGATGGTTTGAATAAGAATGCTTATATGTGGGATTGCTTCCAGCTTCTCACCATTTACTTTGATGTTGGCTACTGGTTTGCTGTAGATTGCTTTTATCATGGTTAGGTATGGGCCTTGAATTCCTGATCTTTCCAAGACTTTTATCATGAATGGGTGTTGGATTTTGTCAACTGCTTTTTCAGCATCTAACGAGATGATCCTGTGGTTTTTGTCTTTGAGTTTGTTTATATAATGGATTACATTGATGGATTTTCGTATATTGAACCATCTTTGCATCCCTGGGATGAATCCTACTTGGTCAGGATGGATGATTGTTTTGATGTGTTCTTGAATTAGGTTAGCAAGAACTTTATTGAGGATTTTTGCATCAATATTCATAAGGGAAATTGGTCTGAAGTTCTCTATTTTTGTTGGGTCTTTATGTGGTTTAGGTATCAGAGTAATTGTGGCTTCATAGAATGAGTTGGGTAGAGTACCTTCTGATTCTATTTTGTGGAATAGTTTGTGAAGAACTGGGATTAGCTCTTCTTTGAAGGTTTGATAGAACTCTGCACTAAACCCATCTGGTCCTGGGCTTTTCTTGGTTGGGAGACTATTAATGACTGCTTCTACAACACCCTTCTCAATAGTCACAAACAATATAAAATACCTTGGCGTGACTCTAACTAAGGAAGTGAAAGATCTGTATGACAAGAACTTCAAGTCCCTGAAGAAAGAAATTAAAGAAGATCTCAGAAGATGGAAAAACCTCCCATGCTCATGGATTGGCAGGATCAACATTGTAAAAATGGCTATCTTGCCAAAAGCAATCTACAGATTCAATGCAATCCCCATCAAAATTCCAACTCAATTCTTCAACGAATTGGAAAGGGAAATCTGCAAATTCATCTGGAACAACAAAAAACCTAGGATAGCAAAAACTCTTCTCAAGGATAAAAGAACCTCTGGAGGAATCACCATGCCTGACCTAAAGCTGTACTACAGAGCAATTGTGATAAAAACTGCATGGTACTGGTATAACGACAGACAAGTAGACCAATGGAACAGAATTGAAGACCCTGAGATCAACCCACATGCCTATGGTCACTTGATCTTTGACAAGGGAGCAAAAACCATCCAGTGGAAAAAAGACAGCATTTTCAACAAATGGTGCTGGCACAACTGGCGGTTATCATGTAGAAGAATGCAAATTGATCCATTCCTATCTCCTTGTACCAAGGTCAAATCTAAGTGGATTAAGGAACTCCACATAAAACCAGAGACACTGAAACTTATAGAGGAGAAAGTAGGGAAAAGCCTCGAAGATATGGGTACAGGGGAAAAATTCCTGAATAGAACAGCAAAGGCTTGCGCTGTAAGATCGAGAATCGATAAATGGGACCTCATAAAGTTGCAAAGCTTCTGCAAGGCAAAAGACACCGTCAAGAAGACAAAAAGACCACCAACAGATTGGGAAAGGATCTTTACCTATCCTAAATCAGATAGGGGACTAATATCCAATATATATAAGGAACTCAAGAAGGTGGACTCCAGAAAATCAAATAACCCCGTTAAAAAATGGGGCTCAGAACTGAACAAAGAATTCTCACCTGAGGAGTACCGAATGGCAGAGAAGCACCTGAAAAAATGTTCAACATCCTTAATCATCAGGGAAATGCAAATCAAAACAACCCTGAGATTCCACCTCACACTAGTCAGAATGGCTAAGATCAAAAATTCAGGTGACAGCAGATGCTGGCGAGGATGTGGAGAAAGAGGAACACTCCTTCATTGTTGGTGGGATTGCAAGCTGGTACAACCACTCTGGAAATCAGTTTGGCGGTTTCTCAGAAAATTGTACATAATACTACCAGAGGATCCAGCAATACCTCTCCTGGGCATATATCCAGAAGATGTTCCAACCGGTAAGAAGGACACATGCTCCACTATGTTCATAGCAGCCTTATTTATAATAGCCAGAAGCTGGAAAGAACCCAGATGCCCCTCAACAGAGGAATGGATACAGAAAATGTGGTACATTTACACAATGGAGTACTACTCAGCTATTAAAAGGAATGAATTTATGAAATTCCTAGGTAAATGGATGGATCTGGAGGGCATCATTCTGAGTGAGGTAACATATTCACAAAGGAACTCACACAATATGTACTCACTGATAAGTGGATATTAGCCCAAAAACTTAGGATACCCAAGATATAAGATACAATTTGTTAAATGCATGAAACTCAAGAAGAATGAAGACCAAAGTGTGGACACTGTGCCCCTTCTTGGAATTGGGAACAAAACACCCATGGAAAGAGTTACTGAGATAAAGTTTGGAGCTGTGAAGAAAGGATGGACCATCTAAAGACTGCCATATCCAGGGATCCATCCCATAATCAGCTTCCAAATGCTGACACCATTGCATACACTAGCAAGATTTTGCTGAAAGGACCCAGATATAGCTGTCTCTTGTGAGACAATGCCGGGGCCTAGCAAACACAGAAGTGGATGCTCACAGTCAGCTATTGGATGGATCACAGGGCCCCCAATGGAGGAGCTAGAGAAAGTACCCAAGGAGCTAAAGGGATCTGCAACCCTATAGGTGGAACAACATTATGAACTAACAAGTACCCCAGAGCTCTTGACTCTAGCTGCATATGTATCAAAAGATGGCCTAGTTGGCCATCACTGGAAAGAGAGGCCCATTGAACTTGCAAACTTTATATGCCCCAATACAGGGGAACGGGAACTCCAGGGCCAAAAAGTGGGAGTGGGTGGGTAGGGGAGTGGGGCGGGGGAGTGTATTGGGGACTTTTTGGGTAGCATTGGAAATGTAAATGAGGAAAATACCTAACTAAAAAAATAAAATAACGCCAAAAAAAAAAAAAATGCTTGCAAAACAAGTCTAGAACCTGAGGCTGCAACCTATGCTAGAAGAACAGAAGCAGCTCACAAAAGCTCTCTGACCTCTTTGTGTACATCAGCATTCATTCACATACACAATTTAAAATTTTAAACAAAACAAAACAAGCCAGGTGCAGGATCACGGTGTGTTCCACCACAACCAGCCCCATCAGTCTTCTTGCCTTTTTTAGGAGTGGGGCTACTTCTTGCATTACTGGGGCTAGAACCCAGGACCTCTTGTATTTTAGGCAAGTGCTCTGCCGATGAGCTATATCCCAGCCATCCTTCTCTTCTTGAATGCCTTCCGCTTTATCCTTCAGAGGTTCTAGCTGATTAACTGTGACATGGTGATTCTTTTAAATTCATCGGATTTTCTTGTTTTTTTTCTTTTTGTTGTTGGGTATTTTTTTTCCATCCTGGTCTGATTAGTCTACTGCTATCCTGTTATTATACAACTCAGCTGCAGTGGCTTAGTTCTGCTACTTGCTTTGACTTTTGTGTGTCTTAGTTTTCAGTATACCTTGTCATTTTTAAAAAAATTGAATGCCATGCATGCAGGATACACTGGGTAAAAGAACTCAGAGTAAATAGTCCTTCAGTAATAAAAAATGTGGTGGCATTCTATAGTTCTTTAATTATTGATTTATTATTTTTATTTAAAATTTATTATTATTATTATTATTATTATTATCATATCTTTTTTTACAGTCCAGTCATTATCCCCCTCCTGGTCTGCCCTCTGACTGTTCCTCATCCCATTCCTCCCCCCCCACCCATCTCCAAGGGGGATTCACCCCACCTCCACCTCCAACCCACCAGACCTCCCCACTTCCTGGGGCCTCAAGTCTCTCAAGAGTTAGGTGCATCTGTTCTCACTGAGGCCAGACCAGGTAGTCCTTTGCTATATGTGTGTTGGGAGGCCTCATATCAGCTAGTATATGCTGCCTGGTTGGTGGCTCAGTGTCTAGAAGATCTCCGGGCTCCAGGTTAGTGAGACTGCTGGTCTTCCTATGGGGTTGGCCTCCTCCTCAGCTTCTTCCAGCTTTTCCCTGATTCAACTACAGGGGTTCCCAGCTTCTGTCCATTGGTTGGGTGTAAGTATCTGCATCTGATTCTTTCAGCTGCTTGTTGGGCCTCTCAGAGGACAGCCATGCTAGGTTCCTGTCTATAAGCACACCATAGCATCAGTAATAGTGTCTGGCCTTGGAGTCTCCCTTTGAGCTGGATCCCACTTTGGGCCAGTCACTGAACCTCCTTTCCCTCAGTCTCTTTTCCATTTTTGTCCCTGCAGTTCTTTTAGACAGGAACAATTCTGGGTCAGAGTTTTTGACTGTGGGATGGCAACCCCATCCCTCCACTTGATGCCCTGTTTTTCTACTGGAGATGCACTCCACAAGTTCCCTCTCCCCACTGTTGATCATTTCATCTAAAGTTCCTCCCTTTGAGTCCTGAGCATCTCTCACCTCCTAGGTCTCTGGTACTTTCTAGAGGGTCCATCCTCCTACCTCTTACCTCCCGAGGTTACCTGTTTCCATTCTTTCTGCTCTCAATTTATTATTTCTTTGTTATGCATCATAGCTCTGGTGCATACTGTGTATGAGTGTATACTGGGAGCGCATAAGAGAGCGCTGGGTGTCTTCTTCTCCATCACTCTTCGCCTGTCTTTTGAGGCAGGGTCTCTCCCTGCATCTAGGGCTAGGCTTCATGTTTTTCTTGCCTAGACAGGCAGTCAGCAAACTCCAGTAAGTCTGCTGTTCCTGGCTCCCTCGGATCTGGGGTTGCATGTGTACTTGTGATTGCCCAGCCTATTCCATTGGTGCTGGAATCGAAAGAGCGGTCCTCACATCTGTACAGCAGCTACTTCTCACCTCTGCCATGTTGCATTCCACAGGCTAACTGGCCCTCAAGGCTGATTCTCCCATGTGTCCTTGCCCCTCCCCCATCTCACCAGTAGGGATGCTGGGATTACAGGTGCACGCCCTCTCATATGGCTTTTTTACATGGATGCTGAGGTGAAGGCACATGTGTGGTCGTCTGGCTTACGTGGTAAGTACTTTGACTTGCTAAGCCACCTTGTCAGCGCTGCCTTGCCATATCTTTAAAACGTACCAGGGACTTTCAGTGGGGCACGGACATGATGGATCATAGCACCAGAGCTATGATGCATAACAAAGAAATAATAAATTGAGAGCAGTCAGTGATCTTAACTGCTGAGCCATTTCTCCAGCCTGACTGTTTGATTTTTAATTGGGGCATATGTGTGTGGGACTATGTGCAGGTGGGGATGTGGAGGTACCTGAGGGGACCAGAAGAGGGTATCAGATCCTTAAGGCTGGAGTTCCAGACAGGTGCTAGAATCTGAGCTCAGGTCTTCTGGCAGAAGGGCAAGCCCCCTCCCACAGAATCATCTCTCCAGCCCCCTCCAGCCTTCTTTCTAAAGCTGTTCTAAAGTCACAGGTTCTTACCAACAACTCCACTTCCAGTCCATCTCTGTGGGACTTTGTGTGGCCCATGCGTGTGACACTCAGGAGCAGTGACAACTCACTCTCCTTTGTGCTTGCCGGCTCTCCTTGGCTTTTGGAAACAGCCCCACTTCATTCAACCCAACACCACAGCCTCTCCCTCTCCCTGGCCCACATCTGCCCCCAATTTCAGGTTGCCACCCTGTGACTGGACCAGCCCACCACTTGGATTTTGCCTTCTCTGTTTGGGCTGCAGTCTGCATGGCTCAGTCCCAACACACAATCCTTGGGACCAACATTCTGTCCAAAGTGCATACCCCACCCAGAAGTGCCCTCACCTTACCAGGCTCTTGCCTCCCACACTAAGTTCCTGGTGTACCTTAGAGGCTCCTCCCTGCCTGCTGGACTCCACTGTGTGCTTATCCACCTGCCCAGCCAGGGCCTCTTTACCTCTCGTGAGCTGACTGCCCTTGCTGGGCCCAAGTGTCCTTACTTTGTTTGGACTCTCATGACCCACACCAGGCCATCCTCCTGCTTGGGTGCTCTCTTACCTCCACCCCATTGGAGATGTCCTTTTTACTTCATTTGCCACCCCACTCCTTTGCCCCAACAGTATGTGGACTGTGGTATATTTCTATCCTAATGCCTAGGTGACTTTTACTTTGCTTGGCTTCTGGAAGGAATTGGTTTGGGAAGGAAGAAGAAGGAAGGGGAGAGGTAAGGACAGGAAAGAGAAGGGATGGGGAAGGAGGAGAAAGGAGATAGGAAAGGGGGAAGAGAAGAAGGTGGGGGGTAAAGAGAGGAGAAAGGACATTAAAGAGCTGTCTGGCCATTTCCTGTGGAGTACTGAGTATTGTGTGTGTGTGTTTGGGGGGCAGGGAGCAGGTAGGAACTTCTGGTGACTTTGGCTGCTGGAGTCTTCTTTCAGAGAGAATTTAATTGCCTCTGGAAACCAGCAAGAAAGTCACTTCGATGCACTTTGACTTGTTTTGCTCTGGTCTCTGGTCGGAGGCGGGTGGGGGGCTATGGCTCTCTCCAGAAACCCAGTGGTAAACCAGATTAAATTAGGTAGAGCCTTGAGCAGAAGTGGAGGGCTCCGAATAAGGGGAGTGACTGAGAAGCTGGTCAGTGGTGGTTCATGCCTGGAATCCCAGCACTTGGGAGACAGAGGCAGCAGGATCTCTGAACTCAAGGACAGCCAGAGCTACACAGAGTCACAGGGTTATCTTGAGAGAGAGGGAGAGAGGGAGAGAGGGAGAGAGGGAGAGAGGGAGAGAGAGAGAGAGAGAGAGAGAGAGAGAGAGAGAGAGAGAGAGAGAGAGAGAGAGAATTGGAGAATCAGGAGGGAGGATGAGAGACAGGGATACCCGTGTTCTGGGAATCAAGTATAAGGGAGGCGAAGAACGTTGATGCTGAGGGTTCTGAGGTAGGAAGGAGGAAGAGATTTCAGTACGTGATAGGATGATGGTTCTTCAAAACTGAGATGTGAGGCTTAGGGAGACTAGGGTGTATGTAGACCAGGGTGTGGCAAGTGTTAGGAGCAGGAGGTGGAGTCCTGAGTCTGGCCTAGAGCGGGTCTTGTGCCAAGAACACTCACTAGCCACTGGCGAAGGAAAATGTTCAGGTGGATCAAGTGGCAAAATTCCGGATGGGAGGCTGCTGCTCACCACCCCACCACCCCAGGCGTTTGTTTGCGAGAATGGCTAGAAACAAGGCCTCTCTGCCTGGGGGCCCAACAATGAGATGAACCAAGAAAGGAAGCGCGCAAGGCGGGGAAGGCAGGGCTGGTCAAGGGAAAGGACTTTGTGTGGAAAAGGACTCTGTAAAAAGGAGGTACAGGAATGGACAGGGGCCAGTTAGAGGAAGAGACCTCAGAGATCTCATCCCTTCAGTCGGGACTCAGACAGTGAAGCCCTAGCCTGGAGACAGAGTGGGGCAGTGGGGTGGGGCTTTCTCTTCCTGGGGACGGGGTGGGGGGGTGGGGGGGTGGGGAGTCATACGTCAGCCGCCCCCAATTTCCACACCACAGTGAGGGTGAGGCAGCCGAGGTCCCTCTTGCGAGGTCCCTCTTGCCTGAGCCATCTGCCCCTGGGGGGGGGGGGGGGGTCCTGGCATCGAATGGGGTGGGGACAGGACTGCAGTCCCTCACCCTCCCTCCATTCACCACAGGGTTAGGTAGGGGGCCCAGCAGCTTCAGGGTGGATTTGGTTCTCATTTTACTTTTGGCTCTACTGGTGGAAAAAAATCGAGGCGCTCCCCTCTGTGCATCTGAGGCAGAAGAGAGCATAGCGTGGCTTGGAGGCTGTCCTGGCTGGGAGGACGGGAGCGGGCGGGGCCTGGCTGGGGAGAGACTACCCTCCTCCCGGTGAAGCCCCTGCCCTGCACCCTCTGCTTCTTCAACGTGGCTCTTTGGCCCCGGATTGAGCCTAGCCAGGAGTCCTGAGGGGGAGGGCCAGCCAGGGAGGAGGGAGGCACCAGGGTCAGCCTTTGCCAGAGCACCCTCCCTCTTTATACTCAATTGAGAGGGAGGATGATCTTTCAAAGGAGACTTGACTTCTCCCAGGAGTCTTCAGAGAAACTGTACCAGGGGGAAATCAGGGGTAGACAATGAAAAAGTTTTCTCCTTATTGCAGGAATCCTGCCTAACAGTGAGGCTGCTGTGTGTCACAGTCACAGCCATCCCAAGAGTAGCATTAAGCAACCCATTTTATGGATGGGGTGGGTGATCGAGGTTCGCGAAGTCAACTATGCCCCATCAACTGCTGTCAAGTTTCCCTCAGGCGAAGCAAGAGTTTGAACCCAGATACCAGGACTGTTTCCCAAAACGGATGCTTGGGACCCTTCCCCCTACCAACAAGGCTCTGGCGGAGCAGTCAGGGAGGGCACCTCCAAGGAGCTCAGCAGACACACTCTTCTTAGCCTGGCCACTCCTTTCTGTGTCTGTACTGTCCTCAGCCCCTTATTTGGTAGTGAGGTGTCTCAGAGGTCTCTTCCATATGCCCTCCTGGGGTGGGGTGGGGGGGGGAGAGGCAGCACCCCTCCCACATGATCCATTTTCTCCGTGGCCTGCCCCAGCCCCCTCCCCAGCCTGCTGCAGAGAGGAGCCCAACCGCTTTCCCTGGAATCTGCTGCTTCGGCTTTCTGATGAGGCAGCATCTGGACTGCATTATGGGTTGAGGAGAAAACTGAGAGCAAAGAACACAGAGCTGGCCCCCAGCTCCTGTCTGCAGGAAGGGCTCTGTGCTCTTCAAGGGCTGCGCAGCCTTAGCCCTCATCTTCCTATCTCCCTAGAAAGTAGACACAAAATGTGCCCAGAAGAAAATGGCCTGGAAGGCAGGACCAGACCTTTGCAGAGCTCTGTTCGAAACGGTTCATCTTACTAACTCTTCCTGTGGCAGAGGAGACTAAGGTCCACAGAGGAATAGTAACTTTCCCGGGTCACACAGGGAGCCACAAGAACCAAGACCAGGCTTAGGAGCCTTCCATGCATACCCGTGGCCAAGTCAAAGCAAGGACCCAAAGAGCTGGATGTTCCCCTGCAGGAGGATTCTGAGTTCATCCCCCAAGAGCTGAAGTGACCCCCAGGAAAGGTTCAAGAGAACTGGCAGGGACCAGCCTTCGTTCTCCTAGGTCTGGATATCCTTGCTTTCTAAGCCCCACTTTTTGCCCAGGTGCCACATTCCCCTGGCGCTCCATTCCTGAGGTTGGCTAAGACTTGGGGTGGGGACCTGCTGGTCCTTCCCAAAGCTCTCCCCCTGCCTAGCCCCAGCTACAGACGTGGCAGGGTGAGAGCATTGAGTGGTTTCTCTGCTCCCTCCCAAGTGCTGTGCTGGCGGCTCCCGAAATAAAAATCGAATGTGAGCTTGGCAGAGGGAGGGAGCGGGTGGGAGAAGCTGCCGCCGCCGCAGCATGCTGGCCCCCGCCGCCGCCGCAGCATGCTGGCCCTTCATTCTTTCCGTTGTAACTTCACCTCCTAACCTCTGGCATTTTAATTATGTCTCCTACTCGCTGGCTGTGCCTGGGCCCGCTTGTGAGCTCACCCTTTCCTCTAGCAGGGGAGGGAGGGGGCAGCTGCTGAGGTCTTGGACCCCCAGCTTCCAGCCTCGTCCCTGGAAGCTGACTGGCCTCCAGCTCCCCACTGCCTTTGTATCCCCTGGAAGAGTCTTGGGAGGGGATCTAACTCCCAGGCATTCAGCCTGGCGTCTCTCTGGTCCTTTGTATGACTCATTCCGTCTTCACACCATTTAATGGAGGCCGAGGTCTAAGGGGAGGTATGATGGGTTTATTACCCTGCTTCATGGCCGGCTCAGCCTCAATTGGATTATGAGCAGCAGAGCTGAGCCTAGGAAGAGGGGCTGGGATAGCCCAGGCTTGACATTTCTTCACATCTGCACAGGAGGGCGGAGAATGTAGCTCAGTGTGTAGAGTGGTAGATAGCCTAGCATACTTAAAGCCTGGGCTTCTTCCTCAGTGTTGCATGATCAACAGGATCAGAAGCACAAGGTTATCCTCTGCTACAAGAGGATAGCCTGAGCTACATGAGACCTAATTTAAAAAAAAATCATCATTTTGTGATCAATCAGGATTTGCCGAAGGAGGCAGTGACTGAACGATCATGAGTTTAGGGCCAGCCTGGGCCATACATTTAGCCTGGTCTGGTGATGCACACCTTTAATCCCAGTGCTTGAGAGGCAGAGAGGCAAGAAGATCTCTGTGAGTCTGAGGCTGGCCTGGTCTACACAGTGAGTTCCATGACAGCCAGAGCTTCATAGTGTGATCCTGTTTCAAATAACAACCAACCAACCAACCAAACTAATTAATTAGGGCCAGGGAGATGGGTCAGTGGGTAAAAAGCACTTGCCACCAAGTCTAACTACCTGAGATGGATCCTAGAGAACTTCCTTCAAGTTAGAAGGAGAAAACAGATTCATACACACACACACACACACACACACACACCACACACACACACCACACCACACACACACACACCACACCACACCACACACACACACACACACACACACACACACACACACATACACACACACACACAATTTAATTAAAACACTAAAAACCAACCAAAGGAGTGGAGAGATGGCTCAGTGCTTAAGAACTCTCCCCGAGGATCTAGGTTCAGTTCCCAGCACCTACACAGTAGCACACAATTGCCTATACAGCTAGTTCCAGGTGATCTGACACCATCTTCTGCCTCCATGAGCATGATACACTGCCACACATGCAGGCAAAAACACATAAAATAAGTCTTTTAAAAAGTCAAACAATTAAAGACATAGGGGTTAGAAAGTAAAGTACCTAAGAGGTTTTGGTTTTAAATGAGAAAATATAAATTTAAATTTAAAACAAAGTATGTGTATGAGTGGTTGCTTTGTTTTGTTTTTTTATGAGCTTTTTTTGAGTTTTGGTTTTGGTTTTGGTTTTGGCTTGTGTTTGTTTGTTTTGTCTGCATGTAGTGTGTGCCCCACCTGTGTGCCTGGTTCTCATAGGCTTCAAAAGAGGGCACAGGATCTGGTACTGGAGTTAAGGGGTGATTGTGAGCTACCATGTGGGAATTGAACCCTGGTTCTTTGCAAGGGGAATGAGTTCACGTGACTATTGAGCCGTTTCTCCAGACCCCTAGGAGTTTTAAAAGTAAAAGAATCCTCAAAGGTCTCTACTGAGGGCTATGTCCAACTCTGGAGGTAACATCCTCCTCTCTGGCATGGTCCAGATCAGGAATAAGATGCTATCATACCCTTCCTGGATTGTCCAACTCCAGGCTGCTACTAAAAATCCTAGTGACTGCTGATAAGGAATCCTGATCCTTCCGGCAGCCAGAGGTCCGGGTGTGTGTTGGTGGGGGTGGGGAGCTTTGCTAGTTCCCTGTAGGTCAGCTTCTCCAGGGCCAGCATGGGACAGTCTCAATTTTAACACAAGGTCCCTGCCCTTGATCTAGTCCCCCCAGACCCCAGACCTGACTGTGAGGGCAACTATCTGTTGTCTTCTTGGAGGAAGACATTTAATAAGTGGCATATGACCTGCTGTGTCCCAGGACTTACTGGGGCCTGTTACGGCCTTGGTGGAGCTCCCAGATCCAGAGAGCTAAGACCCAACCAATATGCTGTGTTGTGGGGACAGGGCAGCTCCTGAAGGGGGCTTTGACCCAATTTTGGTTACAGAGCCTAGGAAGAGCTCCCAGGATATGTGACAACCAGACCCAAGAGGAGACAGAATCCATACAGCTTGTACAAGGTATGAGGATTATTGGAAGGTAGTCACTGTGGGATGTGGCAGACTCCTAGGAAGCTGCCACTAAGCTCCAGGTGACAGGCCATGGTGGACAGGTCCAGCCTGTGGTAACAAGATGGAAAAAGATAACCCACTGCTGAGATGTAAGAGGCAGAAACCTATCAGCTTGGAAACTGATGATGGAAAGATGAGGCCCAAGGTTGGCTTCCAGGTTTCCAGTCTGAATATCAGGCCAGGCAGCATTTGTGAAAAAGGAGAGCTTGGGTAGCCAAGTAGAGAGACCACCAAGGAGGTTAGATATCCCAGGCATCATGGAGAAAAGACAAAGAGGAGGCTGGTCTAGACCCTAGGAAAGATGGAGTAGGTGTGGCCAAGAAAGGAGGTGGAGAAGGAATAGTCAGTGCCTCAGAGGCCCCCATACAGGGGTCTAAGCTTGTGTAGTCTAGTGACCCAAATGTCCTTGCCTCCCTCTGTCTCCTATCCTTGTCCCTGTACCCTCACCCTGTCCCCATTGCCTCCCTTTCGAATGCCCTCACTCTTCCCCAGGCCTCTTGCATGTCTCCTTTCTCTTTCTTCTCTATTAGGAGGTTCAAAACCTTTCTATGGGCACTAATACCTCCCCATCAACTCAGCCTCTGAAATCACCCCCACTACCCGGCAGCCACCTACACCTCCCACTGAGACTCACAGGAGCAAGTTCAGCCCCTGGCTCAATGGGGCCTCATCCCTAGTTGAGCCTCCACAAGGTACCAGGCTCTGAGACAGCTCCAGACAACCAGGGTCTCCCAGGATCTTCTGCCTAAAGGAGGAAGATCTAGAAACTGCAACCCCCACCCTCACCACCCCCCATAGAGGGAGAAGGGAGGCCCTCAAAGGAGCTGGTGGTGGTCTTCAGGAGGCAGCAGGGGAAGGGGGGGGGTGTTGAAAGGACCAGCAGGACTTTACAGAAGGAGGAGAAAGGGAAGGAGACAGTGGATACTGAAACTCAGAGTGGCTGCTGATCCCCGGAGTGTGGTCAGAGAGGCAGCAAGCTGCAGGATGAAAGGATGAAAGAACCACATGCATCCCTGAGGCCGTGTGCCTTCTCCTTGTCCACTGCAGGGTCTTGCCCCAGGACTTTTTTTGGATCTGGTGCTGCCTCTGAGTTCATTCAGAAAATCTCTGTTCTGTGCCTAGGCAAGTGCCAAAACCTATAGAGGGCAGAATAAAGTCCTAGAATACAAGCTTTTAGTTACAGTTGGGAGGCAGATCTTAAAGTTAAAATGCAAATAAAAATCTAAATGATAGAAGAAGTTACCCTTAGAAGGCTGGGCCTGCAGACGAAATTTCCTAAGTGCAGAACCTGAGCCCTTTCCATTAGGCTGATGCAGGGCCTGTGACACCTGCTCCAGCAGGCTAAAACATGAGACTAGCATTATCTGTGCTGGGCCTCCTCCCTCAGACTTCCCTTACACCTTCATCATCAGACTGTAGCAGAGCCTATGCCCTCTCCACTAAGCTGGAAGTAGCCTGTGACTCAGGAAGGGCACAGCAGGCCATCAGGACCAAAAACTAAGACAACTCAGAAACTTCCAGAACATTCTGGTCATCTCCATAGTGACTCCGTGGCCTCCAGTGCTTCTTTCAGACCCCAGATGCTCCCATCTCTGTTGGGGTGGGAGTGGGGGGAGAGCTAAGGCCTGAGACCCAACTCCTCACACTTTGGGAAGGACTGCAGATAGCTGCCACTGCTAAGGAGAGGTACCGAGGGAGGGGCAAGGATGAGGAGAGGAGACTGAAGGTTGCAGAGATCTTGGGAAGGACCCTCCATTGCCAACTAGCCCGAATGGGAGGGTTTCCCTCTCTTCCTTCCTCAATCTATTAAACCCTTAAATTAACCTTAGCTCCACCCTGAGCTAGAGAAGAGTGCCCAAAATACACCCTAAATTATATGATGCCCAGGGGCAACCACAATTCTTCCTCCCTGGCCAGCAGGCAGCCCAGCTCTACCCAGGGCTGGAGGGCCTCCCCCCATAGGCTTGTTTATATAGCTCCAGCTCTCCCTTTTTGCTGTCTGGCCCTATTATGCTTGGGTGAGGCCCAAGCAGGCTCCATAGCTCCTCCCAGAGACCAAGGGAATGGGGGTTGTGACCTACCTGTCTGCTGGGCTGAGGATAATTTATAGCCTAAGCAGGCTACTTTAGGGCACTGTTAATGATAACATCAGGCCTTGGGATAGATCTGGCTAGTCCCAGACAAGCAAATCGAACATAGGGTGGTCTTCCAGAGATGGGTTCCAGGCTTCAGGTTCCCTGAGTGCTGCAACTTAAAATAAACACACACACACACACACACACACACACACACACACACACACACGGTGTGATCTGACTTCAGCCACTGGTCACCAAGGTAGCAGACCTGACTGTACCCCTTCCCACACCATCTGGCAAGGTTGGCGTTCTGACTCCAAGAACCCTAGACACAGAGGAGCTCTGGGGAGCTCTGAGAAAAGGACAGGGCAAGCTGGCATAGCTATTTTGAGATCGTGAATTCGGCCAAGGCCTCTCTGGACAAAGCTGTCTTCGATCCTGGGAACACAAGCTCCAGTGGTCCTAGCTCCTGGGGCTGCTGCTCTAACCAGTGAGGGGAAGGGGGGAAGAGATATGGGAGCAAGAGATGTCTCCATGTATCACTGGAACAGGATAATGACAAATTGGGAATGGAGCAAGGATGGGGTAAGAACTCTGCCATACCCTCATGACATCTATGTGCCTGGAGACCTACCCATGACTGCTGGTCACTCTCTCATGCTCTTAGCCTCTCTAGGCTTGAAGGGGTAGAGGGCCTTAGAGTGCTTCTCCCCTTAGGCCCTCACTGTCTCTCCAGCCTTGGGCAAAGCCTGGAACCCATCTCTGGAAGACCACCCTATGTTCGATTTGCTTGTCTGGGACTAGCCAGATCTTCCTGCTCCCATTCTTGGAGGCTAAGGAGTGGTAGACTTCCTTTTATTCTTCCTACTTGGCTAGATCTTTTGTTCCCTTGTGGTAGGCGGCCTGTGCCCTGATCATGCCCCTCCTTTCTGCCCCTCGAAGGCCTGACTCCTCCAGAGCCAGCCTTAACTCTCCGTGTTCTCCCTTACGGCACACACTATGGAGGGTAGAGAGGGATATGAAGCCCCAAAGGCAGGGCAAGCTCAAGGAGCCTCTTCTAGCTCATGTTGTGAGGAGAAGGAACAGAGACTGGGGACCAATGGGACTTACATGGTGGCATTACAGGAACGATGCCTACATCTAAGTTCAGACCTCGTGGGTGATTTAGGAGATAAGGCTCAACCTCTCTAGCTTTATCCTCTCACTGTAAAAAGAGGGCTCACGACATAGCAACTGGCAGGATCTCAGCCACTGAGTATGCTCGGAGCAGAAGTGTGCAATACTACGAGAGGAGCTTCGGGCTGCATGTGTGCGTGCAGTAGTGAGCACGTGACTGTGTGAGAGTACAAGTGAGTATGTTATAAGTGGGCATCTATTGGAAGACTAGAGGAGTCGACCATGTCTACTCTAAGAAGCCAGAACCCCTACATCAAGGGAAACAGTCACCAGAGCCCCCCCCCAACCCCCGCCCCCGGAGGTGACATGTTTTCTCCTTATTCAACTTGATTATCCGTCTGCTTAACAGCCCCCATGCCTCTCCACTTAACCAGAAAACACAATTTATGGGCCTGGGGCATCAGACCTGTCATTTGATGAGAGGATGCAGTCCAGCCAGGCTGGAGCAGAGCTGTGTGCCCAGCCTGCCAGGCACCCGCCCAGACACTTAGTGCCCTGTTTACCCTGGCCCGGGTGGCTGGCACAGGTGGACCTCTCCAGGGAGTAGTCTGGCAACTCAGTCAGCAGACCCACCTGAAAGCCAAGGAGGAGACCAGGACGGCAACTCTGCCGAGGCAGGAGGGCAGATGGTGCTATACCCAGCTGCAGGACACCAGCATTGCAGCGTGTAGTGTGCCAGCCTCAGGCTTGGGGTCTCCAGCTACCTGACTGGACCGCTCCGCCTGCTGGGCACTATGAAAGATGCCATAGTTCCAGGAGGCTGGGTGCTGCTTGGCTGATGGGAACCTAGGACTTTGGAGCCCTCTCTATAGCACCTGGCTACCTCTGCCTCTCACACCCTAGGGGAGGAATCCAACTTCATTGCCTGGAAGCACAGTGACTTGACTTAAACATATGTGTCGCAACCCTCTGCCCACTGAAGCCAGTGACCACTGTCTTCCTAGGTCAACTTCACCAAATGGACCAAGATTCTGCTCCTCCTCCCTGCCATGCACAATCTAAGCAGCACAAAGGTTCACAAACCCCAGAAGACATAAGGTACTCATTCAATGTGACCCTTCCCCTGCAACTACGAAGCCCTTCATACCCACATACTTAGACCTCAATATCTACTCTTTTGTCGTGCTCCCCGCCCCCCGCACCCCCCCTGTCCCCGCCCCATACAGTGCTACAGTTCTGAAGCAGGCCCAAGGGAGGCCAACATTTTTTACCCTGGGCTTCTCCCAACCCCTTCCTTCTCACTCCTCCCTCCCACCTCCCCTATTGCCACGCCCCTTCGCCTTCTCTGACCCTTGGCGATGATGTGTCCAGAGGCTTTTTCTCATTTCATCTCTGAGCATGTAGTAGGGTGTGCTAGGCTGCACATTGGGGGGTACTCCCACTTGATTGGCAGTGGAGTTGAGGCGGGGGGGGGGAGGGTTGCTCTAGAGGACAGGGAACAGCAGCTGAAAGCGACTTTGGGCCTCACACTCCCACCTCGACTGCAAACCCCATCCAGCGTGAGTCATCCCACATCTGGAGTTGACCCATCTGGAGGCACTGCAGCCTACTCAGGCTGCTCACTGAGGCACCCCGGCTCCCCACTGCATCGCATCCTGTCATCTACTGGCGATGGGGTCTTGCTTCTTACAGCCCACCCCCACCCCCACCCCTGCCAAGAGTGGGCTGCTCTTTCAAGCATGCAGGCACCCAGTGCCAGACTGGAGGAATGATAAGCCATCCTGCCCATAGGGACTCTTCCCCAGTCGCAGTAAGAGCTGCTGCTCTAGTGTCCATGGCTTGGATAGGCCGTGCAAGCAGCCTTTGGAGGAGCCCAGACTCAGGGCTGGGAGAGGCAGGAGCCTGGCGGTAAGGAGGCAGTGGTTTGGCTCAGAAGGCAGGGGCAGGCAGATGGAGTTTATTCTGGCCCAAGGCCCCAAGCCAAACATCCTCCACTAACCTAGCAGACACTTCAAAGCCTGAAGGAAAGGGGCCCTTCGGTAAAGGAAACCTGAAGTCCTGGACGCCTGACAACCTGGCTCCCGGCACAGGACCACCCTGTCCCACTTAACATCAGCCGGCTGGATCAGACTGGAAGTAGTGATCCGGAAGGGTCATTTCTATCTACACCCCAACCCCATCGCCACCCCCCCCCCGCCCCGCGCGCGCGCCTTTGGGACTATGACAAGGACAAAGTCCTATAGCTTTGGTCCCTAGAACATTTTCTTTTTAAGCTGTATGTGCCTCCCTGAGCCCCCCTCTATTCTCCAGGCAGGAAAGGTTGACAGGAGTCACTTTGCACCCTAATATTTCGTCCACAGTTTGGAAGAAAAGGACCGTTAACTGTGAAGGGACTAATTTCACTCCCCAGGCGACCTTGCTCTGTAAAAACCCTTTCTACATGGTCCAGGCAAGGACTGAGAGGGCAGGGGACTTAGATGCTGGAAGGAGAACCAAGCGTCAAAAAAATAAAAGCTGAAGTAGAATCAGAAGGCAAAACCTGGGCTGCGAGCCACAGGGTCTCTGGAGGCCCGCAGGGGCAGAGGGAGGGAGCCCAGCGGCGAGGCGCTAACACTGGAGAGGGAGGCGTTAACAGGACCACTGCGGAGAGGGGGGTTCCTGGAGCCAACTGGGAGATAAGGAGGCTGGGCTAGGGTGAGGGGCGCGGCCACGTCAGCACAGACGCTGGCTGGGTGCACTCAGCACGTGCACACGTATGTACTCCGACGCACGCGCCGTCACATGTGTGCGTGCACACAACTGAAGCCAAGTCTGTCCTCAATTGGGAGCCAGATGATGTGGCTGCTTTGCGAAGCCAGGATCGCAGGAAGAATGCGTTCTCCACCCACCTCTTTTCTCCTTCCTCCGCCCCTTCTCGCCCTCATTTTTATTTTATTTATTTATTTATTTTTGACTTCCTGGTTTCTTTCCTGGATGTTCCCAGGCTGTCCCCTGGTCCAAACTTAACTCGCAGCCCCAGACCATTAAGAGACTCTCTCTTCAATATGCCCAGCCCTCAAAGGGCCTGCTTTTTTAGCTCCCAGCTTCTTTGGGACTTGGAAATTCTTGTAAATGTAACCGCAAGCCCCAGCCACATCATGGATTGTTGTAAGACACCATACAGACAGGGTACAGTAGAAGCCTCTTTCAAGGGGTAAGAATAGAGCTGAAAAGTGAAGAATCTAGGAATCTCAAATTCCTTGTTTCTTTATGGCCCCAGGAGCCTACCTCAAGGAATAAGGGGAGCGGGGAGCAGAAACCGCGGTTGTGGGAGTGGATGAAGCCCCAGATGGAGGAGACTGGAGGTCTCCAGTCCCTCAACCCAGTTTTAGCTCAGCTTCTGAAGCTGACATCTTGGTGCTTCTGTTACATCTGCCACCCCAGACAGCCAAAGCCCATTAGCTCAAAAGTCTCCTCTCAGCCAGGCGCGGTGGCGCATGCCTTTAATCCCAGCACTCGGGAGGCAGAGGAGGCGGATTTCTGAGTTCGAGGCCAGCCTGGTCTACAAAGTGAGCTCCAGGACAGAGAAACCCTGTCTCGAAAAACAAACAAACAAAAAAAGTCTCCTCTCACCACCACCATCCACTTTCTGGACACTGCCCTCAGGTCTGGGTCCCAGAAACCTAAACTTTGGAGGTATAATAGTTCCCAAAATATCTTTTCTGTCCCCAAACCCCGCTAAGCCTTGTGGAAGGTGAGCATTAGTAGAGACCTCCCCCAACCCAGTATTAGGGTAATAAGCTCTCTGCACCGACAGTTTCAGGTGGTTAGCCCTCCCTCTCTATCTTGGTCCACAGACTGGCTCTGACTTGGGGTCAACTCCAAAAGTAGTCCACCCCCCACCCTGTGTCTATCATTCAGGAAGAAGGGCTAGTGGGCTTCCATAGTCAAATGAATGTTGTTGGGAAGGAGACTAAGATCCTGGCCTCACTGGCAGGACCGGGCTGGCCCCTCTACCCATCCTAGAAGGTGGGTCAGCAGTTGCTCCCCAAAACACCCTTAGAATATCTCAATTTCTGGGGTGTTACTTTGCGAAGAGAAGGGTTCATAAGCTTCAACATGCTGTTGGGGGACAAGAAGCAGAAGTAGACACCCCCAAACACATAGCAAGTAGGGTCAATCTGGAACCCCATCACTAAGCAAGGGCCCTTCAACAAAGACTTTGGAAACAAATTTCCCCTAGGAGAAACTCATTCCTGACCCTGGAGGCTCCAACTAGCTTCCTCTCTGACAACACAGCCTCTGTTTACTTGGAACAAAGTACCATGGGAAATGAAGACTGAAACAGAGCTGGTTGGTTCCCTGCAGCCTGCTGGGAACAAAGAGGACTGGGTCCACACATCTTCAAGAGAGAGGGGAGAGGCCCATAGAGACAATGGGGAGGGCACTGGAGGGTTACTTTTACAAGACCCAAGTCTAAGAGGGCTTTCTGGAGGTGGTGGTGAGGAGGAGTTTATTGGGTTTGAGAGAGGTGGATAGACAAGATTTATTCCAGGTGGGAAGCAATCCAGGCTGAGACCAGGAGAGAATTGGAGAGAGGGGGTGAAGTTTCTAGAATATGACAGCAGGGCAGCGAGAGGATGTTGGATGAGGGACTGTTTTGGGGACGAGACCTTATGAAAGTGGCAGAGGGAGCCTCTGAAGGCTGGAGAGCAAAAGAGAAATGTGTTTCATCAGGGGCAACAGGGCACCCAGGCTAAAGATCTTATGGAAAATGGTTGTGACATCCCCAGTGAACAAGGCTGCATCTCACAGGGGAGGTGACAGCTAGGACATTCTCCAGTCTCTGAGAGAGTTCTCCAGAGACCGGTAAAGGACAATGGGAGAGGAGTAAACTAGAAAAGAGCAGAAATCTCTCAGATGAGATTGATAGCAAATGCCTTTAAACTCAGAGTTCCAGAGGCAGAATTAATCAGTTCTCCATGAGTTCAAGGCTAACCTTGTCTACATAGTGAGTTCCAGGACAGCAAGGACTCTGTAGAGAGACCCTGTCAAAAGAGAGAGGGGGGAAGGGAGGGAGGAAAGAAGGGAAAAGGGAGAGGGAGAGGGGGAGAGAGGGAGAGCAGGGGAGAGGGGAAGAGGGAGAGAAGGGAGGGGGAGAGGGAGAGAGGGAGAGAGGGGGAGAGGGAGAGGGGAGGCAGGAGAGGGAGGGGGAGGGAGAGGGGGAGGGAGAGGGAGATCTCAGGGTCCTGTTCCAGTGTCACCTCCCACCATGTGTGGGAGGGGTCAATACCAGTCATCCTCCCAGACTGGTCACTGTCCTACCTCTTCTAATTTGACCTTAGCTGGGATGCAGAACACAGTCTGGACAGCAGAGGGGGCTGCTGAGCCATTCAGGGACAACAGTGCTTATTCCTTGAAGAGGGACAGAGAGATAGCAGCTTTGGAAAGAGGCAAGTCCCTTCACTCCTGGGTACTTCATTCTGCCACAAACAAAATCAGTTCATGTTTATTTGCTATTGCTGTATGCCAGACACTGGGGAACTGGAGTTGGGGAGAGAGACCTTGCCTATGCCTGCCCAGCTGACCCTGAGGAGGAAGTAGTGAACTGGTTTTGGTTTTGTATAAGATCGCTCGGTATACGAAGCAATTCATGTCATCCTTCACAGTCTGTGTGTGTCACTTCATTTCTCTCCAACTCCTCAGTTCTCCTTTTGCAAATGAATTTGCAGAGAGTTAGAGACTGCATGGCTTATGGTCACACAGCTGACCAGCCAGAAGTACCATATTTGCTAAAATGACTCAATACTGCCCCTACAGGCAGAATCGAACTAAAGCCAAGTATTCACCCTCCTTGGACTAGATCACAGCCCAGTGCTATTAGGTGTCATAGATACAGAGTCATATTAGTAGAATGTGGAGAAACAAGGGATGGTAGGATAAAATGCAGAGGGATGAAACAGAACACAGCTCAGCTCTTCCCCCCCAGGATCTGCTAGGCAGGTATAGGCAAGGTCTCCTTCCTCCAAACCCCAGATGGGTGTTCCTCCAAGAGAGCTGCAGCCTGCCTGGCTGAGATGTAGTCACTTGGGCTATGTGTGGGGTCTCAGAACCTACATGGTCATAACTGTGACTCAGCCCTAATGTCCTCTGTGAGTTGGCCTTCCTGGACTCTGGAATCCAGCTGCCTTCTCTGAGAAGGCGTGGGTGACCAGCTGACCTCCAGGCCCTTAAAGCCAGACCCTATGAGGGACCACAGACAATCAACTCCTTCTTCAGCAAAGAAGAGTGGATGTGCAGAAGGCACGGGGACTTTGTCACTGTTAGGAGTCCCAGGCTGGAATTTGGTGTGGATTCTGGAGTGGCCACAAAGACTTCAGAAGTTCTCTGGGTCTTCTTGCCTCTGCTTCCCAGCATGCAAGAGGATATTCATGCATGCATGCACATGCCATCCTCTCAGTAGCTAGCTCACTGGGTGGGATGGGGATGCAGTCCTAGAGTGGGACTCCTGTCTCTCTGAACAACGGCAGGTCCTCTACACGGCAATGGTGACACACACCTTTGAACACAGCACTCAGAGGCAGAGGCAGGTGGATCTCTGATCTCATGGCCAACCAGGCTTCAAGTTCTAGGACAGCCAGGGCTTCACAGAGAAAGAATAGCCCTCCCACTCAGCTCCATACCTGACTTTGCCTACAGGAATGCTAAGCCTCAGTCTTAATGAATACTGGAAAGGGCCTTGGACTCTTGTCCTATGCAGGAATCTTCAGCTTCCAGTCTCATCCCCACCCTATCTGCAGATAGGGACACAGAGGGACAATTTGGTATCTTGGGGAAAAAAAGTGGGAGGTCAGAGGCAACTCTAGGAACCCTTTGGACTCTGCTTGATAAATCAAGTGTAGGTACCACACTTTCTTTTTTCAGAAGTTAGAGGGAAAGGGTGAAGCTGCTGTTCTCCAACGTCTATTCCTGTGGCATTTTAAATGTGAGCAGAGCCAAACACACCAGGTAAATTCTGAGACACTTTGAATTTCACATAACATATTTTGGCATCTATTTGTTATGTTGATTTTTGTTTAGTGGCACGGTAGTGGCCTTTAATCCTAGTATTCAGGAGACATAGGCAGGCAGATCTCTGAGTTCGAGGCCAGCCTGGTCTACTGAGTGAGTCCCAGGATGCCAGAGCTACACAGAGAAACCCTGTCTCAGAAAAAAAAAAAAAGTTAATTTTGAATTTCACATAACAAGTTGTCTTAGGCTTTTACTGCTGTGAACAGACACCATGACCAAGGCAACTCTTATATGGACAACATTTAATTGGGGTTCAGTCCTGTTTCATAAAGCCAGGAACATGGTAGAATGGTGCAGGAGAAGCTGAGAGTTTTACTTTTTCATCTGAAGGCAGCTAGCAAAATACTGGCTTACAGGCAGTTAGGATGAGGGTCTCAAAGCCAACACCTACAGTGACACACTAGTCCAACAAGGCCACAACCTTCCAATAGCACCATTCTCAGGGCCAAGTACACAGAAACCACCACACAGGTAAACTTTAGAATCTAAATACAACTTTAATTGCCTTTCCTTCTTCTGGCAATACTACATGTGGGTTGGATGGATGCTAGAAACTCAAAGGAAATAAATACCACCAGCCCCATTCTGCCCATCAGGGCCACTGGTACGAGCTACTTCCCTTCAGTTCTCCATCCCACACATCCTCACCTCTCTTCTCAACTACCAAGTGTCCCTGGCCATCTCCTCTTTCCTGAGACATAATTAGAGGCTCCAAGCCTGGACACGGTGGCATGCAGCAGGGCATGAAGGGACATAGAAGTATATCTCAGGATGGTGACAGACACAGTGGGACCTGGGCAGAGGCAGGAGAACCAGAAGTCCAAGTTAGCAACAATTTCACTCAAGAGGCAGAAGTGTGAATTTTGTTGGGAAGTTTCAGCACTGTCCCATGGAGGTTCCACCTTAGCTGTGGGCAGGGGCCTTCAGTCAGGCTCCATTACTAACTACAGGGGCTTTAAGGAGAGCCATACTCTCCTGTCTCCCCTTTACTCTCCCTAGCCTCAGTCTCCAGAGATTGCAAGTGGAGAGGGGATTCTCAGGGGCCCCATCCCAATTGCACTTGGCTTGGTTCTGAAAGGTTCTGTTTTTAAGCACTAGAAGGGGCCAAGGGATAATGAGAAACGGAGGCAGAAAGTGGGAGAGAGACCAGAGGCCAAATCCTTGGAGGAGAATGAACGAGCTAGTGTCCCTGAGGCACAGGAGTGCAGGGACCAAAGCAGTCAGGGAAATGCGGGAAAGCCAAAACCAAAACAGTCTTGCTCCAGTGACCTACAGTGGGTGAGGAAAAACAGGGGGTGGGGGTGGGGTGCCAAAGGTTGCCTTTAGAGACAGGGAGACACTGAAACTAGAAAACAGAGACTGGGAGAAAAGGCCAGGCTTGGAGAGTCTCTCAGTATGTCAGGTAAAAAGGGAACCAGTGGTCAGGGGACGTCTCCAAGAAGCTGCCTGTTTCCCAGTAGCCACGTTAGAGTGACAGGTAACAGGAGATGTGAGGTGCACCTCCCACTAACATCAGAGCCTCCAAGGGTGATTTTCCTGTGTCCCTAGACTAGACAGCGATCCAGCCTCTGCCTCATTGTACCACTTCCTTGAGCTTGGCTGTCACATATCTCTCTTCCATCATTGACACTCAGCATGCATCCACCTGTCCAGGGGTCTTTCTTGCAAGGGGCCCCAGAGCCTCTCAAGTCAAGTCCAGTGTCCCTGGGTGCACATTGGCGCTGTCCGATGCTGCCACCTGGCGGCCGTATTTTGACCGCCTGAGTCCTTCCATGAATCCCACATGGCCTGTTCATTCCCCTCCTAAGGGCTACCTGCTTTATGGCCACAGTGAACAAAGTCCTGGGCCTCGATTTTTCTTTAGTCAGAAGGGAACTGTAGCAGCACCCCCCACACAAAATTGCAAGGACACTAATATCCCAGTACTGTGGGGAATGCTGTATCAAAGCTTTTCCTCCCCAATTCAGGGTCTTCACCCCCCCTCCCCCGGCTTGGACAAACCACAAAGGAATGGCTCTGTTTATGTGACACACACCCATTATCCTTCTTGGGCCTTGGCCTGCCTTTCCCACAATCTCTGCCTCTCTTGTGTTTGGCCAGTACAGCGCCCTCCAGTGGTGAGCTCATCTCTCAAAGTTTATTCATTTATTTTGAGTTTTTGAAATAAAAACAAATCAGAAAGCCCAGCCTGGTCTACAGAGTGAGTTCTAGAACAGCCAGAGCTACACAGAGAAACCCTGGAAACCCTGTCTTGAAAAACTAAAACGATAACAAAAGATATCTAATTACATCTATTCATTCTCCCCCCCCCCCCCGTGTGTGTGTGTGTGTGTGTGTGTGTGTGTGTGTGTGTGTTTGCGAGCAAGTGCATGGAGTTGACTTTCTCCTTCCACTTTGCGGAAGAACCCATGGGGTCCAGAAGGATCTACACGATCCAGAGATCGATTTCTGGATGTGAGAGCACAGGCCTTTAATCACTGTATTCTGAAGGCAGAGGCAGGGGGATCTCTGTGATTTGGAATATAGCCTGGTCTATGTAGTGAGTTTCAGAGCAGCAAGTGCCATGTAGAGAGACTCTGTCCCAAAAACAAAACAAAGAAAACAAAACATTAGTCAGGTTTTCAGGCTTGGTGTACAGCACATTTACCCACAGAATCACCTGGCTGACCTTACTGGTTTGTTTTTGTTTAAGGTTTATTTATTTCATATTTATGTGTATGAGTATTTATTACGTAGATGTATGTCTACCATATGCATGCCTGATGCCATCAGAGTTCAGAAGAGGGTGACCGTATCGTCTAGAAGTAAGAGTTTCATATGCTTGTGAGTCATCTTGTATATAGATGCTGGAAACTGAATCCAGGTCCAAGGAACGGCTGTTAACCTCTGAGTCAACTTCCCAGACTCTTCAGCCTCCCGACCCCCCCGAGGGTTTCTCTGTGTAGTCTTGGCTAGCCTGGAACTCTTGGTCAGTAGACCAGGCTAGCCTCAGTGATCTCCCTGTCTCTGTCTCCTGAGGGCTTCGATTTAAAGACTTGTGATGCCACCACCTGGCTTTTTTTTTTAATCCAGGCTCCTCCCTGGATTGGATCTCACTACTTAGATCACACTAGCTTTGAACTCACAGAGATTTGCCTCCTCCCTGATGGGATTAAAGGCGGTGTCACCACGCCCTGCTCTATCCACCATTTAAGCACAGCTCAGCTGAGGGACTTCCACAGTGCTCTCCTCCATCCAACACACAAGGCTGCAAATCAACCTCTTCTAACCTCCCACCTCCTAGTCCTCAACTCAAGCAAGGCCAGCTCCTCTCCACTTCTCTTCCCTGAGCTCCTGTTCAGCTTGCAGCCCTGGTCCAGTTAACTCCAGTGTGTTAACTCTGTGCCTATCCCGAGGCTGGGCCCATAGCTGGAGAGAAGTGGAAAGGTCCTGCCCTGTCACTCTGTCCTTACACTCTGAAGCTCAGTGGCCCCCTTGGCAGGATGCTGAACGCCTGGGTCTGCGGCACACTCACCTTGACCTTTGGCCTGCTTTCCAGTCTCCAAGGAGTAAGCTTCAATGAGGTAAGCGAGACCTCTGTGACTTTTGAGGACCCAAAGGGGCAGAAGCCTGCCTAGGAACCCAGTCCCCAACTTAACTTGTCAGGACTTACCTTAACCACAGGCAATTGGAAACTTCCTGTCTGTTGTGTTTGAGGAAAGTTGTGGGTAGGGACAACTCAGGGAGACTGGGGAAACCTGAGCCCCTGTCTTGGCAGGGCTGTGTTGCTACCTGGGAGCTGGCCCCAACCACAGCCCTGAATAGGATCAGTGACCCCCGTTTTAGTCTTGGCATGTCTTATTAAGCCCTGAGTCAGGCTGAGGAACCTGAGGTCTTGCTTGTCTGGGTTAGGGGTCTCTCCTACCCTGTTCCTCATTGGGACGTAGTTTATTGTCCCTCCCTGAGGCTTATCTGTTTGTGTACCAGGGAAGTGGAGGTTCCCACTTCTTGGATTAGTTTGAATTCGATCTCAGAGTAGACCTGGCTGCCTGGCTGGGTGGCCTCATACAGTGATCACAGGGAGGCAGGATTTGAGCTCTTGTTCATGTTCAAACTCTAAGTGTCTGGGGTTGGCGGGTTTTTCTCAGAGGTGGTCAGAACAAGCCTTTGTTTAGTACATTCTATTTGTTGGTTTGTTTTGTATTTTGAGACAGGGTTTCTGTAGTCCTGGCTATCCTAGAAGTCTGTAGTCCAGGCTGGCCTCAATTCAGATTAAATTTACAATCTTGGTTGAGAATCTCTTATGGGTGTGGGGGTAAGTAAAGTCCCAAGTCTGCTCCCCAGAACAGGGTCCACTGGCTGTTGGGAACCTGTCATTCTCCATCCAAGGCTATGCATGAGTGAACCCAGTATCAAGACACCAGGGACCTCTGCATTGTTGGTTGATGCCTCTCTGCAGCCCCAAGTATAGGCACTGTCAGTCCTCCCAATCAGATCTAATCAATCCATGTTTACTGAACCTCAGGCCCCCAACCATCCTGATCAGACTACTTGGTTAAGATGCAACACAGAATAATCCTGGTCCAGTTTATCAAACCTGTCAGTTTTTTTTTTTTAACTCAGAGTCTCAAAATATAGATTATACTGACCTTGAATTCAACAGAGGCCTGCTTTTATACCTCAGCATTGGAATTAAAGGTGATGTCCTCCATGTCTGGCCTAACCAATGCTTAAATGTAGTTAATATAGGAGCCCAGTGATGTTAGCAGCTTACACCTTTGATCCCAGAACTCAGAAGGAAGGCAGAGGCAGGTGGATCTGAGTTCTAGGCCAGCCTGGTTTACAGACCCAGTTCCAGGATAGCCAGGGATCCACAGAGAAACCTCGTCTTGAAAAATAAATGTGGTCCGAGACAAGAGTCTGATAGTTGGAAGACTGGCAGGGAGGGGAGAGAGAGACACAGAGAGACACACAGAGAAAGACAGAGATAGAGAAAGTGAGTTTCTGGGCCCCTTGTGTCTTTAGCTCACAGCACCCATCCTCAACCATAGAACAGAGCTACTGTGACCATGGAGAGGGAACAATCCTAGCTGTGACTGTCACCTGTCGTTTTTTATCTCTCTCTCTCTTTTATTTTTATTTTATTTTATTTTTTAAGCAAAAGAAATGCTATTGTAAAAATCTTTGGCAAAATCAAAAGCTGGCTTCCTCTTCTTTATTTGTTGAGAGAGGGCCTAGTTCTGGCTATGGATTAGAAGCTATAGAAGCTATGGATTCTTGAGATTATTGCACCTCCACACCTGGCAATGGTTTTAAGTGAAGTAGCCAGAGAGGGCAATGCCTTGATACCTGGGGGAAGAGAGTCCTAACTAAGAGCTTAGACAGTACTGCTATCAACAGGATGGGATTCTGTATGGAGACCTTGGGTGCCTCAAAATACTGAAGGATGCAGGGCAGGGGGTTCCCAGCAGGGATCTGAGAATGAATAGGACCTGAATATGTTTAGTGAACTCCCAGAGTTGTCTCTACCTATGACACCAGATCATGGGGGTAGAGGCAGTGGGGGATTTAGGTTGCTTTTGGGGGGTTCTGAAGCTAAGGACCCAATAAAGGAGGCTTCCTAGGCCAATCTGCAGGTGTGTGTGTGTGTGTGTGTGTGTGTGTGTGTGTGTGTGTGAGAGAGAGAGAGAGAGAGAGAGAGAGAGAGAGAGAGAGAGAGAGAGAATTGGGTGTACTGGTCCACATCTTTAATCCAGCCGGCCATCTGGAGCCAGAGACAGGCAGATATCCGAATTGCAGACTAGCCAGGGCAGCACAGTGAGACCCTTGCCTGTCTTAATGAAAAAGGGTGAAGGAGCTTGCTTGGCAATTTGAACCTTTAATCCCAGCACTTGGGGAGGCAGAGGAAGGCTCCAGTTGTTTACCCTGGGCGTGGTAGTTGATAGGAGGGAGAATGTGGAACCCAGTGTCTGGAACAACGTGTGAGCAGACAGACAGTAGCCTCCAGTTCTTTCTGAGACAGCGTTTCTTCTTCCCAATCTGGCGTCAGACTTGCTCTGTAGCCTTGAATAGTTCTGATGGGCAGCACCCCTGGTTTCCACACACCTCCCTGATTTATCTGCATGCTGGACAAGCACTCTAACACCTGAGACCCAAGTCCCAGGATTTGAGCTCTGACCTCTGCTTTTTTCTTCCACAGACTGTAAACACATGTGACATCCTGTAAGTATGGGACTTTGTCAATACTTGTCAGTAAAGGCAGGGGGGATGGGTGTGTGCTCAGATTCTGACCTGGATAAGGGGACGGACACCTAATTCATATCACTTTTGCTGGAACCATAGCCCCTCACACCTTACCCAACCATGGGGTTCAGGTCTGTAACTGCTGCTAATCCCCAACCTTTCATAGCTGGAGTGGGGAGCAGGAGTCAAATGAGCAATGTCCCACTCCTGCGTCCCATGTAAGTTCAGCATCAGGACCATTCTGCCTGAGGCACAATGGCATACTGCCCTGATGAACTCTGAACTCAGGTCCCAAGTCCAGACCCCAGTTCCTCTCAGTGTACCCAGGATGGATCTGTAGTTCACACTCACTAAGGGTGCCTGGCAACCTGAGGGTCTAAGTGTCTAGGGAAGAGGGACCCTTTGGTTTGACACTCTGATGCCATCAGTATCTCCTCATGCCTTTTTGTTCTGACTAGAAACTGCATCCAAGGATTCACATGCTGTGAGAATGACTGCTGCCCAGAAAGAAAGTTCTCGTTCCCTGCAAATAACCCCTTCATGTAAGGCCATGGTTACCACTTCTGGGCATCTTCACTGAGGGTTGGGTCCACATGAAACAGGTTGGGAGTGGGTGATAGAGGAGGTATAGCACAGGAGCATGGCCTGGGCACTTCTGACAACACCATTCCCCACCTCCTTAGGATCGTGTTCATCAATGTATGCATCATGCTACCCCTTTTGTGTGTCTGTGCTCTAGTGAAGCACTTCTGTCCCAAGTGCAGAGAGCTGCAGCATGAATTCAGGACAGTGGATCATCAGACTCCTCCAGAACCGCCCTCCATTGCTCCCCTAGAGAGCATTAGGGACACCTCTTTGGATCCACCACCACCCTACAGTCAGGTGGGTCTTTCTGTCCCAATACCTAGTGTGTTTCATAGCTGGCTGTCCAACGTGTTGAAATAATGGGTTGGGGAGAGGGGATAAGGGATTGGTGATTACTTTGCCAATAATAATTTTCATTATTTACCCAGACCCTAAATAAAACCAGTATCCCTTTTCTCCTGCAGGTTGTTCTGCCGCCAACTCCCACAGAACCACCTCCTCCTTACAGCCTCAGGCCTGAGGGCCCTGCTGGCCAGATGAGAGGGCATGCCTACTCAACCCTTTGAGCTTCCTCACACACAAAGCTCCTGGATCAAGCCCAGGACCCTGGAATAACTGCCTATCCCATCATGTCTCTTGTCCTTTGATTTAATTTATTCTGCTACCCCTCCCCTTTTGTCATGAGAGCTAAGATGGAGCCATAATCTCTGTCCACACTAAAGACTGTTGACATTTTTAAGAACTGGGGGTGGCTGTCATGGATGTAGAGAGATCATTGCTAGTGGACTGCCAATCTTGTCTGGACAGCTCGCTCTGCCATCCTACAGCAGCACTTCTGTGCCTGGAAGAGATTGGAGTGAACTGCACAACTCTGAGCCATCTTCCAGTCATACTGGACAGACAGGACCTCACTGTTCCTCACAGCAATGAAGAAAACACGGGGACTAAGTTTCCACAGCTGGCTGCTAAGTGGGGATGGAGACAAGGTCAGAGGCTGAGGAAACCCTTCCAGCTTCTTCAAGTGGTGACTGACTGCACTGAGCACCTGCTGGGAGGACAGAACATCCAAGATGTGAATGAATGCATAGACCTTCACCTTCCTGGGGTCTGGGGGGCACTGAATAAATGAACTGAAACACTCTCTGGATCCTGTTCTATGCCTGGGACCTGCTTTCTGGGGAGACAAGAACTTGATTAAGAATGGGACTCTTAGAGAGATACATGCCAGAAAACAGCTTCTGGGGGAAGGCAGGGTGGGGAGAAAGCCTGTAGAATGAGACTTGGTTAGACTTCCTTGGAGTTAGGCCAGGGAACACTTCCTTCCACATTCCTCTCTAGGAATCCCCTGGGGTGGTAGCAGAGGCAGACCCCACCTTACTCCTCATCCTCCTGAGCCTGGGTTCCAAGTTCTGCATCTAAACCCATCCTAAACTTGACTTCTGAAGGGAAGAAGTTTTGTCCTGTGCCTTAGGGACTGAGGACAGCTTGGTACCTGGACTGTTATGATGGACTTGATGGACTGAAGACAGTTCCTGGTGCCCATGCCTTGGCACTTTATCCCTGTGTTTACTGTGTGTACTGCAGAGGGCTGAAGGCCAATGTTTCCCTTCAGACAGACAACACTATCAACACTCACTGCTTAGGTGTGCAGGCAGGCCAGGTATGACTGTCCTGGACTCCCTCTGTAGACCAGGCTGGCTTGACATTCAGAATCCCCAAGAATACTCATCCCTGGAACACAACAGAAGAGGACAGGGCATGGATCCCAGCTAGATTCAGGCTCTGAGAACTGGGCTTTGCCCTATCTGAGGAGGTCATCTCTGTCTGCTTGTCACCTACCTGACATTGATGATGGTGGAGGGATTTTAATTCAGTGGTATGGCCTGAAGAGAGTGGCTTTCCTGAAATTTAGGGGCTGAAAAAATTTATTATATTTAAAATGTGCATCTGGGTTCTGTGAGGGTGTCAGGTCCCCTAGAACTGATGTTCCAGATGATTATAAGCTGCCATGTGGGTGCTGGGAATCGAACCCAGGTCCTGAAGGGCAGCCAGTGTTCTTAACCACTGAGCCATCTCTCCAGTCCCCTGGATTAGTATATATACACTCAGTATAATCACTCCTCTGGGTGAGAGTGAAGAGATGCCACATTTTCAGAGGTGACCTTGTACTCTCCATTCCTCCAATATTTATAAAGCCACTACTGTAATACTTCTGTCCTTGGGATCCAGAATGACACCAGGCGCAGAGTCACCTCTAAGGAGAAGCCTGCAGAGAGGCCCACACACCAAAGCTCACAGAGATGCAGATGCTCATCTTCTGGTGCCCTGGACTGGGAGGGGTGTAAAATGATGGTCCACATCCATTGACCTAGGAGCTTGTTCTGTCAGACTTGTACATACAATTATCACCCATCCTCTAAGGATGAAGGATCTGTCATGCCAACCTACATTTCGTCTGTCTTATTGGGAGAAGAGACAAGCTCATAGCAGCTTTGTAAAATAAACTTAATTGTTACATTTTAGTAAATGTGTGTATGTATGTTTCTCTGCATGTCTCTTAAAATCTAAAAGAGCCAGGTGCTGTGGTGTAGTCCCAAGTTAGTCAGGAATCAGAGACAGGAGGATTATAGATTTCATTGTAGCCTGAGTTACGATGAGTTATAGTCATGGTGGGGAGAGTAGCTGGGAACATAGCTCAGTGGTAGAGAATTTGCCCAGCATGTCAAGCCCGGATTTATTCTCCAGTTGCTGCTCCAACAATTCTAGTACTGTATGAGAGCTACTGTGAGCAGTAAGCAGGTGGCTAGCCTGGGAGGACTTTTTAAAAAACTCTACTCAAGTTAGGGCTTCTCTGTGTGGCCCTGGCTGTCCTTGAATCCATCTGCAGACCAGGCTGGATTCCAACTCAGTGATCCACCTGCCTCTGCCCCCACCCCCAATTACTGAGATTAAAGGTGTGCATCACCACCACCCAGTTTAAGATTTTATTTGTAATCTACATTACTGTTTTGCCTGCATGTGCATCTGTGTACCAATGTGCGTGCAGGACCCTAGGAGGCTGGAGTGGGCAGCAGATCCCCTGGAACTTGGGCACCAGACAGTTAAGAGCCACACTGTGGGTGTTGGGTATTGATCCTGGGTGCTATGCCAGAGTGGCCAGTGTTCCAAATGCTAAGCCATCTCTCTGGCCCAAACTTTATATAGTGTATGCTTTAGCCTTGCTTGAGGGTTTTTTCTTTTTCCAGTGAACAAATCTTGCTTTTGTGGATTTGGTAGGTCGTTTACAGAATTTGTTTATAGGCAGCTATAGTTTATGAAGGGCTGGGCATAAAACTCAGTGGTACAGTGTCTAACATGTTTAAGGCTTTGGCTTCAAACATTAGCACTGGAAAAAAACATACTAAGTGAAATTTCATCTCTGACAGTTGGTATATTTTTAAGCCTTGCTATGAAGACAGACAAGTATGTGTGACAGGTGGCACTTGTGACATGTATACACACAGTGCTGGTGACTGAGCCTCTGACCTCAAGTGTGTTAGGCAAGCACAACTGAGCTGATTTCTAGCCACAGGGCAATCATTCCTTAGCATAGATACGGTGCTCACTCCCTTCCTGTATTGGGAAGGCTTGGGGCAGGACTTCAGATGAGGTCTCTCCCTTTCAGCCTCAGTCTTGCTTCTTTCTCAACTTAAGTGTCTCTGGTCAGAGCCTGCCTCGGGTTTTTGATCTTTTTATGACACTTGAACTCACTCCCCATCACCACTGGGCCTACCCAGAGGGCTTTTCTCCATCATCCAGGCTCCAGTTTCCCCCTGTCTGAGAGACCTCTATGATGCTGCAGAGAGAGGAGCCCCATCCAGTCCTGAAATTGCCTTGGTTTGTGTTGTCATGTGTGTTTTTTCACTGTGTCCACTCTGCACCCAAGTTCCCTCAAGGAGGGACCGGCCACTGTCACAAGGAAGTCCAGAGTCAAGACTAGGTATGTGTTCTGGCTATTTTTGTGTCAACTTGACACAGCTGGAGTTATCACAGAGAAAGGAGCTTCAGTTGAGGAAATGCCTCCATGAGATCCAGCTGTAAGGCATTTTCTCAATTAGTGATCAAGGGGGAAAGGCCCCTTGTGGGTGGGACCATCTCTGGGCTGGTAGTCTTGGGTTCTATAAGAGAGTAGGCTGAGCAAGCCAGGGGAAGCAAGCCAGTAAGGAACATCCCTCCATGGCCTCTGCACCAGCTCCTGCTTCTGACCTGCTTGAGTTCCAGTCCTGACTTCCTTTGGTGATGAACAGCAGTATGGAAGTGTAAGCCGAATAAACCCTTTCCTCCCCAACTTGCTTCTTGGTCATGATGTTTGTGCAGGAATAGAAACCCTGACTAAGACAAATTGGTACCAGCAGAGTGGGGTATTCCTGTGACAACCTGACCATGTTTTGGGGAGGACTGTGGAAGGACTTTGGAACTTTCGGCTTGAAGATCCATTTGCTGTTAAGAGCTCTGTCAGATGTTGTGTAGGAGCTTGGAAGATAATGTTGAGAACAGTGCAGAAGATGGATGCCTGGTTTGTGAAATTTCAGAGGGAAAATTAAAGACACTTTTCAGGGCCATTGTTACTTTGGTTGTGAAGATTCTGTGGTTCTGGTTAGCTGGGGCTGAAGAATCAGCTGTGATTAACAAGATACCAGAACTACTAAAGCCAAACCTTTGCATTACTGGGACTATTGATGCTGGTTAGCTGGAGCTAAGAAATTAGCGGTGATTAAGAAGAGACTAGCATCATTAAGGTGACATCTTCTGGGAAGTGTTTTCTGAAAGCACAAAGAGGCTGTGTTCCAGAGATAGGCAAGGTTGTACTCCTTCTGCAGCGGGACTTGGTAACGTGTAAGGGTCACCCAGGTGGTAGTGGTTTTGAAGGCATGAAGGGGTCATGCAGAGCAGCTGAGGCTCCGCACTGTGAGAGGCCATGGAAGGCCATTGGTGAAGGTGCAGCCTCAGTTGTAATTGAAGGCCCAGGACTGAAGGGGTCATGCAGTGTTTTGGAGATGCCAGTACCATGAGATGACCACCAAGAGCAGCAGCAGCAGCAGTGGAGTACAGGCATCTGGAGCCCAGAGGACGATGTGTGTGCTACAAAGGGCATGGCTGGAGAAGTGACACAAGCCCTTGGAGGAGCCCAGAAGATCGTGAGTTGGATCCCAGATGTTGGACAGTTGGAGATTGATTTTTGCTTTGATTGTGACTGTGCCCTGATATTTTCCCTCTTGAAGGAAGACACTGTTTTAGTGGAGCCCACAGTTAAGAGACTTTTAATTGTAAAGAGACTTTGGATTTTAAAAAAGATGGATATTTTAAGGAGATTGAAAATTTAAGAATATGTAAAGACTGTGGGACTTTTAAAGTTATTTAAATCTTGGGCTTACTAGTTGAGGACTAGTAAGACTTACTACATGAAGGGCAGCAGGTTCCCCGTGGCATGGGAGTCAGACTTACAACTTAAGAGTTGAGGCTTACTAGTGATGTGTTTGTGTGTCAAGTTGACAAGGGGTCAATTGTTCTGGCTATTTTTGTGTCAACTTGACACAGCTGGAGTTATCACAGAGAAAGGAGCTTCAGTTGAGGAAATGCCTCCATGAGATCCAGCTGTAAGGCATTTTCTCAATTAGTGATCAAGGGGGAAAGGCCCCTTGTGGGTGGGACCATCTCTGGGCTGGTAGTCTTGGGTTCTATAAGAGAGTAGGCTGAGCAAGCCAGGGGAAGCAAGCCAGTAAGGAACATCCCTCCATGGCCTCTGCACCAGCTCCTGCTTCTGACCTGCTTGAGTTCCAGTCCTGACTTCCTTTGGTGATGAACAGCAGTATGGAAGTGTAAGCCGAATAAACCCTTTCCTCCCCAACTTGCTTCTTGGTCATGATGTTTGTGCAGGAATAGAAACCCTGACTAAGACAGTATGCTTACTCTATGGTGGGTATCATACCTTGGTGATTGCCTTCTGTGGACCACAGCAATCATGGACAGCTCAAAAGAAAAGCCAGAACTGTCTTGTGGGCAAAATGGCTTTGGAGACACCTGATACCATCTGTAATTTTGCCATCCCAGGCAAGAGGAGGGGATTGATGGAGGCAACATGGAAATAAAAGAAAGGGGTGGGATCCTGTCCTTTATTAGGAGCAGAAGGTCATGGATCAGAACATGAAGGGCAGCAGGTTCCCCGTGGCATGGGAGTCAGTGCAGTGGTGCATGGGGCCTTACCGGTTTTATAGGGCAGAAAAGAAAGGGAACTTTTCTTGTAGAAAATAAGTTTCCTGCAGTCCTTGGGTTGTAAAATACCAGAGAAGGTCTTTATCAAGTACTTTCTTTCTTTTCAGGACCCCTGCCTCCCTTCAGTGCCTCTGCTCTTATCACTTTGTTGATATTCTCATCCCAAAGGTTTTAAGATCCTTCCTGCTGAGTCAGGAGTTTCTAGCTAGCCTGGGGCTCCTTTGGGTCATTCCTCTTTCACTGCATGTGCATGCTGCATGCTTTCTCCTTCTTCCTTCTTCCATCTTTTCTTCAGTCTGTTCTCAGTAAGCCCATCCAAAAATTCCCTGTAGGGGAGAAGTGTTGATTGGAGGTTAGGAGGCACCTCAAGCAGACACCATTCCTATCCCCCAAAAGACACACACAGCCCAACAAGGGAGTCTGCTTCTAGAGCATGCAGAGTGCTGGGTCCAAAAGCCCTTATGGGTGATTCTAGAGAGCTCCTAAAGGAGGGGGTGGGGCTGAGACTGCTTAGAGAAGGAGGTCAGGCCTGTGCTCTTTGAGGAAGTAACATTGAGGTAATTGTAGTAGAGGAGAAATACAGTATAAATTGTGGCATGCAAAGATCAATGGGCAGCTTTTGCAAAGACCTCCAGGAGACTGGCCTCTGAACCCCAGAATGCTTATCAAAGGGAGTTCTTTCTCAGTTCTGAGCACCAGTGGCCAGGTTGCTCCTTTCAGAGGCTCTGGGAGTAGTGGCCAGCAATCCTTGGTGTCCCTGAGCCAGGAACTGTCTTCAAATCTCTACCTTTGTCATTACAAAAATCTGTCTGCTGAGGACATTCTTCCTGCTCTGAGAACGCAACCTCAACCAGATCCTTATGTTAACTACTTAACACCAGCACAGTGTTGTGTGGCAATTTCCTTCAAGTTAGACCTCTGTTTTGGAAGCTCTTTAAGATAGAGGAATTTCTATGCAGGAAAACAAACAACTCAAAGATTTCAGGAAGTACCTGAAACAGACAAGATGCACTGGTGTCTTCCTCCTTAAGCATACATAAACAGTAAGGACAACTGAAAGTTTCTTTCAAACCAGCATAGCTATCTAAAGAGGCATATTCCAGCAGCTGTGCTCCCTGACAGAGACACTCTCTAACCTGTTGAGCTGCGCACCTGATGTCTACTGAGCTACAGGTTTCTAGGCTTTGTAAGCCGTTACAATGTTGGGGTGGACTTTTGGTAATGCTTCAGTCTTTGAGCCATTTCTGCTCCTATAAATCATCCCTCGCCCATACTCCTGTAAGTAAGCACAATAAAACTAACTGGCTCACTAAGTTGTTCTTTGGTGGTATCCTTACTTTGATTCTCTATCTGAGAGAAGTAGATGTTTGTTCATGGATCCCCAGGAAGAGGGTCATATAATAGATAACTTATCACGAATAAAGTATCATCCTGAGCTTCCAGTGACCAATTTAGAGAGGAAAAGAAGTGAGAAAATGGGGCTGGAGAGATGGCTCAGCAGTTAAGAGTACTGACTGCTCTTACAGAGGTCCTGAGTTCAATTCCCAGCAACCAAGTGGTGGTCCACAACTATTTTTTTAATGGGATCCAATGCTCTCTTCTGTTATGTCTGACAACAGTATCAATGTACTCAAATAAATAAAATAAATAAATAAATGTTAGGTGAAGGTGAAGGGGAGGAGGAGGAAGAAGAAGAAGAGAAGAGGAGGAGGGGGAGGAGGAGAAGGAGGAAGAAGAAGAAGTGAAAGCACTAACCCCTAGATATTCCTGACAAGACAAGAAAGGAATTTAGCTGGCTGGAGGGATGACTCAGTGGTTAAGAGCATCTGCTGCTCTTGCCTGGGTCTTTGTTTGCTTCTTTGCATGAGTCCCAAGGCAGGTGATGCCCCCCCCCAACATATGTGGGCACAACATAGAATTCACATAAAATATCAATAAGTAAACCTTTTAGGGACATAAACAAACACCAAAAAAAATCTAAAAATCTAAAAATACCACATCTAAAAATACCTTCCCACCCCACCTCATGCCATCCCCATAGTATGATGCCTGTTCTTGGTTCTCAAATTGACTACATCTGGGATTGATTACAATTCAACTGGCTGGGTACACCTGTGAGGGATTTTTTTTTTCTTAAATCAATTAATGCAGTTAGATCAACCCTTAATAGAGATCTTTGATGCAAGAAGATACACATTACTCTGAACAAATTCTTTCCTTATTGGCATTAGATTTTACTTCTTCAGGATTTTGGTGCATACTGAAGACCAGTGGAGACATCCAGCCTTGTGGACTGACTGACAACTGGATTCTTGGAGTCCCCATTGGTAGACAGCCATTGTTAGCTTAGCTGAACTCCAGTCTGGAAGCCATTCCAATAAATCCCTTTTCTATACATAGAGAGAGTCATTGTATCATTTCTGTTCCTCTATAGAACTCTGACTCCTATCAAGGCCTGGTGGGAACATTCCCCATCTAAGGAAATCTGGAAAAGGCCAATGCCCTCAGCTCACACTGAAAATCCCTGACTCACCTGAGCTGAAGAGCTGAGGAGTCGGCCACAGAAGAAAACCACTTTATCCTTCTGTAATACAGTGCTTTCCTGTTCTAGTGGACCCTCAAATCCCACCGTCCTTTCCTTCATCTCTAGGGAATGCTGACCTCTCTTCATTCCACAGCAACATGGGTGAAATGTGGCCTTGCCTCATTATCAGTGACAAACTGGGGAGAAAACACACAACTAGGAGAACTGGGCTTCTGTCTCCTCCAAGAGACAGAGATGGAGACATTACTAAGAGGTGCAACAGTGGGTACTACTGGGGAGGGTGAGTGTTGAGGAAGTCCGACAGCTTTGAATCAGTGTGTGTGTGTGTGTGTGTGTGTGTGTGTAGCCCTGGCTGTCCTGGAACTTGCACCGTATGCTCAACAATCCTGTCTTCATGCATTTTAATTGCTGCAGTGGTTACATATATTTCCAGATGTGAACCTGGCCTGGCTGTATAGGCAAGGTCTCCCTTCTCCCAAGCCCAGGTGGGTGTTCCTCCAAGAGAGCTGCAGTGGCCCCTGGCTGAGATGTAGTCACTTGAGCTGCCTGTGGGGTCTCTGAATCTGCATGGTCATAGTTTTGACTCAGCCCTCATGTCCTCTGTGAGTTGGCCTTCCTGGCCTCTGGAATCCAGCTGCCTTCTCTGAGAAGATCTGGGTGACCAGCTGACCTCCAGGCCCTTAAAGCCTGACCCTATGAGGGACCACAGACGATCAACTCCTTCTTCAGTAAAGAAGAGTGGATGTGCAGACGGCACGGGGACTTTGTCACTGTTAGGAAACCCAGGCTGGAATTTGGTGTGGAATCCAGAGCACCACAAAGACTTCAGAAATTCTCTGGGTCTTCCTGCCTCTGCTTCCCAGCATGGAAGAGGATATTCATGGATGCATGCACATGCCACCCTCTCATGGCTAGCTCACTGGGTAGGCTGGGGGTGCAGTCCTAGAGTGGGGCCATTGTCTCTCTGAACAATGACAGATCCTCTGCCGGACAGTTGTTGCACACACCTTTGATATTAGCAAGCAGGAGGCAGAGGCAGGTGGATCTCTGATCTCAAGGCCAACCAGGACTGCAAGCAAGGTCTAGAACAACCATGGCTACACAGAGAAAGAGTAGCCCTCAGAGTAGCCCTCCCACTGAGCTCCATACCTGACTTCTGCTATAGGAATGCCGAGCCTCAGTCTTAATGAACACTGGCAAGGGCCTTGGGCTCTTGTCCTCTTCAGGAATCTTCAGCTTCCAGTCTCACTCCCACCCTATCTGCAGATAGGGACACAGAGGGACAATTTGATATCTTGGAAAAAACCTGGGAGGACAGAGGTAACTTCCAGGGACCCTGAGGACTCTGCCTGCTGAATCAAGTGTAGGTACCACACTTTCTTCTTTCAGAAGTTACAGGGCAAAGGGGGGTGGGGATGGGAGCAGCTGTTCTCCGGTGTCTATCTCTGTGACATTTTAAATGTAAGCTGACCCAAACACACCAAGTAAATATTGAGACGCTTTGAATTTCACATAATATATTTTAACACTTATTGGTTACATTTAGAGGTATCCTAATATTCAGGAGGCAGAGGCAGGCAGATCTCTGAGTTCAAGGTCAGCCTGGTCTACTGAGTGAGTTCCAGGATACCAGTGATACACAGAAAAACCCTGTCTTAAGAAAAAATAATTTTCACTTTCAGAAACAAGTTGTCTTAGGGGCTGGAGAGATGGCTCTTTTGTTAAGAGCCCTGACTGCTCTTACAGAAGCCCTGAGTTCAATTCCCAGCAACCAGATGATGGCCATAAACATCTGTAATGGGATCTGATGCCCTCTTCTACTGTGTCTGAAGACAGCTATACTGTATTCATAAATAAATAACTTTTTAAGAAAAGAAAAAGAAAAAAGTTGTCTTAGGGTTTTACTGCTGTGAACAGCCACCATGACCAAGGCAACTCTTATAAGGTCAGCATTTAACTGGGGCTGGCTTACACGTTCAGGCCATTATCATCAACACAGGAACATGGCAGTGCCCAGACAGGCATGCTGCAGGAGAAGCTGAGAGTTCTACATCTTCATCTGAAGGCTGCTAGCAGAATCCTGGCTTCCAGGCAGCTAAATGGGAGTCTCAAAGCCCACAACCACAGTGAATCACCTATGCCAATAAGGCCACACCTTCCAATAGTGCCACTATCAGGGCCAAGCACACAGAAACCATCACACAAGTAAACTTTAATATGATCTAAACACAACTTTATTCATCTAGTTAAAATATGTATTTATTTATTTATTAGATATAAGTACACTGTAGCTGTCTTCAGACACTTTTTTCTTCTCTTTCTGGCACAGCTTGCTTGGGTCCAGCTCATTCTAACCAAAAGATTTATTTATTTATTTATTTATTTATTTATTTATTTATTTATTTATTATATGTAAGTAGCTGTCTTCATACACTCCAGAAGAGGGCATCAGATCCCATTATGGATAGTAATGAGTCACAATGTGGTTGCTGGGGTTTGAACTTAGGACCTTTGGAAGAGCAATCAGTGCTCTTAACCGCCAAGCCATCTCTCCAGGACCCCTAAATACAACTTTAATCTTCCCCCTTTCTTCTGGCAACACTACATCTGGGTTAGTTGGATGCTAGAAACTCAAAGGAAATACCACCAGCCCCATTCTGCCCATCAGGCCCACAGGTACTAGCTACTTCCCATCAGTTTCTCAGTCCAGCCATCCCTACCCCTCTTTTCAACTACTGAGTGTGCCTGACTTTCTTGTCTTTCCTGAGACATATTTATAAAGGAGACCCCAGACCAGCCTGGGCAGGGTGGCAGGCAGCCGGGAATGAAGGGCCATAGAAGTATATCTCAGGATGCAGACAGAGACAGTGGGACTTGGGCAGAGGCAGGAGGGCCAGAAGTCTAAGTCCAAGCAACAATTTCACTCAAGAGACAGAAGTGTGAGTGTTGTTGGGAAGTTTCAGCACTGTCCCAAGCAGGGTCCTCCTGGGCAGAGGGGGCTTCAGTTGGGCTCCATTACTAA